>NW_027551558.1:4452664-4627406 GCF_008692635.1 Crocuta crocuta
TGATACCTTGGATCTGGCTTCCTGCCTACTTCTCTTAGAAATCCATTCTATTCTTTCTTAATCTGGTTTGGATCCTTGGGTCCCAAATATAGCTGCTCACTGGGAAAGTGCTCTTGCCTGGCTCTACTTTTTCCCTACAGAATCTCTGGACTTGAATTTCCTTTCCCAATCACACACTGTATATTACCTTCTTTAAGAGAAGGGGGATTTGCTACAAGATATTGCAGGAGTGGTGACTTTTCACGTTTAGCATTTGTATATTAAGTTATGAAGAAGGAGAGTTAAACAGAAAAATTCAATTCAAAAGATAATAAATGGGGAAAACCCACAAGTGTTTCTCTGTTTTTCTGTAAATTTGTTAGTTGAAAGCTGAACGTCATTTGTTGTTTTGGGGTTTTCCTAATAATGGGTCTTAAAATATGATGTTACTTCTGTGTATAAGGAATTCTCATGCATTTACAGTATGCCATTTTACAGCCTCCAATTTTGTTCCATTTAATCTTCCCTTAAAGGTCCTTTTGGACTTTTTTTTTTTTTGACTCTTTTATACTGCCCTGATGTTATGGAAATGACAATGTGTTGTGTGGTTTCCTGCTCCTTCATGGCCCTCACAGCTGTGAGCACTTACCTTTAAATAGAAATTTCAGCCTCGACATCCTCTAGCCCTGGAAACAATAATACCTTTAATAAGGAGAATTTCAAGAAGAAAGCAATCTTATCCAGTACAGAATGGCTTTTGGCTTTGGAATGTGAGTTGGCAGAAAGAACAGTCCTTAAAGTAGCTCCGTGGTCACTAATCCTCATATAGGGTTCTGGATATAGCACTAACGGACCTTGTTGAATGGAGAGAAAGGACATGAGGAGGGTGTGCAGTGGCCACTCTGCTCATAGGCCCAGATACCTCCCCTCCCGGGTACAGCTTTGACACATCCCCCTCAGTAAGAGTTTCCTAGAGTGGCTATACTAGAATACCACAAACTTGGGTGGCTTACATCAACAGAAACTTATTCTGTTGAATAAGATTAACTGTCCTGGAGGCCAAAAGTCTGCAATCAAGGTGTTGACAGGGCTCTAGGAGAGGATGTTTCTTTGCTTCTTCTTGGTTTCTGGTGGGCTGTTGGCAAGCCTTGGTGTTCCTTGACGTGTGGACACATCATTCTGGTCCCTGCCGTTTTCTCCCTATGGCCTTCCCTCCTCTTCCATGCCTTCACCTTGCCTTCTTACAAGGAGACTTATAAGGAGTCATTGGACTTAGAGCCCAACTTACTCCAGTGTGAGCTCATCCTAACTGATTATATCTGCAAAGAACTATTTCCAAATAGAATCCCATCCTGAGGTTCTGGATGGGACATGAATTTTGGGGGGACACAATTCAATCCAGTACAGCTTCTATAAGCAAAATGACCTTACAGTGAAATTAACTTGTATTATGGACTAGAAGATTTTTCATTTTAAGTCTCTCAGGGCACAACTTCATTTTGAATTTCATAAAGTCCTAATCTGTGGATTGTCCTCTAAACAGATCCACTCTATTTCTTGAGAGAGATTAGGACACACATTTTCAGGGTCTGGATTAGTTCCTGCCTTTTAACGTAATTAGTAGCTAGTAACTAAGCAAGTAACAAGCTTGCTTTGATAAGGACATGTGGACAGAAGATTGTAAACAGGTTTGCTTCCTCTCCCCAAGAGATGTTTCTAGTGCATCATGTGGTAGAAAGAGAAGATGGGGGAGGCAAAAAAGAAGAAACAAAAATCTTGGTGTAAATTGGCTAAAGCGAGGACACACACATCCACACTCACACCCACACACCCACTATGAGCACTGTACATTTCTGCAATAAGGGAAGCAATTGCCTTAAAAAGAGAGAAGGAGAGGATTGCTCAAATTTCAGACCAGATTTGCTTAAGAATATACATGCTGCTGGGGCACCTGGGTAGTGCAGTCAGTTAAGCATCTGACTCTTGATCTCAGCTCAGGTCATTGATGGTGCAGAGCCTGCTTGGGATTCTGTCTCTCCTTCTCTCTGTCCCTCCCCTGCTTGTGCACATTCACTCTCTCTCTGTGTCTCAAAATAAATAAATAAACTTAAAAAAAAGAATAAGCATGCTGATGTGCAAAAATTTTAGAAAATATAAAAATTCAGAGGAAAACCTGCACAAACTGAGTCCTCCCCAGAGAAAGTCACTCTAAATATTATATATAGATATTGTAGTGTATATGTAAATATTTATGTAAATATATGTATAAATACATATGTAAGTGTGTAAATAGTATACACACACACATATATATCCTATCTAATCCTGCTTGTCTAGTTGTCTGTCTATCTATCTATCTATCTATCTAATCTATCCACCCAACCATCCATCAGTCCATCTACCCACTCATCCATCCATCCATCCATCCATCCATCCATCCATCCATCCATCCTCTATCTATCTGCCTGACATCTACCATCTACCTCCCTATCTTTGGCAGTCAGGACCCCTCAGGTCTCCGACTGCAGGGAATGAAACTGAGCAACCAGCCACTGTATCTTGATTCCCACCACTGCCCTTAGCCAAGGACCTGGTGTGGCGTGTGGCAGGGCACTGAGGCAGACCTAATCTTGGGAGGTGCAGGATTTCTCTGATGGGTGTTCTTAGCCCTGAAGACTCCCACCGGGCTTGATAAACTCTCTCAGAAATACAGCTGGACATTCCCATCCAGTGTCCCAGGGTCACTCTGAACAGTGGTCTGAGGCTCCTCATTTCTCCAAGCTCCCTCCCCATCTTCTCTTACAGGAGTTTCCCCTATAAATCTTTCATGCATCTAATGCCCTTTGAATGTCTGGGACATGGCTGACCTGGACAATATCTAGCGATCTGTTTGTGTAACAACCATATTTTTACAAAAAACAGTTATAACATTGGTCTCCATTTAAGCAAAGTAAAGCCCGGTTCCAAGAACAATCTTGGCTGAGTGAAAGAAAATTGGGACTTAAATTCTTAAAATGAATGCAAAAGAAGCTTAGTGGTTGTATCCCAACTCAGTGGGTTTATTTAGTCCAATTTTACCTTCCGTTTGACCTTGGAGCAACCCACGTGCAGGTCCTAGAAGCTCTGCATGCTGCACTTGGGAGATGGGCTCACGTCCCACGAAGGGGAGCCAAGATGAGAAGGCAGACAATCCGCAAGGCCCCAAAGAGGCAGGTTTGAATGAGTGTTAGTGGGACTTGGGAGTTGATTTGACTCTCAAATCCAGAGGAAACACGGGGGATATGATTAAGACTCGAAGATTTGCATGTTGTTGCCACAAACAAAACTCCTCTGCAGAGCTCTCCAGGTTATAAGTAGCTACCATGTCTGTTGCAAGGGCCCGGGAAAGTCAGTTGGACCAGCCCTGTCTCTGGATACCAGGATGCCAGCCAGAAAGATGCCACGGTAGTTTCAGAAGCTAAAGTAGTACATATAATTTACGAAGACTACATTTACAGACACGATCCATATGACTACATGAAAAACAATTCTTATCTTTCAAATTACACGGCTCTGGATGTCATTACAGTTGTAAAAGATTTTCTTTGGACTCATTTCAGTCATAATCGTGCGTGTATTTTTCACATATTGGAGAGGAAGTTTCAGCCAATGCTAAATCTCGAACATGCCCGTGGCCTTCATGGAAACAAGATTAGATTTACCCTCTTCACTCAGGGTGGAGATGCAATATTGTGATATAACAGGAATAGAAATATATTTATATATACAGTTTTTGTCCCCAATACCTGGCACAGACTTCCTAAAAAATCTTGCCATTTTCTGAGTGAGCTGAACATCCTTTGTTATTCATAGTGGACCATTTTCAACCACACCTGAGTTTATGCTAATGAAGTAACTCTTGCCTGGGTCCGATAGGTTCTGGAGGTGGCCTAGTTGCCAGAAGAAACAGCCAAGTGTTTGAAAGCTGTACCTTTCATCTCTACCCCATGACCTACAGGGAGAGGAGAGGGGCTGGTGATGAAGTTCAATAACCAATGGCCAATGATCGAATCAATCATGCCTATGTAACGGAGCCTCCAGGAAAACCCTAAACAGCCAGGGTCACAAAACATCCAGGTTGGTACTGGGAGGGTGGCATGCCTGGGGAGGACATGGCAACTCTGCACCCCTCCCCCCATGCTTTGTGCCTCTCTTCCTCTCCTTCTCTGCCTCTCTATGACTCTCCCTGACTTACAGCCTTTATAATTAACTGGTAACCAAAAGTAAACTGTTTTCCTGAGTTCTGTGAGCTATTCTAGAAAATTACCAAACCTGAGGGGAGGGTTGCGGGAACCCCCAATTTTACAGCCAGTCAATCAGAAGGATGGGTGGCGCAGACTTGTAATTGATGTCTATAATGGGGACAGACATCAATTAGGGGGCTGTTATATGGGACTGAGCCCTTAATCTGTAGGGTCTGTGTTAATTCAGAATTAGTGTCAGAATTGAATTAAATTGTAGAAAACCAGGTTGGTGTCTGGAGACTTGGAGAATTGGCTAGAATAGGGAAATGCACCCATACATTTGGTGTCAGAAATGATGTTGTAAAATGAAACAGTTCAGAAATGGTGGCTCAGGAAATAGTCCTTTTGTGTTACCTTTAAGGAGTTCACCAACCCTCCCAAGGCCATAATTATGACAACCCTTTAACAAATATCACTTCAAAAATTTGCAAAACCCTTTCAACATACAAAATAATGGCTAAAGGCACGAGCCCACCAACCAAGGCTTAGCAGAGATGGAGAACTATTAACAAATGTGCTAATGTTTTTTCTCTTTGTCAAATTTAATGAGGAATAATCTGTGTATGGTAAGTTTCATCTAAAATGAATGAATCCTGCACTACATATGCCTATAAAATCACCACTGCAGTGAAGACATGGGAGCAATTCCACGAACCCAGAGAAGTTCTTTATTACTCTTTTAAAGGCCATCCCTCCTTCTATCCCTGACCCGAAACCACTGATATATTATTGCCATTATAGATTAATTTGTATTTTATATAAATTGAAAAATAAAGTATGGTCTCTTGTGTGACTGGCTTCTTTAACTCAGTAAAATATTTTGGGGAGTTACCCATGTTACAGGTTTCGGGGGCTCATTCCTTCTTAGTACTGAAAAGTATTCCATTATATGGTTACAATACATTTTGTTTGTCCATTCACCTGTTGAAGGAAATTTGTTCCCCCCTTCTACCACCACTAGTTCCTACTATTGGAATATATATTGCTGCTATGAACATTTACATACAAGTCTTTTGTGTTGACTTATGTTTTCATTTCTCTTGGATACATACCTAGGAATGGAATGACTAGGTAGTGTGGTCCATGCCAGTTACAATTTTAAGAAACTACTTAGTCCACACAGCCTGCTATAACAGAATATCATAACCCGGGTGGCTTATAAACAATAGAAATTTGTTTCTCACAGTTCTGGAGAAACTGAAGAGTCCAAGATCAAGGCCCTGGTATCTTGCAAGAGCCCGTTTCCTAGTTCTTACACAGTTTTTTCCCCTCTGTGTCCTCACATGGCAGAAAGGGCAAGTTAGCTCTCTGCTGTCTCTCTCTTTTTTTTTTTAATAAATTTTTTTTAATGTTTTTTATTTCTAGGAGAGAGAGAGAGAGAGAGAGAGAGAGAGACAGCGTGAGCAGGGGAGGGTCAGAGAGAGAGGGAGTCACAGACTGAAACAGGCTCCAGGCTCTGAGCTGGCAGTCAGCACAGAGACCGACGCGGGGCCCGAACCCACAAACTGCGAGATCATGACCTAAGCGAAAGTCGGACGCTTAACCGACTGAGCCACCCAGGCGCCCCAGCTCTCTGTTGTCTCTTGTTTAAAGGGCATTAACCCCATTCATGAGGACTCCACACTCATGACCTTATCAGTTTCCAAAGGTCCCACTTCCTAAAACTATCAAATGGAGAATTCTATTTCAACATAGGAGTGTGGTGGGGGGAATGAACATTCGGTCTAGAGCAACTGCCAAATTCTCTTTCAAAGTCATTGGATCATTTACCATTCCCACCAGAAATGTATGAGATTTCCAGTTTTCCCATATGCTTGTCAACACTCGATACTGTCAGTCTTTATAATTCTAGACGCTCTAAGGGATGTGTAGTAGCATTTCATTGTGATTTTAATTTGCATTTTCCTGGTTATGAAAGATGTTGAACAAATTTTCATGTACTTACTGACCACTTATAGTTCATATTTTATGATATATTTTTTTCAAATCTTTTACCATTTTCAAGTCATTTATATTCTTATTATTGAGTTATAAAATTTTCTATCCTGGATGTAAGTCTTTTCTGAGATATGTGCATAGTGAACACTGTCTTCTATTCTGTGGCTTACTTTTTTGTTTACTGAACTGTGTATTTTGCATAGCAATTTTTTTTTTGAGAAAATCCAATTTATGACCTTTTCTCTTCTGTTACTTCTGGTTTTTCTATGTCTACTCCAAGATTATGAAGATTTTTTTTCTTCCAGGACATTTATAATTTCAACTTTTACATTTAGTTTATGATACAATTTGTGCTAATTTTTGAATTCAGTTTGAGATACAGGGTACTTTTCATATTTTTCCACATGGATGCCCATAGTATCAGCACAATGTCTTTCCTTTTCACTGGTTCCTTTGCCAAAAGTCAGTTGACCATATATGTTCAGGTCTATTTCTGGACTCTCTATTTTCCTCAATGATGTCATATCTATCGTTTGCTCAATATTGTGATTTTATTGCTTTATTATTATTGTGGCATTATAGTAAATCTTCAAATAAGTTTTTTGTCTTTATTCTTTTTTAAAGATTGCTTTGTGCATTTACTATCATTTGAACTTTCAGTCAGATTTTAAAAGCAGCTTATCAATTTCTACAAAAAAATTCTGGGATTTTGATTGGGATTTTGTTGAATTTACAGGTTAATTAAGAGAAAGCTGTCCTCCCTAACAATATTGAATATTCCATTAACCAATATGATATTATTTAGGTTTTCTAAATCATGTCAACAATGTTCTATAATATTCAGTGAAAATTTCTTGTCTTGCACATCTTTGTTGAATTTGCTTTTAAGAATTTTCATTTTGACAGTACTCATAAGTGGGATTTTGAAATTTCCTTTTGCTACTAGCATTTAAAGTCATTTGCCACTACTATACTAAAGTGCTTTGACTTTTGTACATTAGTGCTATGTCCTATGACTTTGCTAAATTTACCTATTAGTTCTAGTAGTTGCTTTCATTTTGAAGATTTTCTACATAAGCCAGCATGTCTTCCACAAATAGAGGAATAGTAGTATTCCACAAGTACTACTTCCTTGGTGATTTGTCTTAATGCTTTTTATTTGTTGCCTAAGTGTTGAGAGTGACTACCCTTAAGTATGATGTTGGCTCTGGTTTTTCATAAGAATTCTTTGTCAGATTGAAGAAGTTACTTACCCTTTCTATCTTGCTAGGAGTTTCTTATCATAAATGGGTATTGAAATTTTGTTCAGTGGTTTTCTGCATCTAATGATAGAATCACTAATCCTGTCTACAGTGTGGATTACATTGGTAGACTTTTTTCCAATATTAAAATTGCATTTCTCATCTGGTGTATTTTGTTGTCTGGATTTATTATTCTTGTTAATATACTGCTGAATTTGATTTGCTAATGTTTTCCTTAAGTATTTTTGAACTATATTCATGATGGATATTGGTGTGCAGTTTTCTTTCTCTGCATTATCTTTGCCTGGTTTTGGTATTAGGGTACAGGTGGTCTCACAATGTGAGTTAGGAAGTGATCACTCCTTGTGATATCTATTTTAGCTGATATTAATATAACCACACCAACATTCTTCTGCTTACTATTCATGTGGCACATCTTTCATTCATCTACTTTCAACTTCTTTGCATCTTTATAATTATGTTGTGTTTCTTATAAATAGAATATATTTGAATCTTGCTTTATAATGAATTCTGGTAATCTTGTTTTTTAACTGGTGCATTGGTCCATTAATATTTAATGTAATTATTGTGATGAGAGGAAAAACTCTCTAAAAGCCTGTTATACAAAGGAGGCCATGTTAGAGTTCTTTCTAATTCATGTAAACATGACTGTGCATAAACTTTGCTCAAACCAAAAGGCTGATTTATGGCTGGCCATACCTGCACTGTATACTTGCTTTGTGAATGAGTAGCCTAAAGGAAAATCATCTTGTCTTGAGATATCAGTCAATGCTCTTACTCCCTGCATTCCTTTATGATAAAATGTGTAATTCCCACTTTCATGTTAATCTGTAATCTTTTGAGCTTTTACAAGATGTAAAAAAGTACATAACCCTGCCAAAACGGTTCATTATCCAGAATACTTTCTTCCCTGTGAAGAGCGTGCTTCCTGAGCAGCTGTCCTAACTTGGGCTCAAATAAAATTCTCTTTCTTTTAGAGATTCTAAAAGATTCATTCATTTTGCATCCACTATTGTTATGCTTATATTTAAATCAACCACTTTATTACTTATTTTCTCCTTTCTTCCTGTGTTTCCCCTTTCCTGCATTCATTTTGATTATTTGAATATTTTCTAGAATTCTATTTTAGTTTTCTTATTGTCCATACCTCTTTGCATTATGTTTACTGGTACACTACAATATAAATTTTTCACATTTTTACAGGATGCTTTGCGTTAACATTATACCACTTCACATAAAATACAGAAATCTTATACCATGTAAGTCTATTAAATGTCCTGACTTCTAACCATCCTTGAAAAAGAAAGTGAGAAAGCTATTTGTTTCCACAATAAATCTCCGGATTCCTCTGATGCTGATAGCTGAGGCCTTAATGACCAGTTATTGCATATTTTGTGGCTATGAACCATCCTGGACAAGAGAGCCATATTCCCCACCATGCTTATGGCTCCTTGTAAGGGTAACTTCTACCACATTGCATCTGAGGAAGGGGTAGCTTCATGAGACTTTCAGCATGGGACTCCCCATTCAATGTGTCTTTGCCTGGCCAAGTTTTGAGTCTGAATGAGTTGGGGGAAGAAGTGATTTATATCATTTATGAGATGGGGCACTTGCTTGTCGAGATGAGATTCCATAAATCTTTTTACCCTCTGGTGCAGTGACCGGCAATGCTCAATATGGTGCCTGCTCCATAAGCCCAGGGTCCTGAGTAACCATGATGCACAGAGCCTTCTGCCCGCCAGTGAGAGAGAAGTAGCATAAACCGGAAATACCTCTGTTGTTTTAGGCCAACAGAGGTTTAGAAGGATGCTTAGTACCACAGAATAACCTGGCCCTTCCTGACTACCAGAGAAGATCTATGAACTCTTGCTTCTGTTAAAATGAAACACAAATGGAAACCAGACTTGAAAATTCCCCAAGCAGACAAAACCAGTCAGTCGTACAAGCAACACTTAATTTAGCTTATTTTATAAGACAAGCCCGGCTAGCCCGACCTGAGCCCTGTTTTGTCTATGCCTCTGAAAATCATTAGCAAAATTTACATAATTCCCTAAAATTGATATGAAGTAACCACTAATCAATTTCCTTTCATTTAAGAAAATTCTAATACTGTAACCAATCACTATAAAGAACAGTCTCAGCCTTTACTCTATATAAGCTGCTTTCTAACAATATACTTATGATCTTCATTCCATGGTTTGGTTTGAGTGCTCCTGGTTTGCGAACTGTCTTTTTGGGTCTATGCACAATATGATTTTACTAATTATTACTTCAGTGATTCATTGGTTTGACTTCTGATTTTTCCCTCAACTTTTCATGCTTCTGAAATCCTTGAAATCAACTTGGGGTTTTTTTGGCTTTTATGAGACCTGGTTGCAAAGCAACCAAATTTATATGTTGAAGTCTTAACTTCCATACTGCAGAATGTGACTAGATAGGAGATAGGGTCTGTAATGAGCTAATTAGGTTAAAATGAGATCTTAAGGGTGGGGTTCTAATCCAGTAGGACTGCTGTCCTTATAAGGAGAGGAAGGGACACCAAGAGGGTGCACAGAGGAAAGACCACCGAAGACAGCAATATGGCGGCCAGCTGCTAGACAGGAGGAGAGGTCTCACCACAAACTAGCCCTGCTGCACCTTGACCCCGGACTTCTCCAGAACTGTAAGGAAATACATTTCTGTTGTTTAAGTCTCCCAGTTAGTGCTATTTGTTATGGCAGCCCTACTGGACGAATATGGGATCCATGTCTTCCTGATTGCGTTGTGTGTCTTTTTAATTCATCCTCATTATTTGAGCTTACTGCAAACTCAGTTTCTTAAAAACAAAAAGCCTTACTAATCACTGACTTTATACACATGTAAAAAGCACAGAACGTTCAGAACTGCAACGCAGTACAGTAAAAATGATCCTTACTATAGGTCATCTACTGGAAAGCTGGGGAGAATATCATAAGGAAATGTTTCCATCGACCTTACAGGAAATTAAATAACAAATCCAGTGAATTTTCTATTTTGTTTGAAGGGCCACAGGCACATTAAACTCTATCATAGAGCATTTCCTTGACAACCACTTGCTCTGACTGGCAAAGGAAATCAACTAAGAAAACCAGCAATTACCTAGCAGGCACTGCATAATGATATAAAAGACAGAAAGGAGGAAGCTTTAACCTCACTCCTAAAGAAAAGAAATAGAGAATCTGCAACCCAGGCCAGGAGATTTAACATGAGATTTACCAATTAATTGTCCCTGAATATTTGTTGCTTAGAACCTCAGAGAACAGAGACCCGGAAGATGACCTGAACAGACATTAGAAAATTTAATAAAGAGAAGTACAAGTGGCAGGATTTTATTGATTTAGGGTACAGCAAAGAAGCTTCTTTAAGAAACTCATCTTCCATTAAAAAGGCTTGAAAATCATAAAAGAGAGGACTACCTGATTCCAAAGCTACAATTACCATTACCACCTACCTGCTCATGGCTTCCAAGAGTGCACCACTGTTAGATCCTTGCTTCAAGTTCAAGACTCCTATTTCGAAAACTATTAAAAAATTATTTTCAGGGGCGCCTGGGTGGCTTAGTTGGTTAAGCGTCCGACTTTCGCTTAGGTCATGATCTCGCGGTTCGTGGGTTCGAGCCCGGCGTCGGGCTCTGTGCTGACAGCCAGCTCAGAGCCTGGAGCCTGTTTCAGTCTGTCACTCCCTCTCTCTGACCCTCCCCTGCTCACGCTATCTCTCTCTCTCTCTCCTAGAAATAAATAAAAAATAAAATAAAATAAAATAAATAAATAAAATAAAAAAAATTATTTTCAATGGTTTCTATGTATCTCAAATTCAGAAGCTCAAAACCAAGTTAACAGTAATTACTCAGGCCCCAGCAATACCTGCTCCTCACCCATAATACCATCGAAGGAAAGCCCCAGCCTGTCACCCCTGAGTCTATGTCATCTTGGTCCCTCTCACCCTCCCATCAACTTACAGCAAATGCCCACAGGACTTTCTTTCACCAAGATGGCAGGAAAAGTCATTGAAAGGCTATTTAACCTCAAAACTTTTTTTGACTATAAAAGCAAACATCAACCTGGCCCAGTAGACGTAAATTCACTGAAGACTAGCTTGGAGAAACTGAACTTTTCAGAAACTGAAAAATGGTTGCTCAATAATATTTTTTTATGAATGAATGAATGATGAATAAATGAATGATTCAGATTTAGGGGAACTCTGGGTCAATCAAATAAGACTGAACTTATATCTTTAAAGTAAAGGAGCTGGATGTTTCTTTTTAATCTATTTATTCTCAGGCTCTTAGTCTCCTACCCGCTAAGGACCAAAGCTGATCCTGGATGGTTAAGAGGTAAAATCTGGATAACCTTCGCCCAGAGCCAGAATTCCTGACCTCCTCTCTCCAGCCCATTGCCTGGATATAACGTTACAGAGGAGGCCTGTACAACAGGTTCTACTGGATCCTGTTCACTTTACATAATCATTGAGGAAGCTATAGGGAAACTATTTGTCTGCCAACTCATGGGGCTTTTCACATGATACTAGGCATATTTTTTCCATACCACAGCCCAACACACCCAACTCGCCCTTGAGAATGCATGCCTGCTGTTGAGGAGGCTGGGATCTATTGAAACCCACGGAACTAGGAAACCCTCTTGGCTCTTTGTAATTCTAAGCTTTTCTCCCAAGTCAGTGATTTCTATTAATGTATTATGTAATCGCCTAAGACATCTCTGTGGCTTGAAAGGACAATAAGAAAATACAGAAGGAGAGGCAGGTCCGTGGTTGTAGGGTAAGAAGAATAACTTACACAAAGAAATAAGGCCAATGTTGACAGCTTGTGGCTCTTCAAAGGCAAGGACAATGCTCATGTGCTTCTGCGTTCCTGGCACTTAGCACAGTTGGTGTGCAGTGCGTGGTTGTTTGAAAGAACTGCTTCCACACGCTTTTCTGTGATCATTCTGATTGTTCTCTAAAGACTTAAAGAGAGTTTGCTCCTCCCCCTAAGTGGTTCTTTTCCAAATCCATTTCCACAGCTTCTCAACCCAGCTCCTGACAAACGAAAGACAACTTGATAACCAGTGAGGCTTTGTTCTTTTGTTCTTGCACTTGTGAACTGCAGGGATTTCTAACCACCCATAAGTGGCACCCGGCGTCGGCTGGTTGAAAATCGATTTATACAATTCAAACATCAATCGTTGTTTCTTCAACCCAAAGAAAAGGAACTAAACAAGTGTTCATGCATCAGATTTGAGGAACTCCAATGAAATAATGGCTGAAGTGTCCCTCTCTGACCTTGTCCTGCTTAAGCTACTGAATTAACACATGGGTCCAGGGAATAGATTTTTCTTACATTTATTTTTGAGAGAGACAGAGACAGCATGAGTGAGTGCAGAGAGAGAAGGAAAGAGAGAGAATCCCAACCAGGCTCTGCACTGCCAGCACAGAGCCTGATGTGGCGCTCAAACTCACGAAACCATGAGATGATGACCTGAGCCAAAACCAGGAGTTGGACACTTAACCCGGGTACCTTCAGGGAACAGATCTTTCAGGCTTCCAGTTAACAGGAGTCTACAGCTTAGACCCTGGTCAGACATGGGGGAGGTAGAGGTATTATCATCCATTGGGGGAAATTTAGGAGTCAGATTTGCCTCTTTCAGGTTGGTGAATCTCTGACCTCTGCAACATCTTGTTTGCATTGGAGTATCCTCTGCCCTTCTTTTTTCCCTGCTCTTTCCATCTCTCCATCCTGGTCAAACATTATCCCCAGCTCTCTGTGTGGTTGCATCACATAATCACACGTGCACGCATGTGCACCCTGAAAGGCCCCCAGAGCCAGCATCATGTTTCATTGCCAATGGCAGCCGTGGGCTAACCTGCAAATGTTTTATTGGGAGCACACATCTGAGGGAAAGTGCCTGAGTCCTGGGCCGGGTGAGTGGCAGACACCTGCCTTCCCCCTAAGGTAGATTAGAAGTAGTTCTGGGAGAGGTGCCTCCTAGCTCAGGTGCACTTGGTGAGCTACTGTGGGGAGTGAAGTTCACTCCTCTGGCAACTAGAGCCGACCAGCCCAGTTTGTCTGGTATTTAGGGCTTATCCCCATTTCTACGCCAACAGATGCTGAACAGGTTGCCTTTCTTGTGTGGAACATACTCTTAAATACAGGAAGGGCAACAGGACATTTACGCATCACCCACTAAGTGCCAGACATCTGTGTGTATTTTTTTCACTTCCTCCTCAAAACCACTCTCTGAGGTCAGATTAATCATCCCATTTTACACATGGGAAAATGGAGGCACAGATGGATTGAGTCACTTGCTCAAAATTGTATAACTTGTAAGGCTCATCTCCTCCTCATGCACTGAGCTCCCTACCTTCTTGGCCAGAGGAAACTGTCTACTTGTATCTGGAGCCTCTCACCTCCTATCCTGGGAATCTGAATAAAATGAAAGGAAATGAGGACCTCAAAAGAGGATAAGAAAAAGTTGCCTATCACCCTCCTGCCCCTCCCCGAAGAGTCTGTTCAAGTTTGTGTGCAGCAGTTCTCTGGGGAAAGCGAGACTACAAAGTCAGCCCAATGGACTGCACAATGTGGCATCACTGAGGATGTGAAGAGAGTTCTGTGGCTCAGAGCCCTCATGTACATGGACTTCTATTAATAACACCCGACTCGGACACCAATTTCAATGTGTGTGATTTATCCAACACTCAGCGATTAACTCAACTGGAGATAGTATAAGATCCCATAGGTTAAGGACTCAGTCCGCAGGAATGTCCTCCCCACCCTCACTTCAGATGCCAACTGCAAGTCCTGGCAGTCACCTCTGCCTCCCACCAATAGGCTATAGATCAGAGGTTCCAATGCTCTCTCCTCAGATTCTATAATTTGCTAGAGTGGCTCAGAACATTTTACTGACTAGATTACCAGTTTGTTATAGAAGGATATAACTCAGGAATAGCCAGATGGAAGAGATGAATAGGGTGAGATACGGGGACAGAATATGAAGCGTCCACGCTCTCTCCAGATGAACCACTATCCTTGAATCCAGAAAATTCTCCGAACCCAGTCCTTTTGGTGTTTTGTTTCATTTTAAAATTTTTAAAATTTATTTTGAGAGATACAGAGAGAGAGAGAGAGAGACCAAGCACACACAGGTGAACACACATGGGGGAGGGGCAGAGAAAAAGAATCCCAAGCAGGCTCCATGCTCAGTGCAAGCCTGACATGGGACTTAATCTTACGACCATGCGATCATGACCTGAGCCAAAATCAAGAGTCTGATGCTCAACCTACTGGGCCACCCAGGTGCCCCAGCCCTTTTGGTTTTCCATGGAGGCTTCATCACACAGGCATTCTTGATTGAATCATTAGCCATTGGGGATTGAACTCAATTTCCAGCCCCTCTCTGCTCCCTGGAGGTCTGGGGTGGGGAATGAAAGTTTCAACTCTCTAATCACATGGTTGGCTCCCCCAGCAACCAGCCCCTAACATTAGATGACCTAGGAGCTTTCCAAAATTAACTGTTTAACACAAAAAGAGACACCTTATTGCAAGTGTCATCACTGGAAATTCCAAGAGTTTTATGAGCTCTGTGCTCTGAGTGGGGATGAAGTCCAAATATATATTTATCATAAATCACAATATCATAAGCACCAAACATTCCATATTCTGTGCCAGACACCATTTTAATGCTTAGGTGTATCAACTCACTTGAATTCCCACACAACCTAATCTCCACTTTACAGAAAGGAAACCGAGGCCCAGAGGAGTTAAGTAATTCACCGAAAGTCACACCGAATGCAAGCTGCACAGCCAGCAATTGCACTAAGGGATATGGCTTTGCTGTTCATGCTCTTGGCCACACTTCAGTGCCTCTTGAAGGACATTATTGGAGCGAGAACCCCTTTAATGGAGGAAAGTCATAAACAAGAGAGAATCATGAAGGAAAATTCACCCCCACATGAATGTTTTCTCCCAGATCCAATGCAGTTTCCTCTTAACAGCTGCTCACTACTGTCCTAGTTTGGTTTAAACTTGCCATCTTGTCCTCACAACCAGCAAAGCCAATGGCTGTCCCTCTTCCATAGAGTGATTGCCCTCAGGGTCAAAGGCCCACCGTTCATCTTCTCATGCCCACTGCCCAGACAGCCCCAGCATGGACAGGTGCTCCCTGAAGGTGTGGGCCTGGATATAGTAGCTGTCTGTCTCTTCCTGCTATGACTTTGGTGCTGAGATTCAACTGGAGATACTAGTTATCATTTTAAAGCTATTTGGGTTTTGGCTCTGCTCCCTTTGCCTATCATGAAGGGTATGCTCTGGCGAAATATTCCGCAAGAGGGAGAAATACATGGGGCAAGAGACATGGAGAATCAGATTCACTGGTATTTCGACAGTTCTGGAACAGCTCTCTTTAGTAAGAAAGCAATTCTTTAGTGGATAAAGATCTGTAGGGTTGTCATATGTAACCCACAAATCACAGATCGCTTTCCAGATGACTCAGACTTTCTGCTGAAAGAGCATGCTTGTGACTGCTGCCCTCAGGAAGGCCCCTTCACTCAATGAAAGGGTGAGTTCGAGGCCCTTAGCTCAAAATACAAATGGACTGCATTAAATGCCAGTTGCTTTCAAACTGCTTTCTAAATCTGGCCCTGGGACTTCTCCGGTTTCACGTGGGGGCACAGAAGGGCCCCAGCACACACTTAATACTCACTGTGCTGTGGGTGACCACAGAGTGACCCAGGAGTGATGTGTAGGCAAGCCCTCTGGGGCTACACAACAGCAGCTTCGCCCCCTGGAGGTCACAGCAGTGCCCTCAGCAGACACTGTGGCCGGTTGAAAATTATAATTTTATTTTGAAATGATCATCTTAAAAAAAAGGTCCAAGTGGAAAAACTTAAACTTTGGGAAAATCAAACAACTATCGTGAGCCAAGAAACCTCAACCAGAAACCGAGCTGTGATTGGCTCTAGATATAAATTCTAGAGAAATTTCAGAGTGAAGTTAGATTCTCAAGATCAGGGCAACCCCAAAGGCGATATGGAGTCCAATGTTAGAAATCGGGTGTCCTGTGAAAATGACAAGAGGTGGTATCTGGAAAGTCATTTGTGGAGGAAAGTTTGAAGAATTACCTCGGAATGGACTGTCAAGGGGTGGCTTTGATATTATCACAGATAAGCACTCTCAGTAGCTCAGCCAGTGATGGGGGGCACAGTAAGCAAGTAATAGCAAATAACTTAGATTTAAATGAAATCAGATTCTCTTTGGGAGATGAAATGTGAAATGAACACATCGTGGTTCAGAGGGGCCACCTAGTAGTGGAATAGGGCCACGTGCTCCATTATAACAAAACCAGAGGTGTGAAAATATCTAAAGACTGAATGGATGGGGAAAAGGGATCTCAGAGCTGAATATAGCCCAGTCTGAGGAGAGAACCACCCTGTTCTAAACGTCTTATTGTTTTAGGTCAAGATACATCAGCTGTCCTCAACCTAAAAGGGAGAAACCATTAGTTCTCAAATATTGGCAATCATCTGAGGTGTCTGTTAAAGTCCAGATTCCCAGGCTCCATTCCCAGAGAGTCGGGGGTGGGGTTGGACATCGGAGTGTTCATCAGTCCACCAAGGTGACTCTGAGACACATGGCAGGAGGTCAGTCCCATGGGCAGTCCCAGTCTCCCCTCCCAGCTTCAGACAACTTGGCTTCCTTGGGGACTTGTCCAGAAGGAAAGACTGGGTAGCCCTGATGAGTCTAGCATCTTGCTGAACAAATTAATTGACTTCTGACTTCATGTGTTTTTTTTCTCCTTCATTTGGTGAATCCGTCCTAGATATCTTGGGTTGCTTTTTAGAAGCCTTTCAGTCCCTGCACTGTCTGTTTTTGCATGAAGCCCTCACAATAAAATATTGTGTGGCAGATGAATTAAATAACTAATCAGGAAAGGGAAAAAAACATAATATTTGCATGATTTCTGGTTGGACATAATCTCTGAAAGCAAGATATATGAA
This sequence comes from Crocuta crocuta, assembly GCF_008692635.1. Classification (NCBI taxonomy): domain Eukaryota; kingdom Metazoa; phylum Chordata; class Mammalia; order Carnivora; family Hyaenidae; genus Crocuta; species Crocuta crocuta. Next base: position 4,470,132 of record NW_027551558.1, read on the forward strand.
ACCCAGAGTCAATAAAAGAATACATTAGGTTCAAGCTCTTAAAGATTTAAAACTTTTTATAGGATAAAAGATACCATAATCTGGGGCACCTGGGTGGCTCAGTCGGTTAAGTGTTCGACGTTGGCTCAGGTCATGATCTCATGGTTTGTGGGTTCGAGCCCCACATCTGGCTCTGTGCTGACAGCTAGCTCAGAGCCTGGAGCCTGCTTCACTTTTTGTATCTCACTCTCTCTCTGACCCTCCCCTGCTCATGCTGTCTTTCCCTCAGAAATAAATAAAACATTTTTTAAAATTTTAAAAAAAGATACCATAATCTAAGAAAAAAATTTTTTTAAGTTTATTTATTTTGAGAAAAAGAGAGAGAATGAATGGAGGAGAGGCAGAGAAAGGGGGGACAGAGGTTTTGAAGCTGGCTCCCAACTGACAGCAGATAGCCCAATGCGGGGCTTGAACCCACACACTGTGATATCATGACCTGGGCTGAAGTTGAATGCTTAACCCACTGAGCCACCCAGGCACCCCTAAAAACATTTAAGTGACACAATGAGAGAAATTTTTGATTTGTATGTAATACTTGAAAGTTTAAAACTTAGATAATTCAATGAATTTCTACAAATCATTTAAAAATTAAAAAAACAGCACAGAAAAATGGACAAGATATGATACTTGCATACAATAATTAGGACATACTTATAAAAAATTCATTGTTTATAAGAAATTTCAGTTTACCTGAGTGTCCTGCATTTTTTTTAAAGTCTGGCCACCCTAAGAGCATATGAACTTCCAGTTTACAGAATGAGAAACACTAATGATCCAAGATCATTGCAAAGATGCTTACTATCATCATACAAATTAAAACAAACATGATTAACCCTTTTGTGCTCATTCAATTAGAAAACATTAAGAAGAAATATCTCTCGTGGACATTGATAGAAGAAAACATGCATTTAATATACTGTCTATGGAAATGTAAGACCACTAAGAGTTTCTAGAAAATTCTAGCAGCTATGGTATAAGAACCAAAATTAAGGTCCAGTATTATGTACTACCTTGACATTTGGTAAAACGAGGAGCGTCTGAATGGCATAACTCCAAGTTCTCCTCCCTAGTCTGATGGCTCGCTGACCAAAAAGCTTTTCTATCAATGGGACCAGGCACTATACCTGCTCATTCCTGAGTATCAGGTGTCAGTCTCCTGACAGCCTATGGAATGATTTGAAACAAGTCAATCACATCATCCTATGGGAACCAGGACACACCTCTCTTCTTGTTACCATAAACCGTTACTCCCATACCCCTGATTGTTCTCTCTGTTCCCAAGTGCAGCACCCACGTGGCCTTGCGTGGTGTGCAATGTCCTCCTCTGGGCTGTGAGTATATGTATCTAACTGTTGTCATCTGTTTATTGTTGGGTGTCAATCCTTATCCCTGGGGAAGAATCCTTTCCTCACCAACCAGATGAGCAGCATCTTTTAAAATTTACAGTTACCCACTTTTTAACCCAGAAATTTCACTTCCAGGAATGTATCCTATAAAAATACTCATACAGAAACAAGAATAGTCATCGCAGTGTGGTATTTTTCAAAAGTGAAAAATTGGTAGCAACCTGAATACCCACATCAGGAAATGGTTAAATAAATTATCATTGGTGTAATCTGTGAAATACTACATAACAAATGACATAGAATGAAATCCAAGATTTGTTATATTTAAGGAATACATATAACCTTTCCCAGTTTATGCAAAATAATACACAGCTACACACACACACACACACACACACACACACACACACACAATAAAGACACGGGCCCAGTGCCTGGGTGGCTTAGTTAGTTAAGCATGTGACTCTTGATTTCAGCTCAGGTCATTATCTCACCATTCATGAGATTGAGCCTGGCATTGGGCTCTGCGCTGGCAGCATGGAACCTCCTTGGGATTCTCTCTCTCCTTCTCTCCCTGCCCCTCCCCCCCACCCTGCATTGTGTGTGCTTTTTCTCTCAAAATGAAAAGTAAACATTAAAAAAAAAAAAAAAAGACAGGGAAGGAAAATGCCAGACTGATCAAAGGGGTTGCTTAGAGGGTGAGGAGAGGGGCAAGTGGAAGCTTTTGTGGTTTTATGCTGTGTAATTTTGTACTGTTTGAAACTTCTACAATATAAATGCATTCCAGTATCATATATGTGGTGTGATATAAGGTTAAAGATAAGAAAAGTAGGGGCACCTGGGTGGCTCAATCAGTTGAGCTTCCAACTCTTGATATCCACTCAGGACATGTGGGGATTGAGCCCCAGATTAGTGTTGAAGCCTGTTTAAGATTCTTTCTTGCCCTCCACTCCTCTCCCCACTCATGCTCTATCCCTAAAATAAGTTTTTAAAAAAGATAAGAAAAGCAAATCAAACTATATATAAAAGCTTCACAGTCTAACAACTGGTGAAGGTTTGAGGTAATATAATAAAACTGAGCAATGGGAATGACGTGCCTGAATATTCCAGCACCGAAAACATCGTCTGGGCCTCAGTGCCCTGTGTTGACAGCCTGTCAAGTTTTTCTCAGCTTCTCCCCAGAAAGAGTCCTTAGCAAAAATGCCTCATTCGCATATTTGGTAGGAGTCATGCCATCAAGGCTGATACGCCAGCTAACGTCATTTCTTCTGCAAAGCCTTTTCGACTCCCTTCCTACCTCATCTTTTCTTTAAATTCATTACTGCATGCAACATGTTAAACACAAAACAAACAAAAAGCATATAAAGGGAATGAGGCTGAGGTCCAGTGAATGAGAGAAAAGAAAAATGGTGAAGTACCGTTTATCCTAGTGAGAAAACCAAAATTGCCTTTGACAACAGTTACTACTAACTGAAAACCTGATTTTAACTAAAAAAATGACCTGTCTTCTCCCTTTTCTCTGTTTAAAGAAGCTATTTGGCTACTGGATGACAAGCAATGTTAGTGAGCAATTATGTATTCGAGGCAGATCCTAAGAGAAGTTACCAGAACTTGGCTACACTCCATTGACCAAAGCCTGTCCCTGTCCTGCCCTGACCCAGTCCTGCTCAGCTTTCTCCATTTGCCCCGAGGATGGACTGCTGTCTACAGCTCCACCTGACTCCTCCTCTCCCTGGGGACATGCTTTGACAGCTCACCACGCTAATGCCATCGTTGAGAAGGGCCTCTCCAAAGATCATCATGTATAGCGGCTCGTTCACACGCGCCTCCTCGAACACAGCCAGCACGGCCACAGGGTCGACAGCCGAGATCAGGCTTCCAAACAGCAGGTTCTGAAGCAGGTTGACATCGCTGAGGCCAAAGGCTTTGATCTGGCAGATGAGGTAGAGGGAGAGGCCAATGCCAAAAGCGTTGATCAGGGCTCCCAAGCCTGCCCACCACAAGATGGACCCAATGTTCTCGAAGAAGGGCCGGGTGGGCATGAAGTAACCACCCTCCAGGACAATGGGAGGGAGGAGATACAGGAAGTAGATGCTTGAATCCATGACAGGAGGAGATTTATGGTCGGTGCCAAAGATGATGGCGCCCACCAGAGCCCCAACGATGATGAGGAGGCAGCTTTCTGGCATGAGGCCTGGCAGTCTGTGGTAAAGATGGAAGCCTAGGGAAGAGCAGAGAACCATATTTAGATGTTTGCAAATAAAGTGGCTCTGGCCACTAAGATACCAGGAGACTGGTATACAAGATGCCTTCTAAAACCAAGCAGTGGGGACCTTGGGTAGGCAGGTGCGCATCCCTGAGCCTCAGAACCCCATACATAGCAGGGACCGGAAGTGCTGTGGGGGCTTTAAACAAATCCAGTACTTAAATGCCAGTCCTGAGCAGGTCCCCGCTCGGTCCTCAGCCAGCCGTCCCCTCCCTCACTCTTCCCTGATTCCCCACCTTACAGGAGCTGGGAGGGCAGTGGGGGAAGAGGAGGGAAGAGGGTAGAGTTCCTTTGCGTTCCTGTAAAACCCACCTTTGAGGCTCAAGCAGTCAATCCCAGTTACCTAAACACCAGCTTCTTCCAAGCCTCCCATTACCAAACCAAGAAACAAAACTTCAGTCCTTTATTTTATTTTCCTTGTTTAACCAATGACACTGCCATCCAGTCAGTCACTCAAGTAGGAAATCAAGTCACAGTCCCTGAAGTCCTGTCACCTTTGCTGCTCCTAGAACCGGTTCCCTCTTTCATCAGCTGTGTCTCTCAGCTCTGCCCCTAAACCAGCTCCACCTCCCCGTTTGTACAGCCACTGCCTTTCTTTGAAGTCTCCCCATTTCCCATCCTGACTCCTGCTTTAGCTTCCTGATCTCCTCTCACCCTCAATTCCCCAGTCCAGTGCACCTCCTGCTTCCTGATGACTTTTCCAAACCACGTGTATCTGATCAACTCAGTTTCCATCTAAGTCTCTGAAGGTACATAAAGCAACTCACAGACTTTAAACTGAGGGTATTTGTGAAGCATCCTTGGACCAAGACCAACCCACTGGAAAGCACTGTGTTTAAGGTGGAGAACCAAACATGTTTGTTACAATTCCAGCTGTTAGAATTTTGTTAATAAGACATTAATAAATATGAAGACAAAAAAGAGGCAATGTATATGTACACAGTGAAGTATACATTGATAATTTCCACAAATATAAGAAGAGATCAGAGCACAGCAGGCCCCTCTGGGCTTCTCTCCAGGTCAATACCCCTCCCAAACAACACTATCATAATATATGGATTCTACATCACAGCCAACTACACACCTTTTCCCTGTGGTTCCCCTTTGTAGTTTTCATTTACCATTAGTGCTGCCTGAGTTGTCTTTTCTTCAACCTATTTAGGTCCGTCTCAATCTTCAGAATTAAACCTTTCCCAACCACTTCCCGAGGAACTCATATGTCTTCCTCTGAATCACTGTATTATTTTTATCAGTATCTGTCTAACAACAATGTTCTCTATCTTTTTTGTGTGCATGACTCATCTCCCCTACTAACCTCCAGACTCTTCCAAATCATACAGAATGACATACATCTCTATATCTTCCCAAGGTGCTTAGCAAGATGTTTTGCCCACGACAGCTGGTCTATTTGCTGAAAGAATCTATAAGTGTGTAAAGGAATGATTGATCAGGTTAAATGTTCACCAGAGAAGCTTTTATATGGGAAGGTGAGGTTAAACAGGCTGTTGGGGTATGACAAGGACTTACATAATTGGACAACAGAATGGAAGAGATTTTAAGAGGCAAGAATTCCAACAGAAAAAGAAAAGAGACAGAAATGGCCCAAATAGGTCTGACAGTTATCAAGGAGATCCACCTGGCTGGAACAAATTATGAATTAGGATGAATATTGGAAGAAGAGTTGGAAGATGATTTTGAGCCATTTAAGAGGGGGTCTTGAGTTTAAGGCTAAAGAGTGTAGATTTCTCCCATAGGCAACAGAAAACCATTGAATGTCTCCTTAGGAATTTTAAGTCCAGCCATCCAAAGAGCATGTGGGTTTCCTTGATCACAGTTTTGAACTTCATTTATTATCAACAGGTAGGTTATTATTATAGAATATAATTACTATCAAGGGACAATCCAAAACCACAAGCCTACCCACTGTCTTCAAGCCAGTGGCTTGAAGTAGGCTTTCAGGCCTTCTTCCAGAGTTTGAGAGTCCTGCTCTCTCCATTTCCTAATGACAGCTTTCTCTTCCTCCCTCCCACCTTCCTCATCCTCCCTCTCCTCTCTTTCCCTCCTCTTTCCTCTTTCATCTATTCTTCTTCTTCTCTTTCTTCTTCTTCTTCTTCTCCTTCTCCTTCTCCTTCTCCTTCTCCTTCTCCTTCTTCTTCTTCTTCTTCTTCTTCTTCTTCTTCGTCTCCTTCGTCTCCTTCATCTCCTTCGTCTTCATCTTCATCTTCGTCTTTTTCCTCTTCTTCTTCTCCAGTTAGTGCTTATTTTAACTACACTGAACTTTTTAATATGTAAAAGAAGTGGAAGAGCCTATAGTGTGATTTTCTGAGTCCCTGTGTCTTCCCAGTTTGGTCTTGCTTCTAAGAATTGAGTTTCCTGAAATGGATCCAATGTGCAACTGCCTTAAGCTACACCTATGCACTGGTAGCAGGAAGCGGTGCCATGCACTGTAAAGTAGGGCATTGTAGAGAGAAACATCATGTGCATTTCACACTCCTCCCCTTTTATGATGGATAATAGAGTCAGTCACTTTGAGAGAGTTTACAGCTCCAGTGCCCGAAATTTAAATGGCCACAAATAACAAAGTCCTGCCTGAAAGTCAAAGATGGCCCTACAATTCCATTCTTCCCAATGACTCAAGTAACACCCTTCTATAATGTTCCAAGAAGTAGATCTAAAATAAAATACAAAGAAAAAAGTCCAAGATGACTCCGTATTATCTTTGTTATAGAAGATTGTTTTATAACATAGTTGTATGCTTTATTTATTTATTTTTTTAATTTTTTTTTTTTTTTGAGACAGAGCATAAGCAGAGGAGGGGCAGAGAGAAAGAGGGAGACACAGAATCTGAAATGGGCTCCAGGCTCTGAGCTGCCAGCACAGAACCCGATGCGGTGCTTGAACCCACGAACTGTGAGATCATGACCCGAGCTGAAGTCAGACGTTTAACTGACTGAGCCACCCAGGTGCCCCCATAGTTGTATGTTTTAAAAAGGACTGGGGGAGAGTTGTGATATTCTTCTGTCAGAGTGCCTACCAGGCAGTGCTAAATTCATCTGTTTTCCTCATTCAACTAGTCCCTTGAGGCCAGGAACCACCTCATTTCCACATATGGTATGGGCATTTAATAAATGTGACTTGATAGAATGACTGAGGGAAAGAATGAATGATAAATACAATGATTATTAATTATATTTTGATTCAAGTTTTGTAATATAGAATCTAAAAAAAGTCTATATAGATTCCTTGCATGTTAAAATTCTATGTCATATTTTTTTTTTGCCCCAGACAAATGAGACATCATATATAAATCCAAGTCCAGTACTTGACACATAAGAAATAATAATCAATATATGTGGCCTTCTTTTCTTGTACAACATAGAAATAGTCTGAATCCCTAAGACCAACCAAATTTGACATTGAACTTGAATAAGCATGATCCAACTGACAACCTACCGAAGTTATTTTTTTTTCTAAAGTATATTGCATTCCATCAACATGAAAATCAAGATCATTTAATCCAGTAGTCCTATGAACAATAATGTCTTACCATCCTCTGAACTTCTAGACATAGTGAGTATGGGCACATGAAGTATCCTAAAAAACAGTCTACAATTTATGACAACATAAACCTCAGATCAAATATATCCGTTCTACATTGCCCTGTTTACTGATAGAGAATGTAAGCCTCTTTGCCATTAGAAAATCCTTATTTGCACCTAAAGAGGTCTTAGAAATAATCTCAAAGCTGGACACATGGAGACCTAGAAAGTCAAGGTGACTAGCTAGTCAGTGGCAGCTTTCATTCCTTGATTCCCAGACCAACTTCACCCATTACTGTGAAGAGGAAGTGAGTTGGGGGTGGGAGTGGGGGCAGAATCTATAGCATTGTTCTCAAAGGAAAACTCAAGATCCGCATACGATCACTTTGAATGATCTCAGTGCCCATGTGGTTGCATGAAAGGTGCTAGAACCCTAGCTCTGAACTGAGAATGTTACCCTGTTAGAAAGCCATTTTTACTTGAGCACTTTTTAGAAATAACATGAACCCTTTGTGTAAGTTAATGATTTGACAAATCATACAAGAGTTCTTAACACTAACAATTTCCATTTACTCTTCAGACTTTAGTAGCTCATAATGAAAAGCAGAGGTGAAGGAGCATCTAGTGAATACACCAGTAGCCCTGTCATCCTCAGGGAGGAAGTTAGATGAATAGATGGAACCCAGAGTCCTGATCCCAGGGAGTTAACTGCCTGATCCATTGGCTCAACCTATATTTCATACCCATGCTAGAGGAAAATGATAAATAAGCATCACAGTGTTTCATGGATTCTATTCCAATAGGACCACTTATCTACCCATATAACAAAGCTCATAACTGAGGCAAAGGAGATGTTAGGCTTAATAAGTGAGATAACTGTATCAGTTTTCCACTATGGAATAAGCCGGTATTAAGGAGGCAAGGGGGTGGAGTTAAAGATTAAAAGGTCACAGAGCAGTAAAACAGCACTTTGGCTTTTGACACAAATAACCCTGATTAGAATTTAGTTCATGATTTTGAATTCCCTGTATTTCACAAAGGAAACCAGAGGTGCCCCACTAGCTCCATTTGGCTCATATCTTACTGACATATCATCTCCTATGCCCACATATCCCACCACTGAGTGTGGTTGTCTTGTTCCTTGCTTTCTGTCAATCTGCAAGGAGCACATGTCACTTTTAAAGAATAAACAATGGGATTCATTGATGAAGCCCACAGTTACATGGCCAAGAATGAAGGAAGAATATTTTACAGAAGAATCATTATGTGCTCCTAAAATTTCTAATGGGCATCATTCCGAGACGTATGTGCTTTACTCTATTTTTTTAATGCACAGAACTTGAGATTTTTATGTGCCAAATAATGTCACATGGCTGTCACCTTGAAACAAGAAGAAATCAAAACAACTCGGAACCCAGAAGTCTGCTCAAATTTCAAAGCAGAATCCTGAAGTATTAAATGGCTTTACACAAAGCAGTTATGACTTCTCCTTGACTCAAAGGAACAGATTTTTTTGGTGCAATAGCAATAACAGCTAAAACCCACGTAGTTCACCATCTGCACGGCATTTTCACATACATTATCTCATGTGTAGAACAACTCTCACAACCAGGTGTTTGGAGACTTACCTATTTTTGCAAGGGATGCTAGAAGTATCCAGAGGGTGACCTCATAAGGAATTTGCACATAGTCATAATCCAGTGCAAAAACAGATATCTTCTCATCTGGCTCTGAGCTGGCAGCAGCAAATCGAACATTAGTTTCATGCTGGGCAGTGGAATTTGTGGATTCGTTCAAGTCAGAAGATGCTTCAGAACACTCGAGGGCCACCAGCAATAGCAGCCACTTCCAAGGACTGAAAGGCACAAACATCGGAAAACCCATGCTGTGGGCTTCTCCAACCCTGTATGTCATGGTGTGCCACACATCTGAAGGGAGGAGGGTTTCTAGAGAGCAGAGGCATCCACCTGGGTCAAGGATAATATACGTACAGTCCGTGAGTCATTCCAAGAAGAGTCCGAGAATGGTATTGACTTCTGAGTCCCTTAAAGGATGTGTGTTCAGATAACTCAGCTTCTGGCTCAAACGCGTCAGTCATTCAGTAGACTCCTTAAAGCCCAGATCACCTGTGTGACCTTCATCCGATCATGATCTGAAGAGCAGCTTAGGAAGGGGAAAAATAAGACTTCATTCAAAACTGTTTCTTCACGTCACTGCACACTGGCTTCATCTTGTGAGTGAAAATTAAGAAAGACACCAGGGTGTCCATTCCAGGTATCACTGGAGTCCTTTGGCTAAGAAAGGTGTTCTTCCTTCTCCACCGGATCCCAGTAAGGAGCTACCTGTCCGCCCTGCACCTGCTCCTGCTCTCCTCCCCCAGCTCTCTCTCTTGTTTTGAATAGACAAGGTTGCAGGTAGCTCCTGCACTACACTTAATTATTTGCTCTGATAGGACTTTTGTAATGAAATGCTTTCCTGGAGTGTTTTCCGGGGGTTACACTGCTGACACCTAGTGGACAGCTGCAATATGACACCTCGGCATGTATAACGTTGACCCACTAAGGTGGTGGTGGAATTGTCATCCACATCAGGACATTTTTGAGAGTATAAAGAAGGGCTATTAATAATTATGCCAGACCATAGACGTCAGCCATGATTGTCCTGGAATTGTATGATCTCTATAAATTAGGAATGAGGAGGAGGAGAAGGCAACATACACATTCCTGAACAGTAATTCAAATTCCTGAGCAGTAATTCAAAAAAAGAACGAAGTTCCAGTTTTTCCATGAATTTTATGCAGGAAAAAAAAAAGAGCAGAAGAGCACGTTTCATGAAATACACCTAAAACCTAGTTTTTTAAAAAAACTCCATGGCACATTCACATTTTTCATTTTAAAGGATTTTTTTTTATTATGGCCCACTTGTTAAAAACAAAAAAGGGGGTGGGATACAGCAGGCTGTTTATGGAAGAATTTGAAATGGATTCCATGACTCTACTTCTGATTCTTCTATATCTGGCCAGGGGATCTTAACCAAATTAGTTACCTTTCAAAGCATCCTTATCTGAAAAGGGAGAGGATAATAATAATATCTACCTCGTCGATTGGCTAGAAGCATTAATGGGAGAGAGCAAACAAAGTGTCTGGCATATTACTGGCACTTAATAAATGTTGGTTTTATTATTTTTGAACACATTTCTTATTCTATATGAAAATATGAACTCTGTTGCAATGAGAAATAGCATTCAATAGAAAATGAGAATTATTATTCATAAACGATCTCAATGCCTCTTCTGTATCAAACTGCAGGATGACTTATATATATTTTTGGTTCATGTTAGCGAATGTAGATACCTCCCATCCTTCACCCTATGCTCAGCAAAGATTGCTGGAACACGGAGATAGGACATGTTGAGGAAGCCTGGCATTTGGACACAACTTCTTAGTAAGACAAGGGTTAAGAGCTCACATGTGTATTTTTTCCCTTTTCTCTTTGCAGTTTGGCTCCAAAATAGATCAGATTTAGTCACTAAACTGAGTCCATCATGTGGACAACAAGCAGGTCGCCATATTGGGTCAATATTTTTTTCAGAAAAGATGGCGTGCATAGCCTGATAATGGAAAACTTCCTTAGAATAGATACCTTATCTTTTTATTCACACTTTTACTTTTGCTTTCTACAAAGAAATGGGAGAGGATTCCCCATGAGGCTTCCTGCCAAGATGGAAACTAAGAATCAGAAAACCTCTGTTCTTAGGCATTAATTACCTGCTTCACTCTAGGAAAGTCACTTTACCTATTTGAGCCTCAGTTTTTTCATCTATAAAACGAAGATGCACGGGGGACCTGGGTGGCTCAGTCGGTTAAGTGTCCAACTCTTGGTTTGGGCTCAGGTCATGATCTCAGAGTGTTTTGAGTTCGAACCCCATATGGGGCTCTGCGCTGACAGTACAGAGCCTCCTTTGGACTCTCTCTCTCTCTCTTTCTCTCTCCCTGCTCCTCCCCCACTTGAGTTCTGTCTCTGTCTCAAATTAAATAAATAAATATTTTTAAAAATTAAAATAATAAATGAAGATGCTGTCCATACCAGGTATCTTTTCCTGCTCTAAAATTTCATGTCTTTGTGAATATATTACAACCTGTTTAGCCTCACATTGAACTAGTAGCTGAGAGCACATGCACAGTCAGAGAAGTGAGGCCAAGGTAGGAGATAGTGAGGGGAAATCTTGAGTTCTAGAGCAGCTGACCACTTTGTCTTCCAGGTCAAGGTTTGCAGTCTGCCTTGTCAACCCTTGGCACCACTTCCACCCATGCAATAGCGCTTTCACACAGCCTCCTGAATATTCTTTCTAAAGTGCCCTCTTAATCCCGCCTGTCTATAAAACTTTGAGACAAAGCTGACATGAGTGATGCAAACCAAAGGCAGCAAAAGTGAGAGAAAAGAGGAAACAAGAGAGAAACATTCCAGAATGGCAGTGTGGGGGGCTCTACGACCCTCTCCCTAGTGGCAGGGAGACAACCATAACTGGGAAGAACTATTGAAAATAAAACAGCCATTCAGGGATGTCTGGGTGGCTCAACAGGTTAAGCATCCAACTCTTGATGGTGGCTCAGGTCAAGAGCTCGTGGTTTGTGAGATGAAGCAACCCCCGTTGAAGGCTGCACTGACAGAAAGCACCCTGCTTGGGATTCCCTCTCTCCCTCCCTCTCTGCCCCTCTGCTGCTCATGTGTGCATTGTCTCTCTCTCTCTCTTTCTCAAAATAAATAAACATAAAAAAGAAAAAAAAAAACAGCTATTCAGTCTGTGGAAATTGGGCTGCGGGCCTACAGCAATTGAAGACAATCTTCTAGGGGTACCTGGGTGGCTCAGTCAGTTGAGCGTCCGATTTCTGCTCAGGTCATGATCTCAAGGTTCGTAGGTTCAAGCCCCGCGTCAGGCTCTGTGCTGACAGCTAGCCCAGAGCCTGGAGCCCCCTTCAGATTCTGTGTCTCTCTTTATCTGCCCCTCTTCTGTGCATGCTCTGTCGCTGTCTCTCAAAAATAAACATTAAAAATTTTTTTTAAAAAAAGACAATTTTCTTGGGGTGCCTGGGTGGCTCAGTTGGTTAAACATCCAATTTCTGCTCAGGTCATGATCTCATGGTTCATGGGTTCGAGCCCTGCATCGGGCTCTGTGCTGACAGCTAGCTCAGAGCCTGGAGGCGGTTTCGGATTCTGTATCCTCCTCTCTCTCTGACCCTCCCCTGCTCATGCTGTCTGTCTGTCTGTCTGTCTGTCTCTCTCTCTATCTCTCTCAGAAATAAATAAAACATTTTTTAAAAACCATAAAAACACAATCTTTTGAATATTGGTGAAACCTGGAAGAGTCCGTGGCATGACTCGGCTCTAGCACCCATCTCCCAGCTGAGTGTGAGGAAAACTCTACTCTGCGTGGACACAGCCAAGAGGCAGGGGCTTCCTCTAATCTCAGCTCCCAGTCTAGGGCTACAATTCCTACTCAGAAAGTCAGGCTGTCAGTATTTGTCATCAGTCTCCAACCTCCACTGTCACGCCCCAAGTAATATGTTGCACAGGCCGTATTGCAGGCAAACGTGACTGAGAGATCGCTTCTTCCATACAGTCTCACTCACGGATAGGCTTGAAATTCTACCCCAAGCAAGGCAGGCCAGGAATACTGGCCCCCAGTCACTGTCATCCCTACTTACTCAGAAGGCTGAGTTTCCACACCAGGGAAGACAAGCCAAGAAGACGAAGAGCTACTGCCCCTGTCCAGCACCTCATTCATAAAGCAGCAGTGTCCCTCTAAGAGAAGCAGGTTGCTGTCTCTGTATCCCTTCCCCCAGTATTGGAGCAGAGGTTCTATTAAAGGCATAGGCAGGTCATCGAACAAAGAACTCGTTAAGTATCTCTAAGGGAACTGACTACTTGGAACAGAATGTAGCGAAGTTCAAGCCTAAGGACACTGTCAAAACCAATGGAGATTTAGATAGCCAGGACTAAGAAGAGCTTGTAGCTCCATGATATCAACAAGTGAAAGGCAGACCACTTAAAAGATAACAGAAGAACTAGGGAAAGAAACAGATAAGAAGACTCATCATGGGATCAAAGGTCTTCATGAGGTCAAAGAAGTATCAAAGACTGGCTTCAAAGACAACCCTGCAAAGGGAGCAATTGGATCCCACTGTGGAGCTAGTTAAGGCATGTTGAACACAATAGATCACTCAGTTAGCAATTACAGGAGGCTAACAGCTAGGTTCAATGTTAATAGGGACAACAGACCAGTTAAAAGCTGAACAGGGAGATCAGCAAAAGAATCAGAGAGAACCACCTTTGTCTTCGAGGCACTGTCATCCTGGGTGAGAGAGGAAGAAGTTAGGAGGATTATGAGTGTGCCCAAGACCCTATGGGCTGAAGGGCGATATTAAGGTCTGCATAGGGAAATAGGCTGTACTGAAATAGTGCAGCCAAGTCACTAAACAAATAAACAGAAAACGAAACCACAGTAGCACCTGAAGTTGAGGGAGGGGCCTGAATCAGTATCAAGTATCACTACAAGATGTTAAAATGCCTAGTTTTTAACAACAACAAAAAATGTAAGACCCTATGCTGTCTCCAGAAGATCCACCCTTAGATTCAAAGATACAAGCAGATTGAAAGTAAAGGGAAGGAACAAATATATCATACAGCAGTGTGGTAGGAAAGCTGGAGTGGCTATACAAATATCAAAACAGAATAGATGTTAAGACAAAAGAATTTACTGGGGAGAAAAAGGGATATTTTATAAAAAATAAAAGGGCCAGTTTATCAAGAAGACATAATTATACACTTATCTATACCAAGTGGGATTTGTTTCAGGAATAGAAGGCCAGCTAACCATCTATAACATCATATCAAAAGAATGAAGGACAAAACCACATGATCTTTTCAGTACACTGGGAAGAAACATTTAACACAATGTAATACCCCTTCATTTTAAGAACACTCATCAGAGTAGGAATGGAAGGGAACTTCCCGTCCATCTATAAAAGATCCACAGCCACCATCATGCCCAGTGGTGAAGGTTAAATGCATTTCCATAAGATCAGGAACAAGACAAGGATGTTCACTGTTGCCATTTCCATTCAACTTTCTACTGGAGTTTCTCGTAAGGACAATGGGCGAGAAAAATAGAATAAAAGATACAAAGATTGGAAGGGGAAAAGAACCATCTCTATGTACACATGACATGTTCTTTGATATAGAAAATCCTAAGTAATTGAATAAAATACTTTTAGATCTAATAAACAATTTCAGCAAATTTGCAGGATATGACATCAATATACAATGACAAATTGTATTTTACAGTAACAACGAATCAACCAAAATGAAATTAATAGCATCAAAAGCTAAATTCCTCAAGAATAAATTTAACAAAAGCAGTATAAAACTTGTATTCTGAAAAACACAATGTTAAAAGTCATTAAAGAAGACTTAAATAAATGGAAAGATATCCCTATTCATAGATCAAAAGACTTAATATTGTTAAGATGGAAATACTTCCCCCAAATGATCTCTAGATTCAACACAATCTCTATCAAAATCCTAAGTGTCTTTTCTTTTCAGAAATTGACAAGCTAGTCCTGAGATTTATATGGAATATTCCCAGAAAACCCCCTCCAAAAACAAACAAGCAAAACAAACACAGATTTAAAAACAAATTTTTTTTTTGAGAGAGAGAGAGAAAGTGTGTAGGTGTGTGAGCAAGTCAGGGAGGGGCAAAGAGAAACAGAGAGAGAATCTGATGTGGGGCTCGATTTCGAGCCCCTGAGACCATAATCTGAGCAGAAATCAAGAGTCAGACACTTAACTGATTGAGCCACCCAGGCGCCCCACTCAAAAAAAATCTTGAAATGAGAAACAAAGCTGGAAAATGTACACTTCCCAATTTCAAAATTTACTAAAAAGCAACAGTAATCAAAATAATGTGATCCTGGCATCAGAATAGACATATAGTTAAAAAGAACAGAATTGAGAAATCAGAAATAAACCTTTCTATTTATCATCAATTGATTTCTGACAAGTGTTCCAACTCAATTAATTCAATAGGTAAAAAATAACCATTTCAACACATGGCACTAGAAAATCTGAATATACACATGTAGAAGAATGAAAATGTACTCCATCCTTATACTATACATAAAAGTTAATTCAAAATGGGGGCACTTGGGTGGCTCAGTAGAGTGAGCATCCGACTTCAGCTCAGATCATGATCTCACAGCTCCTGAGTTCTAGTCCCACATCAGGCTCTGTGCTGATGGCTCAGACCCTGGAGCCTGCTTCAGATTCTGTGTCTCCCCTTCTCTCTGCCCCATCCCTGCTCATACTCTGTCTTTCTCTCTCCTTCAAAAATAAAATAACGTTAAAAAAAAGTTAACTCAAAATGGAGTGTGGACTAAATATAAGAGCTAAACCCCAAAACTTACCAAAAACACAGGAGTAAATTTTGATGGTCTTGAGTTAGGCAAAAATGTTCTATATACATACCCCAAAACCACAACCAACAAAAGAAAAAAAAATCGGATTAAACCTCATCAAAATAAAAACCTGTACTCCAAACTATTCTATCAAGAAGTGAAAAAGACAATTCACAGAATAGAAAAAATACTTATAAATCTCATATCTGATAAGGTACTTGTACCCTGAGTATATAAAGAGCTCTTACAACTGAATAATAAAAAGATAAATAATCCAATTTAAAAATGGGCAGAGGGATCTGAAAAGACATTTCTCAAAAAAAAAATAATAATAATGTAAATGGGCAACAAGCACATGAAAAGAGTCTCAATACTATTAATCCAAAGAAAGATACAAATCAAAACCATAATTTCATACTCACTAGAATGCTAGAATGTCTAAATAATAATAATAATTAATAATACATGTAATAACCAATGTTGCCAAAGATGGCAAGGATGTGGTGGGAATGCAAAATGCTAATGGAAATAAAAAATGGGGCCATTTTGCTGTTTCTCAAAATGTTAAACACAGAGTTACCACACAACTCAGCAATTCCACTTATGGATATATGCCCTAGAAATGAAAATATATACCCATTCAAAAACTTGTCCATGAATATTTTTAGCAGCATCTCTCACAAGAGCCAATAAGTAGCAACAACCCAAATGTCTATCAATTGTTTGAATGGATAAGTGAAATGTGGAATATGATGCTAAGTGAGAGAAGCCAGTCACAAAAGACCACCTATCACAAGACTCTGTTTATAGCATGTGCCCAAGATAGACAAAGCTATTGGATGCAGAGCCAGCACTTAGCTGGATATGGGGCTCGAGCCTGCAAACCATGGGATCATGACCTGAGCTGAAATCAGGAGTCGGATACCTAACTAACTGAACCACCCAAACTGTGCACTTTATATGGGTAAATTGTATAAAATGCAAATTACATCTCAAAAAAGCTGTTTCAAAATCTAGGAAATGAGACAGGGCAGGGAGCTCATTTGTTATTACTCAGCAGCTATAGCTTCACAAGAAAACCTAATCGGTTGCTAGGTCACATGAGATATCTTCCAGAAAGCTTGTGGAATCACCACGCTGTGGAAAAGACTTATGGGACAGGGGGGAAATAAGGAAGGGTTGATCTGGAGTGTTCTTTTTATCCCTTATTTCTCTTTGGTCCACACTTGCCCCACTGGGTATTAATTCCTTATACTTTAGGATGTATTACCGAGCACGTGTGGGAAAGCCAGACAATGCACTTTATACTGTGAGGCTTCATATTGGCCTGAAACAGGAAGAGGAGCCATAGCCTCCTTGCATTCAGACAGGCCGAGACCACGGAAGGCTTAAGCCTGCCTGCGGGAGCCATTGATACTGTTGCAGCAGAAGACAGAAGAGAAGCTGCCAAACATCTTAGTATTTCCACCCCACCCGCATGCCAGAGCCAGATTGCTGGGGAATCTGATGGCTTCGGTGCAGCCCATGGGGCGAGGTCTGGAGCATGAGCTGCAGGTCGCCGTAGGAACTCATCCCTGGTTGTGAAAGCTGACCTCAAAGCACATAGAAAAGTTTCGAGGATTCTAGCTCCTGAGACTATGATCCATCTGCTGGGGAGAAGCAACCGTTCCATTAGTAACCGCTCAGGCACTGACTCAAGGGCATCCACCCCAGAGGACCAATCTGATGCGGGACGGGGTGAGCAAATGAGGTTGTTGCATACAGAGCAAGTAGTGGAAACTAATACTAATGGAGCCATGGAAATCCTGGGGGAGTGTGGGCATGGGGAAGGAGCGGGGAGAGGTGGTGGGACATAAACTGCGTCTGGTTAAAAAAAAAAAAATAGACTCTCTGATCGATCCATCCTTAGCATAATGCAAGTGGCTTGCAGGTTCGAACCCCTGAGGACATCTCCAGCTCCACTTGCCGGAATTTCTCACAGCTCCTTGGAGACAAAGCCCTACCCTTGCCTTTCAAACCTGCATAAGCGCAAATGCCCTTTGGGACACCTCAGTTCCACATCCCATCACTGCCTTTAATCTGAATGATACATTTGTGACCTTTAGGATTCAAGCCAGGCGCATCTCACTTCCTTCTACTCTGGAAGAGGGTTTCTCTTGGCACCATCTTCCTGCTGGATGGTGAGCTCCTCAGAGCAAGTACTGCCATGTTTATCTTCGAGAGGTTGCAGTGCCCAGAGCCTTGTCGGGCACAAAGGGGCTGTGCTTTATTGACAGATGTTGAAATCCAGGTAGAAATGAAAAGTTTCCCCCACTAACCTCAGTTATCCCACACTCTGATTTTCTCAATAAGGAAACACTAAACTCTACCTTCAAGGTTTCAGAGCAAACTCATTTCCTTCTAAAAGTCAAAAATAAGGAAGACAATACTAAGAGGCCTTCTGGGGAAAGCTGCACGTTGAGCAAGCTTCTTAGCGAAGCAGGACCATGGATGGTTAAGAACACAGTTTCTAGAGCTAGAAGATTTGGTTTCAAATCCCAGCTCTCCTCTTTACTGGCTTGGAAATGTGACCTTGTAAAGTTACTTAAACTTTTGTGTTATTTGGTTTCCTCATCTGTAATGTAAGGGGAATAATAAACATAACAGTGTTTTCTTGTGTGTTTTTTTAGTTTGTTTATTTGTTTTGGGAGAGAGAGAGAGAGAGAGAACAGGGGAGGGGCAGAGGAAGAGAGAGAATCCCAAGCAGTCTCTGCACTTTCAGACTTATGAACTGTGAGATCATGACCTGAGCCAAAACCAAGAGTCCTACGCTTAACCGACTGGGTCACCCAGGTGCCCCTAAACATAAAAGTGTTTGAGTATTGAGGCATCTGGGTGGCTCAGTTGGTTAGGTGTCA
The DNA here is from genome assembly GCF_008692635.1 of Crocuta crocuta. Taxonomy (NCBI): domain Eukaryota; kingdom Metazoa; phylum Chordata; class Mammalia; order Carnivora; family Hyaenidae; genus Crocuta; species Crocuta crocuta. The sequence goes on from NW_027551558.1 coordinate 4,488,672, forward strand.
CACCCTTGGTTTCGGCGCAGGTCATGATCTCACGGTTCATGACTTTGAGCTCTGCGTCTGTGCCTTCAGCACAGAGCTTGCTTGGAATTCTCTTTCTTCTTCTTTCTGCCCCTCGGCTGCTCGTTCTCTCTCTCTCTCTCAAAATAAATAAAAAAACTTAAAAAAGAGTGTTTGAGCATTATGTGGGTTGATAGCCATAAAGTGCTTAGCACAGTGCCTGGCACAGAAGAAACACGAAGTAAGCTTTGCTTAAGAAAAGGGGAGGAAGAGGGAAGAGGGAGGAGGGCCTTCCTCCATTCAACAAACATGATGAATTTACTCTCATACGTCCTGAGGATAACAGGAAGGAAAAGACACTGCTTTGGGAAGAGAATACGTGATGGTTCAAGAACACATATTGCATTCTGCAGGTTTTCCTGACTTGAACCAAGAGGATGCAGTCAGTTAGGAAGGGTCCAGGCAATTGATCAGAAGGAGGCTTTTAGTTAGATCCTCATTGTTTAGTTGAAACAGATTCTTCTTTAGGTGTCTACGTTGTAATAAGATCCACATGATAATGATCAGCTAATTTAATTCCTTGAGAAAGATCCATTGAGAAGGCTCAGGGCCCTGTAGGGTGCTGGACTCCTATCCATCCACAGTTGTACAGAGAAAGAGAGATTTTAAAGGGAAAGAGAAAAAGACCAGCTTTTACTTGCAAGACAGAGAATGTAGGGACTTCTTCTGGAATTTTAGGTCAGCAGCAAGCTAGTGAATTATCTGATGCCTTTGGCCCAATTATCCAGATAACTGGATTGGTGGTAGAAATGTGGCCTGCTCTGACCTTTGGTGCCAGGTCCCAAGAATCCCTGTGATCCTTGTCATCTGCTCTTGGAAACCCATCTACTCATATGGTCCGGTGGTGGGGAAGGAATGACCTGATGTCCTCTCCCCAGTGGATCCCTTATAATTTAAGTGACCATATCCAGCCCATCCATGGGACTAATTAAAGGTGGCGCACCCAGCCGAGGGGTTGCCCTTCACTCAGAGCTCCAGCTGTGTGCAGCTGGAAGTAGAGTTTGGGGAGTGTTGTCTTCTCTTTTCACCCTCACTTTCCCCAAGGCAACCTTTGTTTTAGGAGAAGATCCAAAAGAAACAGGGTAAAGTGGTTGCCGTATTCCATGCCTGCACATGATGAGTTAGAAAATCCTTTCTCTCCAAGAATGGTGTTAAACAAAATGATCAGCACATCTCTTCTTCCTTCCCATAGTGTCTGGTGGTAATTGACTCCGCCAGAAAGTATTTGTGCGGCACTTTTGGGACTGAAGGATATGCTGCTTGCCCCTGAGCTCCTGTTACTTTCTTATGGCTAAACTTTGTATTTTGTTTTGTTTTTTAAAGAAGAAGAAGGCAGTGATAGGCAACGGATCAGTGCTGTCCAGAAACATGATTTTCTTTCCAAACCCCTAGCTAGCAATTAAGCTGGATGGCCTTGGCTGGAGTTCTGGCGTTTCATACCCCTAAATTGAAAGCCTGCTTCCCATACTGGAGTGAAGTCAAGAGCTTTGACCCTGCTTTCAGGACAAGAGAGCTGAGCTCTTTCTCTGCTCCCCAAAGTCGACCTACTACTGCTCAGAGAGACAGAGGGGGCTGCTGAACGGGATAATCAACTCTGGGAGATTCCCAAACACGATTCCGTCTTGAAAGCTATAAGACAGACCCTGTTGCTGGGATATTTATGAAATGCTTGGCTCAGCTTTAACAGAAAGGCTCTTACAGGCTCTCACAGCTTTTTGATGATCGAAGCATTTTAAATGGGGTTATGTCTTTTTAAAATTTTTATTTTTTACTGAGATATTATTAATGTGCAATTAATTTAACATTATATTGTTTCAGGTGTGCAATGTAATGATCGATATTTGTATATATTGCAAAATGATCGCCACAATGTCTAGTTAGTATCCATCCACACATATAGTTGCAAATTTTTTTCTTGTGATGATAACTTTTAAGATTTACTCTTTTAGCAAGTTTCACATATATAACACAGTGTTATTAACTGTAGTCGCTGTGCCCTACATCACAACCCTAGGACTTATTTATCTTATAACTGGAAGTTTATACCTTTTGACCATCTTTACTCTTTTGCTCAGTCCATGCCCCTTTGCCCTGGCAATCCCAATCTATTCTCTGTGCCTATGAATTCATGTTTTCATTTTAGATTTTATATATAAGTGAGATTACGTGGTATTTATCTTTCTCTGTTTAAGTTATTTCACTTGGCATAATGTCCTCAACATTCATCTATATTGTTACAAATAACAGGATTTACGTCTTTCTTATGGCTGAATAACATTCCTCTGTGTGTGTGTATGTGCATGTGTGTGTCTGTGTGTGTGTGAACACACTACATTTATCCATCCGTGTGTTGATGGGCACTTAGGCTTCTTCCGTGTATTAGCTATTACAAATAATGTTGCAATCAATTAGGGTGCATATATACTTTTTTAGTTAGTATTTTCATTTCTTTCAGATAAATACCCAGAAATGGAATTGCTGGATCCTACGGTAGTTTTATTTTTAATTGATTTTTAATTTTTTTAATGTTTTTATTAATTTTTTGAGAGAGAGATAGAGACAGCGTGAGCAGGGGAGGGTCAGAGAGAGAGGGAGATACAGAATCCAAAGCAGGCTCCAGGCTCCGAGCTAGCTGTCAGCACAGAGCCCCATGCGGGGCTTGAACTCACAAAACGTGAGATCATGACCCGAGTCGGAGTTGGACTCTTAACTGACTAAGCCACCCAGGTGCCCCTATTTTAAATTTTTAAAGGAATCTCTGTACTGTTTTCTGTAGCAGTTGCACCAATTTATAGTCCCATCACCAGCACGCAGCAGTTCTTTGTTCTCCACATTCCCACCAACACTTGTGAGTTCTTGTCTTTCTGACAACAACCATTCTAATAGGTGTGAGGTAATATTTCAATGTAGTTTTGATTTGCATTTTCCCAGTGATTAGTGATTTAAAACATATTTTCATGTTCCTGTTGGTCATCTGCATGTCTTCGTTGGAAAAGTTTCTGTTTGGATCTTTTGCCCAAGAAGATCTTCTGCATTGTTTAAGTGCTTTTTGCTTTTTTTGGTTTTTGTTTTGTCTTGTTTTGTTTTGCTATTGAGCTGCATGAGTTCTCTCTATATTTTGGATATAAACCCTTGTCAGATAGATGCTTTGCAAATATTTTCTCGTATTCAGTGGGTTGTTTTTTCATTTTGGTCATGGTTTCCTTTGCTGTATGGAAGATTTTTATTTTGGTATAATCCTGCCTATTTATTTTTGCTTTTGTTGCCTTTCCTGATGGTGTCAAATCCAAAATATCATCGCTGAGACTGATGTCAAGGAGCTTACCACCTATGTTTTCTTCTAGAAAGAAACACAGTTTTATGGTGTCAATTTTTATGATCATGTCTTTAATCCATTTGGGATCATGTCTTTATTGTAGGCAAATGAATTTGTACACATGATTCTTAGTACGAAGTCATTTCAGAACCACCCAGGGAAGAGAGAATTTACTCAGAGTCAGGATGTTCTCTGTGAGAGACAATGACATCTGGGACACAAGAGAGCAGATATGAGGTAAATTCAAGGGCCGGGGCATTATCTCCACCTCATCTCCACTCATGGATGCCATGGCCTCACCAATGTTGGATTTGGTTTGAGAGCTAAGGACACATAAGGGTTATAATTCCCTTTAATAGAAGTTATGAACCGTTAGTGCAGTTTCATGTGGAATAAGTGATGTAAGCTCTGAGGACTAAGGCCAGCAGGGTACCAAGCACAGTGCTCTTTTGTCTACTCTGCCAGGAATCTCACTGGATGAAGGAAGTGACTGGCTCCTTGGGATCGATAGAAAGCTAAGAAGCTGGGGAAATCAGCCACGTTTGATGCTGCATCTGCTCCTCCTGGGGCAGCCAACTTCATTCCATTGAGTTCAGTGTTCCTGTGTATGTACACTGTGTGTGTGTGTGTGTGTGTGTGTGTGTGTGTTGCAAAAGAAAAAGACTGGAGATGTGATCTTTTCCCACCAATTAAACCCACTTGCAATGGAGCATCCATATCCACACAGTCCTACCAGATTCTATCGTACTGAGAAATATGCTAATTGATGTGATTCAGATGTATTTGGGTCCCTCTGAGAAACGTCTACATTCTGCCTACCCAACAAAAGAGAAGAGCCATCTAGTTCATTTTAAAAGGAGGAAAAGAGCTCCTCTCAGAATAAGTTGTAAATGTCTCTGGGGCTGAGGGGGCAATGGATTTATTCATTAGCGGTGCATGAAGTGGAACCCCAGAGCTCAATTCGATTCAATGAATTACTGACTGAACTACCCTGTCACAGGCACATTGACCAGAACAAGAAAGGAAAAGGAAGAAGTCACAGAGGAGAAATGATGTGAAGGGACATGATGATCCTCCCCACCAAAATAGAACTGTTCCATATTATTTTCTTTAACGCTCAAGACCACGACAGTTACAAATGGCAAACCCTAGGGCGAGTTCTCTGAGATATTAAGAAGGCAAACAGAAGTATCTTTCTCTTATGTTAGTCAGGACAATTTAGGCTCTGCTGCGGTAGTAAATAATCTTGGAACTTCAGGGGCTCAACGCCGCAACCTATGTCCCCACTCATATTGCAGTCCAATGTGGGTTGGGAAGCCCTTCTTTTTTTGTAAGTTCATTTATTTATTTTGAGGGGGGGTGGAGGGGCAGAGAGAGAGGGAGAGAGAGAATCCCAAGCAGGCTCCACGTTGACAGAACCTGACTCGGGGCTCGATTTCACAACCGTGAGATCATGACTTGCATCGAAACCAAGAGTCAGGTGCTTAAGTAACCAAGCCACCAAGGCACCCTGGGAAGCCTTTTTTTATCACAAGGAAATGCTATTTGAGGCTGTGAACTCCAAGGTCACAATGGCAGGGGCGAGGATATGGAAACACGATACCTGCACTTATTTGCCTCAGTCTAGAGACCGCATACCATTTCCACTCACCTTCTGAAAAAAAAAAAAAAACCTGTCGTCTGGCCTCATCCAACTGCAAAGGAGGCTCTGAAAAGTGACCATCCCATATGTTCAAAAAGACAAAACAATCTTGGTGAACACGTAACAGCATCTACTACACCCCTGCAGTAGCTCTAATTAGACGAAAGGTGCAATTATGTAAGTGATCATCCACCCACAACTGAATGGTGATTTGTAAATACCTTCCTGTGGGATGTGAGCANCCTGTCGTGTGGCCTCATCCAACTGCAAAGGAGGCCCTGAAAAGTGACCATCCCATATGTTCAAAAAGACAAAACAATCTTGGTGAACACGTAACAGCATCTACTACACCCCTGCAGTAGCTCTAATTAGACGAAAGGTGCAATTATGTAAGTGATCATCCACCCACAACTGAATGGTGATTTGTAAATACCTTCCTGTGGGATGTGAGCAGGGAAAGTGAAGGAGACTTGAGGGAGTGTGGTCAGGCAGCGGTGGGAGAAGAATAAAGCCATTTCCTGCAGATATCTTAGTAAATTCAACCTGTTCAATAATCCACTTACAGTGGGAGAGGTTGTGAAAAACTTCCAGACATGAAATGAGCCAGATCTGAAAGGTCAGAATAGCCAGTATGAGGTATTTAAATGTGCTGTGGTCACAAACTTGCTTTTGTATTGTCAGTTTTCTGTTTTTTTATGTTTACTTATTTACTTTGAGAGAGAATGCGGAGGGGAGGGGCAGAGAGAGAGTCCCAAGCAGGCTCCACTCTGTCAGCACAGAACCCAACTCAGGGCTCAATTTTAAGACCACAAGATCACCACCTAAGCCGATATCAAGAGTTGGATGCTCAACCGACTGAGCTACCCGGGTTCCCCATAGGTGTTTTTAAACAGGGCACAGAAACTTACCGGGGGTGGGGTACAATGAGATGTTAGTGGGGCTTTTCCACTGGACTTTGAATTTGGCAGACTTCACAAATTTAAGGACTGTGAGTAACAGGTGCCCTCCTGGCCCACACAGAAGTGTTAGACAAAGGTGTCAGCAAGTCCCCTACGGGACATGCTGAGGGCAGCTGAATTGCCGAATCATAACCCCCAGCCACCCACAGAAGGGGAACCTCACTGATGGGGTTCCTGAGAAAATGGCTAAGAAAGAATTCTTGAGAATTCTTTGGTGCAAATAGGTGATTTTACTGAAGCACAGGGACAGGACCCATGGGCAGAAAGAGGTGCACTGGGGTTGGGAGGAGTGACTGATTATATACGTTTAAGTTAGTGGAGATTAGGGATAGCATAGGTCTCTAAGGAATTTGGAAGCAAGGCTTTCAGGACCTTGAGGGGCTAGCTGCTGTTATGATTAGGTTACTTTTAGTCTGTAATAAAACATAAACATTAAGGCACTAAGGCAGCCATGACTTCTTTGAACAAGGTCACACTCTGCATGTTTCAGGTGTCTTTCATAGGGCTACAAACTGTAAGGAGATTTAATTTAAGCTCCATTTCTCTTGCCTTTGTTTTCCTCTTCACTATCACCAGGGAGAGAACCTCTAAGAGAAAATCAGAGGTGGAAGACTGACATCTGGCAGTTCACTCCTCCCCACCCCCAGCTGAAGGTGTGCAGAGCTGAGGAATTATCATTCCTGCAGCATCCTTGGGGTTTGGATGTAGAAGAGGTGAAAACAATCTTAGGAGAATGTGACATTTCTCCTTTGGGATTCAAAGATCAGCCGGTTGCCTGACCCCCAGAAGAACATCACTGGCAGTGGGAGGTCAGGTGAAATAACCACGATGGTGGGGAAAGTGGGTGGCCAATTCCTCCCGAATCAGGTGAATCACACTGAAAGCATTGGCCATCTGGGGCTTCACTGCACAGGGCAGGAGATGAAGGGGATCCCAAGAAGGCATCACCTGTGGCAGGTGCACCACAAGCCTTGGAGGTCCTGGTGGGGCCATGGGGGAGGGGAGGTTATCCAAACAATTCACCAGAATATCTCACGCAGAAGGAGCCAGCAGTTTGGCATCAGGTAGAAGAAGGAGCATTCCACCGCTCTGAGAGCATTTCGGAGAACACCATCTGAGTTCACATTTTTCCTCCTCCTCAACTTCCTCCTCCCTCTAAACCCAATGAGGAAAAAGGCAGAAGCTGACAGGAGGACACAGAAAAAGGAGAGAAAAGTAGACTTCATTCTTCTGTCCCACCGCCCGCCTACAGACTCACAGGTTGGGTCTAAACTGGGGGAAAGGGAGAAGTTTGAGCCGGATTCAAAACTAAAGTTTTGATACTAGGTTAGACTAGACTTTTAAACGTTTTATTTTAAAATGAAGTATAATAAAATTAACATAATAGAATACAATCAAATAAAGACAAAATATTATAAAGTACAGCCATGAGAGTGTTAACACACGTGTAGGTTGACATAATCACCAAGATAAGCAGGGTCTCCCCCTTCATGTGTCCCTTTGTCACATCCTTTTTCACTTCCAACCCCTGGAAACCACAGATCTCTCCCCTGCCACGGTTTTGCCTTTTTGAACATGTCAGATCCATGAAAAAAAAATGTAATCTTTTGGAATTAGGTTTTTCAACTCCGCGTGAAGCTTTATGATCCATCCAAGTTATTGTATCTCAGTAGTGAACTCTTTTTTACTTCCGAGAAGTATTTAATTTTTTTTGTATTTAACAGATATTATTGATTTGGCCTGTGTCAGCTATCACTTTATTACCTGTCAGCCCCGGATTCACCATTCAGTATCAGCTCTGCATAATCGACTAGATAGCGTTTGGGAGTATTTATCCATTACAGCGAGCGCCATGTTGAGCTCTGCCAGTAGAGGGGGCTGGAGGGGCCTCTGAAGAGGGTCTTCGTGGGTCCGGGAGCCTAATGCTGTGTTTTTCTTGCTTGAGCTGTGCTGTCAGTGGTGAGTCAGCAGCATGGGTGTGTAAGACATCCGTGGGGCCCTACCCAGTCCATGCACTCAGCGGACGCAGCCTCTCCTGGCCTAAGTCTCCTGACATCGACACTACACTCCGATTCTTCATACCCGCATGCTCCACATGCCCCTGTGCACCCCCACACCAGCGGCAGCTCTCCTTTGTTCTCCGAAGCTCCCTCAATGTGGACAGTGTGTATTCCAGACCTCATTCCCCCAGCCATGTCCTGATCCATGCCTCAGGTCCATCCACCAGCCATGGTTTGTCATGTCCCAGAGGTCACCTTTGCTGCCTTCCGACAACTGTAGACCAGCTCTGGCAACCGAGAGAACTTTGTCATTGGATGGACGACACCACATCTTCTCTAACAACATCTGAACCCCAGATTGGAGGAAGGCCCCCTTCTAAGTCTGTCTTCCAAGTTTCTTTTGGCCCTAAGATAGTCTGGAGTTCTATTCACGTTTTTTAATTACTCTCATATAGCCAAATAATTCTTTATATTAAAATTTCCCTTTTAAAATTACTGTGTAGTTTCTGTCTTCTGATTGGATGCAAACTGATACACTAGTTGAAGGTCATTGAGTTTTTTCCAGATATTAATGATGATGAATAGAACTACTATAAACATCCACATACAGGTTTTTGTGTGTGTGAACATAAGTTTTTATTTTCTGGGGTAGATTATCTAGGAATGGGATTTCTGGGATGTATAGTTAAGTGGATTTTCACTTTATGAGGAATTGTTAAGCTTTTTGCAGGGTGTCTTCACCATTTTTCATTCCCACCAGGAGTGCATGGGAGTTCCAGTTGTTCCATATCATCACCTGCATTTGGGATTGTCAGATTTCTTTTCTGTCTTTGTCTTGTCCTTTCCTCCTCTCTTTTTGGGGGTAGGGGAGACATTTTAGTTTGTCATTTTAATTTGCATTTTCTTAATATATGATTTTTTTTCATGTGTTTTTTTGCCATTTGTATATCCTTTTAAATAAACTGTCTAGGTTTTTTGCTCCTTTTTAATTAAGTGGTTTGCTTTATATTATTGAATTTAGGGAGCTCTTTATATATTCTAGATCCAAGTCCTTTGTTGGATGTGTGATTTTTCAAATATTTTATGCCAGTTCAAAGCTTGTGTTCTCATTCATTTAATAGCATTTTCCTAAAAACAAAAGTTTTTAATTTTGTCAAATCTAATTTTATCAATCTTTTTCTTATAGATCATCTTTTGGTGACATATCTAAGAACTCTTTGCCTAATCTCAGGTTGTTTTCTTCTAAACATTTTATAGGTTTAGGTTTTACATTTAAAAACTTTTTTTAAATGTTTTATTTATTTCTGAGAGAGACAGTGTGAGCAGGGGAGGGTCAGAGAGAGAGGGAGACACAGAATCAGAAGGAGGCTCCAGGCTCTGAGCTGGCAGCCAGCACAGAGCCCGATGCAGGGCTCGAACCCACAAACCGCGAGATCATGACCTAAGCGAAAGTCGGACGCTTAACCGACTGAGCCACCCAGGCGCCCCTAGGTTTTACATTTAGATATATGGTCTATTTTGAGTTAATGTTTGCATAAGGTATGAAGTTCATCTTACCGCATATCTATGTCAAATTATCCAACACCATTTGTTTAAAACTCTGTCTTTCATCATTGAATTACCTTTGAAACTTATCAAAAGATGAAACAAAATCAACAAACCATATTTGTGTGGGTGTATTTTTACACTTTTGACTCTGTTCCATTTATCTATCACTATGCCAATATCACACTGTCTTCATCGCTGTAATTGTATATTAATTCATAAAACTGAGTAATGTAACTCCTCCACTTTTCTTTTTCAAATTGCTTTTGTTATTCCAGATGATTTGCCTTTCCATATAATTTTATAATCAGTTTGCCTGTATCTATAAAAAAATCTTGCTTGGATATTGATTGAAATTGTATCTAACTTCTAAATCAATTTGGGGACAATGGCTGATTTGAGAATATGTTGAGTTTTTATGTCAATGCACATGCTATGCCTCTCCATTTATTTAATTGTTCTTTGATTTCTTTCACAAGTATTTTGTAATTTTCAGTGTACAGAACATCCACATGTTCTGTTGATTTAACTCTTAAGTAATTCTTTTTGAAGGGAAATGTAGTAACAATAATGCTTTTTAACTTTTGGGTTTGAATGGTTTGTTGCTAAAGACAGACATATATTTGATTTGGGGCACCTGGGTGGCTCAGTTGGTTGAGGTCCAACTTTGGCTCAGGTCATGATCTCATGGTTCATGGGTTTGAGCCCTGCCTCTGGCTCTGTGTTGACACCTTGGAGCCTGGAGCCTGCTTCAGATTCTCTTTCTTCTCTCTGCCCTCCCCAGCTCACTCTCTCTCAAAAATAATAATAAAAAATAAAAATAATAACAATAAAAGAAATATATTTGATTTCTCCATGTTCATCTTATATCTTGAGATCTTGCTAAAGTCACCCATTAGTCCTAGGATTTTTCTTTTTTTGTAAATTTCTTCCTGCACAAAAATTCCTGTGTCAGGAATAAGGACAGTTTTATCTCTTCCTTTCCAATTGCATACATCTTATTTCTTTTTCTTGCATTATTGCACTGGTGAGGACTTACAGTACAAACTTGAGTAGATTGTGATGGCAAATATCCTTGCTTTCCCCTCCAATGTTATTTAGAAAGCAAACAGTGTGTCACCATCAATAATGATCTTACTATAGTTTTGGTTTTTTGTTTTTATTTTATTTTATTTTATTTCATTTTATTTTATTTTATTTTATTTTATTTTTGTAGAGTCCTTTATCATAGTGAGAAAGTTTGTTGAGAGATTTTATGATGAATGGGTGGTAAATTTTGTCAGATGTTTTTTTGGAATTGGTTGATATGATTATGTGGAGTTTCTTCTTCAGATTGTTAACATGGAGGGTTATATTGAAAGATTTTTGAATAAACCAGTTTTGTACACCTAGGATAAACTTTATTTGGCTATGGCATATTGGTATAGTTATATATTGCTGGATTCAATTTGCTAGTATTTTCTTGAATACTTTTGTGTCCATGTTCATAAAGAACTCTGGTAGTTTGGTAGTTTTCTAATACCTTGTTTGGTTTTGGTATTAGGAAAATTCTGGCCACATAAAATGACTTTGGAAATGTTCCCTCATTCTCTGTTTTCTGGAAGAAATTGTGTAAAATTGGTGTGGGTTTTTTTTTTCTTCTCCTTTTTAAATGTTTGGCAGAATTAGGCAGTGAAAACATCTGGTCCTGGAGATTTTGCTTTTGGAAATTTTAAACTGCAAATTCAATTTATTTAATAGTTATATGAAATTCAGTTTATAATCTTGGATGTATTTTGGTAATTTGTGGGGGTTTTTTGAGGATTTGTTCACTTAATTTAGGTTGGCAAATACGTGTCTATTGTCCATATAGTTATCCATAATATTCCCTTCTCACCTCCTTGGGAGGTGCAAAATCTGTAGAGTTACGATTTATTTCATTCCTGATACTGGTATTCTGTGTCTTCTCTCTTTTTTCCTTGGTCAGTGTTGCTAGGGATTTATCAACTTTATTGATCTTTTCAAAGATTTTCTCTATTGTTGTTGTTAATTTTCTCTATTGTTTTGTTGTATTCAATATAATGAATGTAGTCGATTTATACCCTTATCTTTATTATTTCCTTTCTCTTGCTAAAGTGGAAATTTAGCTTATCAATTTGACGTGTTTTCCTTTTCTAAAGTAAGCACTTAACACTTATTTTTTTTAAATGTTTATTTATTTTTGACAGAAGGAGGGGCAGAAAGAGAGAGAATCTGAACCAAGGTCCAGGATCTGAGCTGTCAGCACAGAGCACAACGCAGGGCTCAAACCCAAGAACGTGAGATCATGACCTGAGCCGAAAGTCTGACGCTCAACCGAATGAGCCACCCAGGTGCCCTAGCACTTACCACTTTAAATTTTCTCCTAAGCAAACCTTGAGCCTCATCCTGCAAATTTGATATGTTGCATTTTCATTTAATTCAAAATATTCTTTAATTTCCCTTGAGACTTCCTGTTTTAGCCAGGGATTATTTAGACATGGGTCGTTTAATTTCCAAGTGTTTTGAAATTTTCCTGTCACTTTCTGTTCTTAATTTCTAGTTTAAAACCATGATAGAGGGGCGCCTGGGTGGCTTAGTCGGTTAAGCGTCCGACTTTCGCTTAGGTCGTGATCTCTCGGTTCGTGGGTTCGAGCCCCGCGTCGGGCTCTGTGCTGACTGCCAGCTCGGAGCCTGGAGCCTGTTTCGGAGTCTATGTCTCTCTCTCTCTCTGGCCCTCCCCTGCTCGCGCTGTCTCTCTCTCTCTCTCTCTCTCTCTCTCCTAGAAATAAATAAAAATATTAAAAAAAAAAAAACCATGATTCAGAATACACTTTGTATACTTCTTTTATTTTTGTTAATGTTTGCTTTATGTTTACAGCTTAGGATATGGTTTCTCTTGGAAAATGTCCTATGTGTACATCAAAGTAATACATATTCTGCTGTTGTTGGGTGTCTGCTATAATTGTTAAATAGATCTAGACATTACCCATGAAATGGTGTTGTTTAGTTCTTCTCTCTCCTTACTGAAGTTCTGGTTACTAGTTTTATGAATACCTGAAAGGAGAATATTAAAGTCTCCATGTACAAGAATGGATTTGTCCATTTCATCTTTCAGTTGTCAGTTTTTTCTCGGTGGAGTTTGAAGCTTCATTGTTAGGTGCATACCCATTGAAGACTGTTATATCTTTTTGGTAGATATATTCTCTTCATCATCGCATGATATTGTCTTAATCCTAGTAATTTTCTTTGCTGAAGAAGCTACTGAAGTCTACTTAAGCTGATGTTGACAAAGCTCTCTAGCTTTCCTTTAATTCATGATTGTATAGTACATTTTTATCTAACTTTTACTTTCAGCCTACCTATATCATTATATTTGAAAAGTATTTATTGTAGAGGCAATGTAGGTGAGTCATTAAAAAAAAAACAAAAATGTGTTTCAATAGCCTTGGTCTTTTAATCGCTATGTCTATACATTTTACATTTAATATAATTATTGATATGTTTAGATTTATGTCTACCATTTTATTACTTGATTTCTGTTTGCTTCCTTAGTTTTTGTTCCTTTGTTTTCCTTTTTCTTCCTACATTTGGGTTATTCAAACAATTGCATTATTCTAAAATTGTTTAATGTTTATTTGTTTTTGAGAGAGAGACAGAGTACGAATGGGGTAAGGGCAGAAAGAGAGGGAGAAACAGAATCTGAAGCAGGCTCCGGGGTCTGAGCTGCCAGCCCAGAGCCCGATGTGGGGCTCGAACTCATGAACTGTGACATCATGACCTGAGCTGAAGTTAGACTTCTTAACTGACTGAGCTACCCAGGTGCCCCAATAATTTCATTATTCTAATTTAAATTTGTTTTTTCTTTGTCTGTTTTAGTGGTTGCCAAGGCACTAAAATATAACATACTTTTGTTTTCACTTTCAGTTTAGAATCAATATTTTACCCTTCAAGAGATATGTAGATACCTTACCGCGATATAAGCTCCCTTACCCTCTCCCCTATATGTTGTAGTTAAGTTATATATTCCCTCAACTTACATCGAAAACCCAATCAGAAGCTGTGATTTTTTGCTTTCAATGGATTGTATCCTGAACATTTTAAATATTATGTCATGCAACTTTGGATCCTGTTGAAATCCTATGTAGAATGCTATTTTTGTTTAGCAAGCAATTGACCCAGTTGGACTCAAGCCCCAAATTCTAACCAGTCTTGTGGTTTCAATGTCTGTTCTATTTCACTGTCTTTCAGCTCTATTTATGCTTATTCCATATATACACCTTTCAGTGGTCAGGCTGGGGCTCAAGAAGGAGTCTATCCTATAGTTCAAGTCTCAGAGTTTATGGTATTCTATTTTTGGTCAGATGCATGCATTTGCCACATAAGGATGAGCCCAGGAGTTTGCAGACAACTTCATGGGTTTGCTTTCTGGACCTCCTTTCTGTCTGCAATCCCCATGGTACTTTCTGGTTCTAGAGTGTTGGTGTGTATGTAGCCTACTCTGCACTACACTTTCCCAACTGCTTCCGTCTCCACACCTAAATGGTAAGAGAACCAAAAACTGAAAATCAAAACGGATTTGCCACACTCTCTTGGTATCAAAGTGGACAGTTCCCCTTCCACAGAGATGTAGGCTCTCAAGGGCTGCCTTTCCTCTGTCTCTGCTGGTGCCACTAAGAAGATAGAGAGGAAAAAAATATGAGAATATTAGGAAACTCCCTTCTCAGCCTTCAAGGTGGAGCAAGAGCGCTTCTTCTGGAACTCTCTGTCATTACTAATGTCCACTTGTAGGTTTCAGACTGCACTGGGTCCAAGCCAGGGGATACTGGAGGAAAATAAAATCATGGCACTTTGATTCCTTGTCTTGTCATTCTGCTTTGATTTGCCTTTGGACATCCTCAAACTGATTTCCCAAGCATTTTATTCAGGTTTTATAGCTGCAATGAGTGGGAGAGGGAGGGTGGCATCCACTAACTCCAGCTAGCTGGAACTGTGATCTGGAAATAAGATAAATAGAAAATGTAGATATTAAAACCCAGGAGAGACCAGGACGGCTGTGAGATCTGCCTGAGGAATCATCCAGGGTTAGGAAGGAGGACTCTCCGGTGTGTATCAGAGGTCAGGTGACCATCATTCAAACGAGGACATGTTTTCACAGTGAGATATTGTAGTTGGACCACATATATAAACCAGACACCAGAACGTGTGGTCACCTTATCTAGAAAATGTAGAGGGAAAATTATACTCTTTTCGCATTGTATTCCACTGAGCCCAATTGTTTAATTACCATCAGTCTCCTCGGTATAGAAAATGTGTATGTGTTGGAAACTAATTTGACAATAAACTATTAAAAAAAAAAAAAAAAAAGAAAATGTGTATGTGTGGCCCACTTTGTTTTGATGGATTTGCATGTAAGAAATATAACTAAACTTTTGTCCTAAATGCTAACTTGGCATCTTCAGTGGATCTACTAACCTGGAAAGAGTATATTCTGTAAATGTTAGGCCTATGTAAGTTCTTTTCTCTCTCTCCCTCCCCTCTTCCGCCTCTCTCTTATTTTGAGTACGTACACACCTGAGGCTCAGTTTGAGTCTCTGTTAAGCTTACAACAAAATTCTGGACTAGCAGATAGATCACTTACAGCAAAATTTATTTTAGAATAAAATAAACCCGGATAAACTGGCCCGAAGAGGTTTCTGAGTCTTAGATCTCAGAGAGCAGCTGGCAGGGAAACCAGGGACCCTGGCCGTCACCATAGCACAGAGGCACAATGACAGTGTGGACTCTTCCCAATGAGACCCTACAATGAGCCTTCCCACAGAAACTTCCTCCAGGAATAATTTATACCTTTTAACTCATCTTTAACTTTATCACTGAAATTCCCAACAAGGATGTTTCTTGGTGCCAAAGCCGCAGTGGTTTTTATGATGTGGGAGCCTTTGCGGAAAAAGAGCTCAAGGCCGTTTCACACAGTCTCCAAGCGGTGGCCAGATGACAATGAATTTTAGCCACTCTGAGCTTGGATCGCATTCATGCCAGCGACTGTGACACATTACATCTGAATGAGGCCAGAAGTTGCCAGTCTTTATGCTCAGTGAATCATTCCACTCAGGCGAGGATGACCGAGCATGAAGTTTTCATATTCCTGTAGGGCAAGAACACTGTTTTAACTATAGCTGGAAGCCTCACAAGGAAAACAAACTGTGAGAGTAAAATCCACCTTGTCCATCAGGAACTACTCCTGGGTGTTTCAGAGTGTTGCCTTGTTACTTAGGACTCAACTAAGATCAGTCAGGAAGCACTTACAAGAAGTGCCAGCCTTGATACGCAAATGGCTCAGACTAAAGCTCTCTTCAAGCCTCGTATTTGCTGCCTTTTAACCAGTTTATACATTTACTCACCAGACTCTTAACTTAGCTGCTAACTCTTGTCACTGTCTTTCTACTTTGTAAGTAAGTGCTGGGGCCATTCCTTGTCTCCTTGTTGGCCTGATCATTTTGGTCTGGCTGATTCTTTCCTACTTTCAGGGGCCCAGGGTAAGGTTGTAGACCTCTGCCCTGTACCAAGGTCAAAGGGATGAGGAGATGCTGAAATCAGCTCTACAAGGCTCCCCAAGCCTTGTTTCTGACACAGGGCTGCACTGCCCACCCGAAGGGGCTCCTTCCTCTATTTCATCTGCTTACAGGAGGCACTTCCGGCAGGAACAGAGGAGAGACTGACTGTGGCCCTGTCTGCCCCTTGTTCCCCCCTGATTTCTGCCTTTCCTCCTCGCTTTCTGTGCTCCAGAGTTAATGGGTGAACATGGAGTAAACATTGGGGTATTTTTTTTTTTTACAGAGGAGCTTTAGGTAATGTTTAAATCAGTCACTTCTAATAAAATAATATTTATTTACTTGCAAATATATATAATGTATATGTACAATACGTAGGAGACATGATAACCAATAGCCCAATGCAAAAGTGGCCGTAATCTGCCAATTCTGCTCAGACCGCTTGGCAAATCTTAAGAGCATTGTGTGCTGAATGTGTGCATGTGTCTGGAGAATTTATTCTCCCTCTGTCCAGAGGAAGTCAGAAGCTCTAACTGCAGCTTTAGGGCCATTGCTGTGCCTGTCAGGCTGGCTCGCGGCCGACAAAACACTGTTCATCTTATATCAGCCCGATCCATGCTCTGTGTTCTGTCCATCAAAGTCTCTGCTCGCGGAGGACTGAGGGGAGGTGGTTCAGGGTCCGCTTTACTATTCCGCAGGCTGGGAGCTCCTCCCAGTGGCTTCTGTTTTACTGAGTCATTTCCAGTGAAAAACTTCAGGCATAATTCTGAGATGATTCCACCTGAATCCTTTGGAGTTTTTCACCGGCATGTGGTAGCGCATCTGAGTCCAGAACCTGGAGTTGGGAGGGACAGATTTTAAGCCTCTCCAAGTGACCGTAGGCAAAACCCGGAGAGCTTTTTTCACGAGATGAGGTAGCGACTCTGGCTCTTGGAAGGAACAGAACTTAATTAAGATGAGTTTCAGTGTTTGATCATCCAAGGCAAGATTCACTGCTGCTTGTAGTTCAAAGACACTGGGTCCATTGACGTAGTTGGGGCTCAAGATAAATATTCCTCTTCTACTTTTTTTAATAATGTTCACGATGTCTTCTGCATATGCTGGAAACAAGGAATTTAATCATTTGCTATTATATTGCTGAACTTGGGGCCTCAATAACCCCCAATCTCCCAGATCTACCCAAAGGGTTCCCTGCAAAGCTCTTGGGGAAGGAGGAAAGGAAGCTTGGTTTGCTATGTCACTTTTGCCATCTCAACTCTATGGACAGTTGAAGATACACTCGAGTATCCAGTGACTGTACTTTACATCCCTCTCTTTGTGTTCTGTCTCTTTAAACTGTTAATCCCTCTAGGAGAGCTTGTTGGCACCAGTCAGGCTGGGGTAGCAGAGGGACATGGGGTGTCCCAGGCTCCCTGGTGGGGGGGGTCTGAGGTAGAAGAAGTGGGGGGAAGGAATGAGGTCTGCACATCTGGGGAGTGGTAAGGACTGGGCCCCACCTCACCCCATGTAGAAATGAGTGGTCAGCAGAGTCCTACAAAGCAGGGGGATCACTTGTTCAGGATGACAGAGATGACTTCCTACAGAGGAGCCAGGGACAATATCTTTGTTCTGGAAGGCATCCCTAGGTCCCGTAACTTTTTTTCTGAAGATGGGTTATTCTTGGACGATGGAGCACATCACTACAACCCATGTGTTTTCTGTGCTGTGGCCTAGCACATTCTAAGCTCATGAAACATTCCAGAGGAAGTCTACCCCAACAGAAGGAATACCAGGAAAGCCCACAGAGTGCTTGCATCCAACTGTTCTTTTTGTTCTATATCTTCTCTTGGCTTATAAGACCTACCTCCTCCAGGGGCCACATCTCTTTCAAGCAAACACAAGTTGTATCCATATTTGTTTTCCAAAACTTCAGGGAATAGATTCAGGGCCAAGTATTCCTCACGCAAAGATGAAGTGGCCTCACTCTCCCAAGAGCTCCATTTTGCGTAGGATATGAAAGCATCAAATACCTTTTTATCTGAGGAAGAGAAATGTCGGAAAAAACGTCAGCCATTTACGTTTTTCTCACTATCGTGGTATATCTACATGTGCTTGACTCATATGGCAAATGGGCAAGAATTAAGTGTTGGGCTCCTTACTGAATTGATTTAACAAAAAAAAAAAACAACAGCTGCGTCCAATTCAGAATCACACCGCTGAGCGGTATCGATGGCCCAACCAGATTCAAATTCTGATTTATGACGCGGTCCTGCATTTTCACTGAGGTCAGATCAAACAGTTGCGGCTTCTGTGATTAAATCACATTACTCAGGGGTTCCTCTGAGATTTTTCACACTGCGGTGCTGCTGTCTCATGAGTTATACATCAAAGAAGAGTCTGTTCCATCAAAGCATGATAATATCCAGCAAGCAAAGCACCACCAAGACCCAGCACCAGTCACGTGAATGAGAGAGCTGACTGCACATGTACCTACATTAGAATCCCTGCGTGTAAAACGAGGTTATAGTAACTCCCTGGTGGACTGTCTTCAGGTCTGCATGATATAATGTGTATAGAGTGTGTGGTGTCCGGCTCCCAGCAGGGCACAAGATAAATATCCATTCCCCCCTGCCTGCCAGATGGGAAACTATATTTATGAAACTTGTTTTAGGATATTTGTAAAATCCCCTGTGCCTCTGTTGGATAGATTAGTACAAATGCACACTGATTACTGGGATGTGCTACAGAACTCTGAGAGAGGCAGGAAATCTCAAAAGTTAGCTCATGGGCTTTGGGATCTGGACATACCCATTCGGTTTCGTGTACCAGTACTTTGCATAATGGCTGGTAGAGAGCAGTGTTACAAAATAGCAAACAATAGCGCTGGTGGCTGATGCGGTTGGCAGAACGCTTGCTTAACGTGGACCTAAGAAGAGGCCTTGGTGGGTGGAAATGCCAGCAAGAGAAAAAGAAGAGGGAGTAGAGGAGGTCCAAGAGACAAGAAAGAGACACAGGAGGTTCAGCTGCGCAGCATCTCATTGCCCAGGTGGGAAGGAGGAGGCATGTGGGGCATGGCCTCCAGGGAAATGCTATGCAGTTTAAATGTGTGACACACCATAGTCACCTCAGAGTCCTTCCACATCCCTGTGAAACTCCAGCAGACTTGGATTTTTCTATCATCTGGAGACATTTACATTTCTTTAGTAAGAAAATTAGCAGACGGGAGTGTTGGAACTGTCTTAGGTCCTTTGCAGCTCTGACATTCTACATCTCTCTAAAATTTTGGATATTCAGCACTAACTTCAATGGACAAGGCCATTTTGCTGTAAAAACACTAGATTGGCTACAGAGGGCACTGAATCACCGTGCTTGAAACCTGGGTTCGGCCTCTTCATCAGGTTACAGTCTTGCGCAAAGTAAAAAGAGAAAGGACAGATTTAAAACTTTCACAATTGATTGGCTCTTTTGTACAAGCTCTAGAATCTTAAGATAAATAGCATATCAGTAAAGGAAGTATAGATCATCCGAGGGAATGATTAAGTTGTTGGTTAAATACTTTCTTCAATTCGGAAAAGCTAAAAAGCTAGTTTAAAAAATAAATCTCAGAAAACACTCTTGGTTGAAAGAATTCTAGCGTGAATTCTCAATAACTAGTCAAGAGGAAGGTATGATTGATGCATCTCTTGGCTTCTCCTTTTCCCACCTGGTAGCTCTTCACTGCATTCCCGGTGTGGGGTGAGCACCAGCGTGGGAGTTAATTATCCTAGGCGGGTAAGTAATTATCCCCAGAACCCAGCAGAAGGAATGCAAGTGAGAGAACCATCCAGTAAAACAGTAAACCTAATCTTAGAGACCCCCAGGGCTAGAAAAACACGCAAGCAGCTCTTCTATTCTAAAGAAGCAATCATTAATAAGCACTATTATTCTGTCTCCTGGGGAAATGCACAGATAACTCCAATAATTGTAATGGTATTTGCATTTTACAGAGGTTCACACTTTTTGTGCATTGCCACCATCTTCAAGGCCCCCATTTTACAGATGAGGCTAACTGAAGTAATAGCTAATGAGGGCTCTGAGCCAAATCACCTGAGTCCGAATCCTGAGTTCTAACACCATCTTATAGTTCAGTTTTGGGAACGTGACTTCATGTCTCTCTGCCTGATGCAGGACTGAAGTGACAGGTAAAGTAGCTAAATACACCTGACTGGCATGTACTGAGTATTTGCTATGTGCTAGATGCTGTTCCAAATGATTAATATTTCCTCACTCATTGAGACCTCATAGATTTCATTGTGGTTGTGATTATAATCTCTTTTTCCAGAAGAGGAAACTAAGTCATGGAGATGTTAGCTCATCTGTCATATTGCATTAGGCTGGCCAGCAGAGAGATTATTTTCGAACCCAACATGCTCTGCAATAGCATCGTCAATCAGCAAGATTCCTGGTAGCTGGAATGAAAAGAAATGGCTTCTCCGCCTGCTCCCAGTTCACCCAGGTGTGAAGCCACCAGACCTGGAAGAAGGTTTCAAAGCCTGAGGGGCACGACTTTATCCATTAGGGAACATCCATTTCTTGAGCTGTTCCCTCTAAGTCTAAGAAAAGTCAGAGGCAAGCTGGGGTCCCCTTACCCCCAAGTGTCTCATCCTTGTTCTGGTAGGTTCGGTACAGCAGCACTATTTCAATCCAGTACATGTAGAGCAGAGCACCTGCGGTCAGCACGCCTGCCAGGCTCATGACGGTGCCAAGTAGGATGTAGATGAACACCACTGGGGGAGACATGGTAGCCATGAACAAATGTCTCTGCAAGACCACATTTGGGCCAATGCGGTAGGCCCGCCCAGCGCCTTCTCAGGCTCTAGTACCTTCTCAAAATCATTGCTGTTGGGAACATTCCTCTTGACTCTGGAAACACTTAAAATCACATCTTGAGGGAACTGTCATACAATGAACTGGAGAGAACCCACGGGAATGGCATGTTCCTGAACAGGGTGGATGAGAAAACTAATCCTGGCCACTTTTAGTTATTCTTCCCCCATAAACCTCCACACAACCCATTTGCATCCCTCTCATTGCGTATTATAAATTATTTTCATGCATTATCTTCCCTACTAAAGTCCAAACTCCCTAAGGCCAGGAGCCACGTGTGGCTCAGTTTCATACCCTTCCTGATACCTAACATGCGAGAACTTCCACACACCTCTCCTGACTGGAGTCCCGTTACAGGGTATCCACAATGCCAAGTACACGTTTTGTCTTATTTAAGGCCCACTAGCATTCAAAACTTGCTTGTTCTGTAATCAGTTCTTAACTGGATGAATAAATGATATTCACTCCATCACGGAGTACCTTCTTAAAGGAATGTCAAAGCTATTCTTTGCCAGGAATTTCCACTCCAGCTGTCAATGGCTGTGGTCTGTGATATACACATATTGCTCTGAGCACTGAGCAAGATGGCTCTTCTCCCCTCTGCTCCCCAGGACCCTACCATCATGGTCTCTGGATTCAGAAGCCAGGAAAAGAAAACCCTAAAATGGAGCTAGGTCCTAGCATAATACATGTTACACAAGACAAGCCCTTTAGGTATTTGTAAAATAACAGATGGGTGAATGAATGAATGACAGGCTTTTCTGACACAGTCCCCTTACAGAGAATATTAGTCAAGAGGACCAGTTCTGGATCACTGTGATGTGACTGTGATTACTAGTGATGTGTCCCTGGTCAAAGTGTGAAATGGAAAAGTGCATAATGTCTGGCATCTCACAAATGTTAATTGCTATCTTCATCATATCATCATCACCACCACCATCACATTTCTTTAGGAAAATTCCTCTCCTCTTAGATAAAAGCAGTTGTGTGCATTCTGCAGCCACCTTCCACGCTTACCTCCTTTCTTTTCTTTCAGCTGGATGGACTGGGTAGTGTTTCCGATGGAGTTCTGGGCAAAGCAAATAAACATCCGGTGAAGATCCCTCTGAGTAACTTCCTTCAAGTGGACAACACGCTCTATAACGTCATCTTTTTTGGTGGATTTAACTCTAGGAAAGAAGGGAAAACACCCCACTCGCTCAGCAGCATAAATTGACCACTTTTGCAGTATTTGGATTTCTTATTAGCTGCCAACAGTGTGGCCTTCAAAAGAGCTATCAGATCAAAGAATAGAAGGAGATGCCAGAAGACTGTAAGATGGTCAGAGGGGGTTCATTTTTGATTATTGACTCTGCTAGGCATCGTTTTATGCATTTACACCACAATTTAATTTTACTCTGAGCCTCATCTGACCTCCATTCCTCTAAGCATTCTCCTTGAAAACAGACTGTAACAATAATTTAAGAATAATATTGAACGTGCCTCACTTGCACTGAGGGCTTACCATGTATCTGTGCTCACTCTTTTTTTTTAACTGTTCATTTATTTATTTTTGAGAGAGAGAGAGAGAGAGAAAATCGTGTGGGGGAGGGGCAGAGAGAGAGGGAAACACAGAATCTGAAACAGGCTCCAGGCTCCAAGCTGTCAGCACAGAGCCCAATGCAGGGCTCAAACCCATGAGCTGTGAGATCATGACCTGAGCTGAAGTTGGACGCTTAGGCAACTGAGCCACCCAGGTCCCCCATCTCATTCTTTTTAAAATGTTTACTTATTTATTGTGAAAGAGAGATAGAGAGTAGGTAGGGGAGGGGCAGAGAGAGAGACAGACAGACAGAATCCCAATAGGCTTCGCTTTCAGCATGGAGCCAGATGCAGGGCTTGATACCATGAACTGTGAGATCATGACCTGAGCTGAAATCAAGAGTCAGATGCTTAACCAACTGAGNAGTCAATGGATTAAATATGTGTAACCACCTGTTTCTGGGATGAGTAAGGAGGAATCTAAAATCTATTGATCATGACCAACTCACCGGCCACGTAACACACGTTATCCTACATTTCTCACTGAAACCAGTCAGTTTTCTTTTGTCTATTTACGGATTTAAAACCTGAGGCTTAGCACGATTAAATAAATCTATAAGGTCATAAAACTAGCCAGTGGCTGCATCAAGATTCACACTCATTTCTGTTTGACTTAAAATCCCCATACTCTTAAAAAAAAAAATCCCCATACTCTTTTCCTTTTATCACACGTAGACCTGCTCCCAGAAGCACAATGTCATTTAATAGTGATAATACAACCCACCTTACCAAGTTCTACTTCCAGTGTGTCCTTGATGGGATCCAGAATATCCGGCTTGAAAATAGTGTCTTTCACTAAAAGATGAAAATAGTCATTGTTATTCGCATTGGGAAATCTGAAGGTCTGCTTGCTCAAGATGTGTGCAAAGTAGCACTTTGATCTAAATGCTTTGGTGCTGCCTCTTCAATTTTGGTTCATATTCTATAAAGTTAGTAGGAGCTCAGGTTTCCATGTGAAAAGCAACCCTCCAAAGATGAGTGTGACGTCAGGTTGCAGGTGCTAGCAAAACATTAGTCCCTGAAAAAATCTTATCCACCTGGGTGCATTTTCCTCCGCACCAGCCCTGCTGAATGACTGCAGACCTGATATCCCGTTTCTGTCTTCTACAACATTGCTTTTTGACACCATTTGGCTGAGTAATCTGGAAGAAGAATGTACCTGAGAAAATGCCTACGTCCACCAGACTGGAGTCCACCTCTTCCATTCTTACGTTCATGGTTTATTTCAAAATAAAGGTGAGCCCAACCCTCCATTACTCATTTATGTCTCAATTTCCTGTCACGAACTGTCAAATAGGGCTCTATGGTCAGACTTTCTCCTGAATATGCCTCATCTCCTGATCAAGGAAAATTCATCACCTCTGCTCTGGGCATTGTCCTCTCACTTCTCAGGGACCTCCTTCCCTTAATGACTCCATCTTTTCTCTGTCTCTCTCTCTCTCTCTCTCCCTCTCTCTCTCCCTCACACACACACACACACACACTCTCTCTCTCTCTCTCTCTGGGCCAAATTCTTGAAGAAGCAATATGTACTCATATCCTCCATGCTCTCACTTCTCTTGGAGTTCAATTCCTGCCCCCATCACTCAACAGAATCTGATTTGGCTTAAGTCCCCAGTGACGTCCTTGCACCTAAATCCACTGGGCACAACTGAGTTTCTCTTCTGCTTTATTTCTTAGCAGCACTGGACACTGTTGGGCATGGCCTCTCAGAATACTCTTGTTTTTCTTTCCCTGCTTCCCTACTTTCCTATTTACCTTCTGCCTCTCTGCTCACTTCCCTGGGTGTTTGTGTGAACATCAGTTCTCTCCCTCATACTCTGCTAGTGGTCTTCTGTTCTCTCTACTCTCCCTGGGTGGTGCTGTTCATTCTCTAGACCTCTTCCCTACTAAAGGTCTTGACTCTTGAAATGATCTCTCTTCTACATCATCAATTTCACTTCCTTTACAACTCTCATCCCCACTCTTCTACTGGTACTCACTAACTTATGTAAATAATGATCTCTGTCTTCCCAAACCCAGTGATGAGTTCTCAGACCTCATCTCTGAGGCAGAGAATCACTCCCTCTGCCCGGAGATACTTTAGTCACTGTGCTCTGGGACAGTTTCCTTCTGTTCTCACACCCTTGCTCCACCCACTTTGGGGATCCCTTGCCTTCCCCCAACCTCTCCAAGTGTTGCAATGTTTCAGGCCTCGGATCCAAGCCTTCTTCTCACTATACTCACTCCCTAGATGACCTCGTTCAGTCTTTTTGCTTTAAATTTCATGTTGACCACCTTCACATTTACACCTCTGGCCCTATCATCTCCAGACTGGTTTGTCTACATTCCTCCTTGTCACTGTGATTTGGATAACCGAAAGTCCTTTCAGATTTTCTTCCTTAGACCCTCTTCTTTTTCAGTGTTTTCTGTTTCATGAAATGGCGTCACCATTTACCAGCTTATCCAGGCCAGAAAACAAAAACACCCCTGATTTCCCTCTTTACACATCAAATCCATCATCAAGTTCTGTTAATGCACAAACAAAGCCATTCCTTACCACCTTTGCTAAGTCTGTGCAATGAACAATCAGAGATATCTTTTAACAATGTGCATTAAACCTGCCTTCCTCCCCACTCAACACACTGTATGATGACAGCCTGGGTGCCCCACAAAGTGGGCCATTCTGGGTGACCACTAAGAATGTGTCCAGGTATTCATTCTTAACAGCCTTAGCACCAAGCTAAATGCCTGATACATATTAGATGTTCCACAAATATTTGTGTGAAAATGAATATGTGAAAAAGTGAATGAGTGAGTGAGGAAGACAAGAATGATAACAGAGAAGCCTTGGTTGAAAGAGACACCACAGATGTTGCAGGGCATCCCTTGGGGGAGTGAAAAAAAGGAGACTCCACCCCTGAAAATTTGATGGGCTGAGTTGTCATGTCCGAGGGAAGGGCAATCACACATCCCTTGAAAGGGGTTAATGGTGCAAATGGGGTCCTTGTGTTCTAACTTCTCCAAGGAACAGTCTAATGTAAATGNGTTCTGGGTGACCACTGAGAATGTGTCCAGGTATTCATTCTTACAGCCTTAGCACCAAGCTAAATGCCTGATACATATTAGATGTTCCACAAATATTTGTGTGAAAATGAATATGTGAAAAAGTGAATGAGTGAGTGAGGAAGACAAGAATGATAACAGAGAAGCCTTGGTTGAAAGAGACACCACAGATGTTGCAGGGCATCCCTTGGGGGAGTGAAAAAAAGGAGACTCCACCCCTGAAAATTTGATGGGCTGAGTTGTCATGTCCGAGGGAAGGGCAATCACACATCCCTTGAAAGGGGTTAATGGTGCAAATGGGGTCCTTGTGTTCTAACTTCTCCAAGGAACAGTCTAATGTAAATGTCCATTGCTGAAATCCAGGAAGTAGGCAGAAGTGCTTAACTTGGCCTCAGGGTGCTTAATGTAATTTGTATCCTACACTAAAAGAAGAGGAACTAAAAATAATTAATATATTTACTAAGAGCTGAGTCAACCATTCTGTAGCTCTTTAATACAAAGCATGGATGAATGGCCCTGTTGTGTTTTGACAAGAGCCATGTTTAAATTAATTACATCATATAATTTATTCATCTGGGTACTTATCAATCTAGTAAGAATGACTCAGTGGAAAATCTGGGCCAAAAATAGAGCAAAAAGAATAAAGCCAACAGACCACCATATATGTAACAAGATATTAAACTTCATTAGTATTCAGGGAAACATAAATTGGGTTGTTAAAAAAAGGGAGCGGGGAGAGACCCCTCTTGACACCAATCAAAAAGTCTGTAAACATCAAACATTATTTGGTAATAATGGGAATCTGTTCTTTGCCAGTATAACTGGCAAAATGATACCTTAGAATAGTATCACGTGTTTTTAACACAAGACACATTTTATACAATATTTACTTTATTTTTTTAAGTTTATTTATTTGAGAAAGACAGAGACAGCATGAGTAGGGAAAGGACATGGAGAGAGGGAAAGAGAGAGATAATCCCAAGCAACCTCCATGCTGTCAGCAGAGCCCAATGAAGGATTTGAACCCATGAAACCACGAGATCATGACCTAAGCCGAAAGCAAGAGTAGGACACTTAACTGACAGAGCCACCCAGGTGCCCCAAATATTGTATTTTATTAATGGATATATACTTTTGTATAAAAGCATAAAGACATAAATGGAAAGAATATAGGGTTCAAGATTGGACTACAGCTGGGAAGAAAAGGAGCAGAAAGGGATAAGAGCATAGGCCTCAAGCTGTCTCTGCAATATTTCATTTCTTTAAAGAAAAATCAAGATTCTAAGTGTGAAGAAAAACATTGACATGTATTAAAGCTGATAGGTTTGTGGTGTCACTCACGAAATGTGAAATATTTAATATAATTTTTTAACTTATTACAAAAACTTAGCAGGGATTGATCAATGTGTGGAAAACCCAACTTGTGACAACATGAATATCATCCAGAATGAGGCCTTCCTTGGGGGATGGAATCTAGACTTATGGGGAAATTAATGTTTTCCCACATTTAAGGCTTCACATGACTACCAGTATATGATTATTTTTTTCCCAAAAAGGAAACCATTATCAACCCAAAGGAAGATAACTTTAATTGGGTAAAAGGGGTTCAAATCCCAAATCTTGAAATGGAAATGTCACTTACCAATGGTTGTCACTTGAACAACAGCTCTGACTGTCCATGAACTTGTGTTATCTGAAGCAATGTAATCACATACGTATATGCCCTGGTGGTAGTCATAAACTTCATCCACTAGCATTGAGTTGCCCCTTTCTTCAGAGAGTAGTTTTCCATTCTGAGCCAAGGGACAAAAAAGGAATAACTTTCTTTAACCAAAGAATTGTTAATGATATTAGTCAAACCTATAGGAAAACTTCATAAATAAGGGCATCACCCAAGCAATGAGGGGTTTCGTTCAAAAACTGCATTTGTAAGAGTCTTATTTGTTAATGAGAAGCATTTTCAAATACAATTACCTTATCATTTAAAATCAAGGCACCAAATCTGACTAATCCACCAAGAGTTAGCCTAGTATTTCCCAGCACATGACTCAGGCCCTTGAGAATATTCTAGAAAACTTATAGTACTCTAAATTACTGACACCTCAATGAATTTTTGAAAACATGCATATATATGCTTATGGAAATTGACATTGTGTGTGTGTGGGGGGGCTAATATAAAGTTTCCTCTTTAAATAAATTTCACTCTTGGGGCACCTGGGCAGCTCAGTTGGTTAAGCACCTGACTTTGGCTCATGAACTCACAGTTCATGGGTTCGAGCCCCACATTGGGTGAGCTCAAGCCACACTCTGGGTGGGCACGAGCCCTACTTTGGGGAAGCCCCGCTTCTCTCTCTTTCTCTTCCCCTCTCTCACTTGTGCCCCCTCTCTCTCAAAAAAAAAAAAAAAAACAAGTAAATTTCACTCTAAAAACAGGTGAAATTTAGTTTTTTAAAGGTGAAGTTTAAACTAAAAATATTAAGTAAATAACTAAACAGGCGTACAGAAATATGACAAAGAATGACTGGTGAGTGAGACACAATGAACAATGGCGGACCCAAAGTCAAGTGAGAACTAAAATGCAGTTATGAACATTTCTCTCCCTTACTTAGCATATCCTTCAGAGATGCTCTTCTAAGGTCTGAAGTTCTCCCCTGGCTGAACTTGCCATTTCTTCCTTGTCTCATTTCCTGCTACTGCCCCTCCGTTCCCTGAATAACCATATTCCTTCATCATCCACACATTTGTACATCTCTTCTCTCCCACCACTCTCTTCCCTTGGGTAGGCTGCAGCTCAGTCTTTAACTCCAACTCAAAAGATGACTCTCATGGAGAGAAGAGAGTGACCAGACACTCCCTGAATAGAATCAGTCCCTTCGTACTCCCAGACTTCCATGATTGTGCGTAGTCCTCTGATCATAATGATGTGCATAGTCACCTCCTTCTCCATAGCTGTGGGGGACCAGCCTTTGTGCCAAGACATATAACTGCTCCTGCACACACTGGCAGGAGTAAACACAGATCCCTCCTTGCAGAGAACGCTCAGTCTAAGAAGGCAGGTGCCCCAAGCAATAAGCCAGAGTGTGATGCACTTGGGTGATCTTGCCTCAGCTCACAGGAAGCAAGGATGCTTCCTCTAGGCTAATCAGAGCCTTGAGGAATATGTAGGAATCACTCCTTCAGGGTAAGTGCCTTCTTAGAAATAGAGAATGTATACAGGAAATAGGGCCGAAGTGAAGAGGCTGATGCACATAGATGGATTTGGTCTTTGTGTCTACAGTATGTGAAAAGCAGGCCAGGAATAGTAAGCTCTTTGTAAATGATGAGTGAATAAAGTATGTATAATTGAAATGTTTTGAAGCATAAGAGTCATGTGATCACCATTGTATATCAGTAGGGGCTAGGACATAGCAGGGGCTCAAGAAATATTTGTTGGATGGCTGAGTATTACTGTGTCAATAATTCTGTAGTCCCTAACCTTCGTGTAGCCATGGCCTTCCAATCTCCAACAAACAGCACCTGGAGTGTATCTCCTACCAAAGCAGTCCAAAGCAAAGACATACACAACAAAATAATAAAATAATAAGTACCTAGTATCTATGCAGATTATAAAATTCTTTCTCATGTACTATCTCATGTGACTCATTCAAAGGACTCTCTGACTTGGGTTGCATGGGCTTTTTGAGGAAACAGGCTCTGGATTTGTGTGTGGCTTTGTCACAGTGCTGGCAAGTAAGAGGGCTGAGAATCCATCTGAATTTTTCTGACTCTGAGTTTCAAGTTCTCATTGAGGAATTTCCCTTCCACTTCACCTGCTGACCCATAGGAGCAGGGTTTCCCCACTTCAAGTCTCTGGTGTGGTTCCTATGGCCCAAGAAGGAACTTCCAGTAGATTGGCAGGAAGACTATGGTGGGGAGGAATTGGGGGGCAGACAGAACTGGTCATAGAGGGGCAGCTGCAGGCTACAGGAAGTAAAAGAAAGCAAAGAAGCGTGGCAGACAAGGTTAGATATCAATCAGCTGACCTCAGGGGTCAAGGACCCTTTTAAAGGAAGGGTCAGAACATGGGACAAAATTCAGAGCTAAAACCCTGGATGACACACATACAAAGAGCAGAAACTGGAGTGGGGGTGTGTCATGAATCACATGAGAAAGTAATGGGGAGGGGATGCAGAGTCATGACCGAGACCCCAGGTAAGCCATAGGGAGGGTGGGTCAAAACAAAGTCGACCTGATTTTTTTTCATTAAAAAAAAAGTATGGGTTCATATGCATCATTAAGGCTTAATAAATGGGGTGTGGCTCAGTCAGTTAATCGTCTAACTCTTGATTCCGGCTCAGGTCATGATCTGACAGTACGTGAGTTTGAGCCCTGTGTTGGGCTCCGTAGTGTCAGTGTGGAGCCTGCTTGGGATTCTCTCTGTCTCCCTCTCTCTCTGCCCCTCCCCCACTTGTATTCTTTCTCTCTCTCAAAATAAATAACTGAACTTAAAAAAAAAAGACTTAATAAGCTGGAACTAAAAGGAAACATCAAAGAAAACAGATAAAGGAGAGGTCATTTGTGTCAAGAATGATGGGAAGCCCATTCTAATAAGACGATCACAAAGGATTCCAGTAGAAAAGAGATATGCTAATAGGCTGCTTTGCTCAGTCCTAGACAGAACTGAAGTGTGCAGAAAAGATGGACACATGAAAACAGGACTTTTAAAGGTATGTGTGAAGCCAGAAAAACAAAGGAAATGTATTCTGGTAGGACTACTGTTGGAATTTTACCCTGTAATATCACCAAGCTCTAATACTACTGGGTAGTGCAGCCACTCCAGGGAGTAAAATGCATATAGTGCTGCCTGGAATTGGGTGACACAGTGGAGCTCCTACTGGGGCTTTCACTACCTAGTCTGGAAGGACTCTCAGCATGGACATCTTGAGCCCTACTCTCCCTGATGGACTTGACGTTGTTTTCATGTCTGTTTTAACGACTCATTATGTCCAGATCTGTGTATGTGACCTCTTCTCACCCCTCACTGAATTTACTTCTATGTTGTCAACTTCCTAAATGCTGTGAATATATTTGAGCCAGAAAGGCCCAAAATATGAGTCGTCTCCTTTATGTCTGTCTAGATA
The DNA here is from genome assembly GCF_008692635.1 of Crocuta crocuta. NCBI lineage: Eukaryota > Metazoa > Chordata > Mammalia > Carnivora > Hyaenidae > Crocuta > Crocuta crocuta. The sequence continues at coordinate 4,519,330 of NW_027551558.1, forward strand.
GTTAATCTTATATTTAATACCAAACATATCACTAGCATCCACCACCTTATTTCTGTTCCCAGTGCTAGTTCCCTGGGTCAGGATTCACACTTATAAAGTTCAATCACACTAACAGGGACCCCCAGTAACCATACTACATAACCAACCTATAGACTTTGTTTCCATCTCTAACCCTAACTACACCTCTCGGGAACTCTCTGCTCCCACCATGTTGAGCCACTCACCATTCACAGAATGTTCCCTTCGTGTTTCTGTTTTCCATTGCCCATCTGCCTATTCCTGTAGCTTCACAGGCTCCTGCCCCAGTCATCAACTAAGAGCATTCTACTCAGACATAAATTTTGTACTAGAGCTTCTCTCTTAATTGGAAAAGAGTACATTAGAAAAACTACAGACTGATGAGCTACATATTAATCTCTTAGCCAAAGTCTTGAAAGGATTATTTGAACAGATGCCTTATGAGCCCTTCAAAAGGAAAAGTTGGTTAATATCAGCCAGCATGCACTCATTACCAACATTCAGGCCATTGCATGTCGTCTTGTCATTTCCTTCCATGCTAAAATGAATAGGTCAGAGGTTCAAAGAAATACAGGACTATACTAGATGCTGTCTTCATGGTAGTGACTCATTTGGAAAATACTTTGATGATGCCTTTGTTATGTAAAATATATACACAAGGGCTGAATGAGTCAACATCTAGTTGCCTTTTGTTAGTTAATTGAGCTGCAATACCTCCCAAGTTGTGGATTGAGGGACTGTATATAACTAAAATGATCATGCTTGAGTCCACAGCTGAGTTGAATGGCTGTTCAGGGCCAGTCTGTTCAGTATTTCTGCTAAGACCTATCATGCCTGCATCTCATCTACAAGTAACGCAAATCTGGGAGTGATGACCCCTATGGTGGCTTTCAAACTCAGAATTCCACCCTCTTGATATGTAGAATGATGAGCTAAACCCAACAAATTAGGGTTTAACAGGAATAAATGTGAAATCACGAAGATGAGTTACACATTCTACTCGGCACAAAATTGAATTGGCGTGATCGTGGTTCTTGTGAAAGAAACAAGACAAAACGAAAAAAACCTACCTGCCAACTAAGAATGAATCAACCGCACAATGGAGCTGTCCTAAGGCTAATGCAATCTAGACCCCACATTGATACCCTGTTCAAAATGAGGAAGAAAGTCGTTTCTCTGTTTTCACTATTGCTTAGGCAACATGTAGGCTACAGCACTGAACAGATGTGAGGAAGTTGTGCAGGATTTTGAGCATCCTGAAATACCACAGCGCAAACAACAAAATGGGCCAATACAGGGACCTTGAGAATACTGTTCAAAGATCAAATCGAAATGATCTTTCCTTCTTTCCTACTTGGAATCACATTGATCTTCGGTTCAGCCAATCTCAAATACTCACCAGTTCTTTGTGTCACTGGGTTCACAGAATGCCAGGCAGCACTAGTGACTCTGAGAAAACTAGGCCAAAAGGAAACGGGAAAGAGAAGTGGCAGGTCTGGGTGCGCACATTCCATGAAACGCCCAGCTCAGAGACGATGCAGCGGCCTCGTCATCACTGTGGCGAGTGAATGTGGCATATGAGTGAGATTGTCTTAAACCACTGATGGAAAGGTTACTCAAGGCACAAGTCGAACTGACAAGAGGCCCCAGTGGTGTCCCTGATGACACTTGTATCTCAATGCCATTGCAGAAGGACCTCTCCCACTGTCCTGTTATAAATTTGCCCACATCACAGATTTCCTTGGCTGGAGAAGGTAAAATGCCCTCTCACTAAATGTCATAATCATTTATTTACGATAAGGTCTGGGTAGGCTATTTTTTATTGTATTTTTAGAAATTAGCAAAATACAGAAAATGTTCTTTGAATAAATAATAGATAATTTGCCTTAATTCTGACTTCTTGGTCACTTAATATCTCAGTGAAGAACCTCCAAGACTAAACTTGATATCGACTTTACATGATATTTTTATATTAACATATAAATTTTGAAGTCGAATTTAAAGATTTGCATGATTTTTTTAAGGTAAAGTATTGGACTTCCAACAATTATTGCAAGCAGAGGAGGAAATTAAAAGTATGTTCTTTGTTTCCACCACTGAAGGGTCAGCTACCAAAACTGAAGGAGACACTTATGCAGCAGGTATATATTTGTTAGTGCTTGGAAAAACTGTAAGACGTAATGATAATGAGAAGTGTTTTTGTTATGAAGCTTACTCACATGTGGTTCATAACTCAAGATGATTAGGAACCTTGCCTCTTTCTTCCCCTCCTCCCTCTTCATTTTCACACTGCACTCCTCGCCCCCCTCCCCCATATCACCTGCAGAAGATATCTGTTACCTGGACCACCTGTGTTTGCTGTAACTGCCTCCTGCCCAGATATGCTTTCTTTGGAAAGTATTCCAGTCTCCTATTTCATTCAGAAACCCTCCAGGATTCACTCGTTGGGGTCTCCCTTCCCCCCAGGAATGCCCATTGCTTTCTAAAGACAGTACAAATGAGCTTACTTGGCCTTCTGTATTAGCATATGGTCATACGTTTATGTCTCACCTCATGGGTAATACACTGATTTTACTGCACTGATCAAAAAGAGGGTTCTCAGAACTATAAGATCAGACTCTGTGGCTACCTATGAGAATGACCACTTTAGAGGCTCCGGCCTTCTCTGTAGGCACAAAGTCAATATTCGCAAAGCTCTAGACCTCAGGTTCTCAAACTCACATTTTTATGCAGTACCTATGGAGATGTTACCATAAAAACCATATTCTCACATTGGTTTAGGAGGAGTCATTCTTACCTTGTACCAGGTAACCTCTGAACTTTGGACATCACTTTGGCAGTTGAAGCTGGGGCAATTAATATAGGCAGTGCTACCAATAAGAAGTTGTTGCTCATGTGATACAAAGTTCTTTGGTATACATGATACATTGGTCTTAGGCTTAACTTCTAAGATGGTCTTGACACAGCAGGCCTCACCCTGAGGGCTCCTAGGAGAGTTAACAAGGTCGTGTAAACACAGATGTTATATCCAGGTACTATGAGATTTGGGAATGTTTTCTTATAAGAATGCATTTGGGACATACCTAATCCTGGGTCTACAGATATATGACCCAGCATTATCCATTCCTGTGGTCAAAAAGTGTAGGACACCCTTGTCCTGGATGATGTGACGAGAGTTGTTAGTTATTTCCCCTAATGGATTTCCATCTTGAGGTTGTAGGTACCACTGGACGTCAGATAGATCCTTACTACCACTGCAGGGCAAGTTTTCAGAGCCTTGGGCCAGTGAGAGTTGACTTCTGTGATAAGAACGGGATTTCCGTGACTCTGTTAAGTCACAAAATAAGACAAACTTCTCACTCCCTGAAGAGTATTCCCAAAGAAGTTTTTTGGTGATGCAGTCTGAAAACGACAAGGAACAAAGCAACAAAGTGATGTGTTAGAAGATGAAATTCTTCCTTGGCAATGATTTTTTTGGATGTGACATCTAAAGCACATACAAGAGAAGAAAAAATAAACAAGTAGAACTATATCAAACTAAAACCTTCTGCTTTTAGTTCATGATCAATGAAATGAAAAGATAACCTATGGAATAGGAAAAATATATCTAGTAAGAAGTATCTAATTAACATCCAAAGCACATAAAGAATGCATACAACTCAAAAGCAAAACCAACAAGAGCAAACAAACAATAAAAATCCAAATAAGCCACTTAAAAATGGGCAATGAATCTGAATAAGCATTTGCCAAAGAACGTATACAATTGGCCAACAGGTACATGAAAGGTGTTCAACGTCACTAATCAACAGGGGAATGGTCTTGACACAATGATCACTATCATAGTGAAATATCATCTCACATCTGGTAGGATGGCTTATCAACAAAAAGACAAGAGATAAGAAATGCTCACGAGGAGATAGAGAAAATGGAACCCTTATGCACTGTTGGGATTATAAATTGCTATACCCACTGTGGAAAACAGTATGGGGGTTCCTCAAAACGTAAAAAATAGAACAACAATATGACTCATAAATTTCATTTCTGGTAATATAGCTGAAGGAAATGAAAATGCTCTGTTGGGAGATATTCTGCACCCCTGTGTTCATAGCAGCATTATTCATGATCATCAAGATATGGAAAAACCTAAATGTTCATCAAATGAATGGATACAGAAGTCATGCACACACACGTACACAATAGAATACTATTCAGCCAAAAAAAAAGAAGGAAATCTTGCCATTTGTAACAACATGGATGGACCTTGAGGGCATTCTGCTAAATGAAATAAGTCAGACAGAGAGACAAATACCATATGATGTAACTTATACGAGGAGACTAAAAACAAAAACAAAACAAAACCAAGCTCATAAAAAAAGAGATCAGATTTGTGGTTAACTGAGGCTGGGGTGAGGAGTGGGGGAATTAGATGAGGTGGCCAGGAGGTACAAACTTCTAGTTATAAGACACATGAGTGGTGGGGACGTATTGGAGAACACAGTGACTGTAGTTAACACTTCTGTATGATATATCTGAAAGTTGTTAAGAAAATGGATTCTGAGGGGTGCCTGGATGGCTCAGTCAGTTAAGTGCCTGACTCTTGAATTCAGCTCAGGTCATAATTCCAGGGTTGTGGGATTGAGCCCCATGTCAGCTCCATGCTGAGTGTGGATCCAGGTTGGTATTCTCTATCTCTCTTCCCCCTCTCCCCCCCTCACATGCTCTCTCTCTCTCTCAAAAAGAAGGAGGAGGAGGAGGAGGAGGAAAAGGAGAAGGAGGACAAGAAATTTTATTTTTCTTTTTTTGTAGCTCTATGAGATCATGGATATTAACTAAATTTGCCGTGGTAATCATTTCACAGTATATTTAAGTGAAGTTATTTTGCTATATATCTTAAATATATACAGTGCTATCTATCACTTATATCTCAACAAAACTGGAGGAATAAAAGATCAAACTCTAACTTACATTTACAAACAGTGCTGGATTTAACAACGGATTAAGCTCTCTTGTGTGTCTGTCTTCTTCACTGTCTCCACTTAGAAGTTCATGTTCTAACTCGCACTTTGTGGACTTGAGCTGGCCGGTAGCCATAGCAGTTTCCTGTTCTAGAAGGCTGAGCTGCCCCTCATTCCTCTTCAGCTGCTCCCACTGAATACCCAGCTACCATAACTGGGTTCCTCACTGATGCTTGGTATCAGCTGAAAGCTCTTCACCCCAGTAATTTCTCACCTCCTGCACTCATCTTAACAGTAAGAAGGAAATGCTCTGTATTAACAGGTCAAGCTGCTGATATATCAGAGTATCTGTCACTTTATACTTTGACCACAAGACTCATAGTGTTAACATGAAAAGTGAAATCCCTACCTGAAGTATTCAGTCCTTTAGTTCTCTCTCCTGTGACAAGCCAGAGAAATATCCAGACCAAATAAAGCATCATTCTCCCTGGGTGCTGTCATCACTTGAATGAATTTGTCCCGTTGCCAAGCTGTGGTACATTGTGTTTCAGAGCTCTTCCCTGAGGATCCTCTTCATTTCTGTAAGTCAAGAAATGAAAAATGGAGAAATCAGAACCAGTGATCAAAATGCAAGTCACACAGGAAGCTTTGAAAGGGCAGGTCCTACCCAAGTGAGCCTTCCCTTGCCCACAATGGTGTGGGGCAGTCTCGTTGAATGTGTCATTTCTTGTACATCTAAAGGAGGGAGAGCAGCGTCTCATACTCATGGCAACCACTTGGCACTCTGCACCATACCATGGGTCCTTTTGGTGCCATTTCTTCATGGAAATCTTCTTCGCCTCCCCTTCCCTTGCCTTTTCCCTTCCCTCTTCTTCTTTCTTCTCTCTCCCCCTCCTCTTCCTTTTATCCTCCTCCTTCTCCTCCTCCTCCTCCTTCTGTTATCACCTTCATGCATATTTATTTCCATGAGTACTTTGGAAAAAGTTAAGCGAAACTTTTCTGGAAAAGGGGGCCCAAATTGATTGAAAATATCAGGTTCCCCACAATTAGAAAGCCTGTACTATAGCTCATATGTATAAAATTTAAGGATGTCCACAGGCCCATTTTATTTATTTTTATTAGTAGTTGTAATAACTGTTAAAGAATAGACTCTTTTCTCCCCAAATAAGAAAGGAAAAGTCACTGGATAGCAATACTACTGTCTTACTCTGTGTATTACTCCCTGGGGTTGTTAGAATAAGGAAACATTCTCCTGAACTTTGCCTGAAAATTTGCCCTAAAACATTCCCCTACTGTCTTGGGCTCTTTAAAGGGAAAGTGGGGCTTTGGGCACCTGGGTGACTCAGTCAGTTAAGTGTCCAACTTTGGCTCAGGTCAAGATCTCACGGCTCATGAGTTCAAGCCCCACATCGGGCTCTGTGCTGACAGCTCAGAGCCTGGAGCCTGCTTCAGATTCTGTGTCTCCCTCTCTCTCTGACCCCTCCCCCATTCACATTCTGTCTCTCTCTGTCTCAAAAATAAATAAAAGTTAAAAAGAAACTTTAAAAGCTGAAGGCAGGGGTTGAAGGGATGGGGAAAGGTGATGAGCTTTGAGGAGAGCACTTGGAATGTAAGTGATGAATCACGGAAATCTACTCTCAAAGCCAAGAGCACACTGTATATATTGTGTTTTAGCTAACTTGACAATAAATTATATTTAAAAATTAATTTAAAAGTAAAAAAAAGTACTAAACATAAAAAAATTAAGTGAAGGTGGGGTGGGGAACAAAATAATCCTCAGATAGAAAAGGTGAAGGAGCAGGTCATCTCAAGAGAGAGAATGAGAGCCCTGCCCTGTGTTGATGGCACTTTTGTCTCCCTTGTTGGTAGGGTGGCCATTGGGTTATAAGAGACGAGAGATAAGGATACTGGGTGGGTGTCTTAGTCCAGTGGCCACTGTAACAGAATACCACATAGTGGGTGGCGTATAAACAATGGGAATTGATCGCTCACAGTTCTGGGGGCTGGGAAGTCCAAGATCAAGTCACCAGCATGGCTGTATTCTCCTGAAGGTCCTCTACCTAGTTCATAGTGCCTTTTCACTGTGGCCTCAGATGGTAAAAGGTCCTAGCAATCTCTCTGGAGTCTCTTTTATAAAACACTCATCCTATTTATGAAGGCACCACCTTATGACTTAAGCATCTTCCAAAGGCCCTGCCTCCTAATACTCATCATTAGTGGCCTCATCTTTAGAGGTTAAAATTTCAACGTATGAATGTGGGGAAGAACACATTCAGACCAGAATCATGTGTAATATTTGATTTTGTTTAATGTTGTTTTGAGCAAAAAATAAAAGTAATTTTGTTATATGGCTATTTTGTCTGTCCTTTTAGAGTCCTGAACTATTATCACCAATATAAAAATTACTCTGTATTACTCTCTGTGTTACTTTTGAAGTGGTAGGTATAAGAAAACTTACCCGGGTATTCTGTCAGAATCCCTCCTTAAACACTCCCACACTGTCTTAGGCTCTTTAATGTTGACGGGAGTGGACAAAATAAACAGAAAAGTCCCCGTCCTCAAGGTTTTGTCCTAACATGAGAAACTCTTTTTTAATTTTGAATTCTTTGCTTTATTTTTAAAATTACATTGAGACATTTATTTCACATCGTTTAAACATGTTTTTTGTGAGAACGATGTTAAATAAAAAATTGTTCTGACACTTACTGAAACAGTAAAAAATACTTTTATTCAAAACTACTGCAATAGGGGAGAGAAATCAAGCTCAACTCAGAATACAGCAAGGACAAGGGAGAATTTATAGTCAAAGAGCAAGGTGAGGGCATTAGGGGATGGAAAGTTAACTAAAGAGATATCAAGGGCAGAGAGATTCTTACTAAACTGATCTAACAGAGTTCTTGCTCAAGGAGAGTCAAGGGCTTAGATACCAAGGGTGGGAGAAGACAACCTTGATCAGGTATCAAGTGTAGGAGAATGATTTTGCAGGACACTTTGCTAAGACTGGGCTGGGCAGACCAAACATATGACTGGAGCCAGGGTGGAGGCCTATTGGAGAAGAGGTCTCAGAGAAGCCCGACTAAAGTTTGGTCAAGGAGAGAGTCTTTATCAAGATGCCCATGTGGCTCAGTCAGTTAAGCATCCAACTTCAGCTCAGGTCATGATCTCACGGTTCATGAGTGGGTTCGAGTCCTGAGTCAGGCTCTGTGCTGACAGTGCAGAGCCTGCTTTAAATTCTCTATCTTCTTCTCTCTCTCTGCCCTTCCCCTACTCATGTTCTCTCTCTCTCTCTCTCTTTCTCTCTCTCTCAAATAAACATACAGTTAAAAAAGGAAGAGAAGACTGCCTTTGTCAACATAAAATTGCAAATAAGCAATAAAGAAGAATGCATTACAGAAATAAATACAATAATGACAGAAAAGAAAAATAAAGAGGGAAGGAAGAAAAGAAAGAAGGAAGGAAGGAAGGAAGGAAGGAAGGAAGGAAAGAAAGAAAGAAAGAAAGAAAGAAAGAAAGAAAGAAAGAAAGAAAGAAAGAGGGAAGGAGGGAGAGGGAGAGGAGAGAAAGAAGGAAGGGAGGAAGGAGGGAGGGAGGGAAGGAGGAAGGAAGAGAAGGGAAAGAAAGGTTACATAAATGTCACTTGGCCCTTTAAGAGTCTCCCCACAATATCCATATTCTTCAGGAAGCTGACAAAATCAGTCTCTTTGTCTTTTGACATCTAACCAGCCAAGCAAGTTCCTCTCTTCGCAACCCCCTCCCTCGCCTTTGCTGACTTGCTGCCCATCTGCGACCACTGCCTCCACTCCCCAACTTTCCCAGGACCTTTCTTTCCAGGTATTCCCACCTTTTCTCATAAATAAATGCTTGGCTTTCCTCATCTTATAAAATTCTTCATTTCTAACCAGTTTCCAACACACACACACACACACACACACACACACACACACACACACACACGCCAAATCTCCAACATCTTCAGATGCAGGAGGAGAAAGTAACTTTAATATCTATAATATCTTTATTAATACTTAGCGTTCTTCTAACAGAAATAGTGAGCTTGAGGTGTCTTTGGGGATCCAGTTGGAGCATTGCAAAGACAGCTGGGCGGGACTCAGAAATGCGTCTGTGGGGCACCTGGGTGACTAAGTGGTTAAGCGTCCCACCTTGACTCAGGTCAAGATCTCATGGTTCATGAGTTCAAGCCCCACATCCAGCTCTGCACTGACTGTGTGGAACCTGCTTGGAATTCTCTTTCTGTCCCTCCTCTCCCCTCAAAATAAATAAGTAAACTTAAAAAAAATGCTTCTGGGGGTCAGCAGAATAGGGAAACATTCAAGCCAGGAACATCTGTAAGCTGCCAGGAGAGGGCAGACAGATTTCCCTAAAGAACACCATCATGGAAAGGGTGGGTCAGGGCTAAAGATGAAGTGAGAAAGGATAAACCCAAAAGGAAGAGAAGAAACAGAACACAGAGACTATCCTGATACGAAGCACAGAGAGTGTCTGCAGGGAAGATGGGATGTTAGTGTCAGGAGCAACAGAGTAGGCATGAAATAGACTGAGAAGCGTCCTCTGGGTTTGGCTCCAGTAGATCAGGTCAGCTTGTGCAGGGGCCAGGGGTGAGTTGACAGAGAGCAGGACAAGAAGAGGAAGTAGCAGGAGAAACGTGTGGGGCAAGGACAAGCCGTGCAGTCCACAGGCTGCCTGGACAGAGAAGCCAGAGGGCGTGTTAGAGCACTTGGGGGACAAGGCCAGAGCTTATACTCCAGTTGGCTGTGAGGGGAATGAGTGTGCAGGGTAGCAGGTTAAGTAGAGTCAGACTGAGGATTTAGGAAGAGGTAGAATCCCTAAAACCATGGAGAGATCAGGCGTAGACTGGAGGCCATGCATACTAGGAAAGTCCATCCAGACCAGTTTGCCCATGTGGGGACAGGATGTTTCCACCTAGTCACTGACCTGCTGAGAGGAGAACATGCTCAGGGGGCAAGAGGCTTCATGAGATGCTGGAGCACCTTGAAGAGATCCATGCATGAGGACTAGAGTCGCTGCCTTGTTTATCCCCGTTGGTGACAACTGGTGGCTCTTCTTATAAAGACTGTGGTCAAGGAAAAAGGCAAGATCAGCAACTGCATTTTAAGATGTGGTCTCCCCTTCACCTTTCGTTCCTTTGCCTCATAGAATAATCTCTCCATCTCCAACTTCTAGAGACATCTTCCTAAAAAGCAAATCTGGGTATGTCATTTCTGTGCTACAGACTTCACCAGCTCCACTGTACATGAGACAAAGAAGTCATCCCAGCCACCATTTACAAAACCCCATGGGACTTGATTTGGTTCTCTCATGTCTTATATTGCATTTCTTCTCCAGAGAGACCATCTCTGGCCATTGGCATAATAAGCCCATCCTTCCCTCCTCACCACTGTGCTAGCCAGCCACCACCTCTTATTACTCATTTTATATTTGTCTTAGTTCATGTTACTGTCTCACAATATGTTGTTTTAAAAACTTCTTGGGGTGCCTGGGTGGCTCAGTCGGCTAAGCGGCCAGCTTCAGCTCAGGTCGTGATCTCACAGTTCGTGGGTTCAAGCCCTGCATCGGGCTCTGTGCTGACACCTAGCTCAGAGCCTGAAGCCTGTTTCACATTCTGTGTCTCCCCCTCTCTTTGACCCTCCCTTGTTCACGCTGTCTCTCTCCCTCTCTCAGAAATAAATAAAACATTAAAAATTAAAAAGAAAAAAACCTTCTTTCTAGGGCACCTGGGTGGCTTGGTTGATTAAGTGTTTAATTCTTGATTTTGGCTCAGGTCATGATCTCACAGTTCAGCATTTGAGCTCCGTGTAGGGATTTTCGGTCTCTCCCTCTCTTTCTGCTTCTTTCCTGCTCATGCATGCACTCTCTCTTTCTCCTTCTCAAAATTAATAAACTTAAAGAAAAAGTTCTTCCTCAACTAGAATTGAAACAATGTGCCAGTGGGAACTGAGTCTGCCTTCGCCAGCCTACATGCTCTCTTCAGGAATAGTGTCTGGCCAACAACAGTGCCTTAGTAACTCCTTGTTTGTAAATTATCAACACCATACTATCACTGTTATTTCATATACTGTTTTCTCCCACTAGACTGGGAGCTCCTTAAGAACAGGGATCCTGTTTCAGAAATTTTATCTCCAAATCTTTGGACAAAGCTTTATGTATAAGTCATGATCAGTTCTGTCATCCAGATAAATGCAGATATACTTCAGGAGTCAGAACAAATGCATATCAATGTAGGTTTGACCATTAACTTGCTGTGTGACTTCAGTTAATACCTAGCCTCTCTCTGTACTTAGTTTTCTTATCTGCAAAATGAATTATTTGGACTGTGTCAGTAGTTCCTTCACCTTAGAGCTAGGGAATCAGAACTTCTGGGGTCTAAGCTAGGAAATGTATATTGATTTTAAGCTCCTTGGCTTGGGAACCATGAGAACATGATTGCTAATATCATCTCAGCTCAAATATTTCTGTGATTCCATGTTTGAATGTCCAAAGCCTAGAGCAAGTTGATTACCACACCCATCAGTCTCCAGACCTCAGGAATTTCCATCCCAACCTGAGCCAACAGAAGCTCTCTCTGTGATGCACTCACCTGCTGGTCTAGGACTTCAGGCTGCCTGAAGCTCTTCCCATGCTACAGCTCTGTCTCTGGGTCATCGTTTCTCAAATTTTCTTGATTTCAAAAGTCACCTGGAACAACTGATTACAAATGCAGATTTCTGGATTCTCCAAATCATATGAAATCAGATTCTACAGGAGGACGTTGGAATCTACATTATAAACAAGTGTCAGGGCCATCACTATGGTCCAGGAAGCATCCTTGGGAAGCCCCGCTCAAGAAATAATAGAGCTTAGGGAGGTGGGTCCGAGCGGAGTTAAAACAGCTGTTGTCAGCACTGGTGGCAACTGAACAACACAAAGACAAGCCTCTTCTGGAAACCCCATTTATGTGGGTTAACACGCTATGTGGCTTGTTTGTCAATGTCTACTTTTAAGACTGTTTAACATCCACGTGATGACTCTCATTCACCAAAAAACTTTCATGAATCATAAGGAATCTTACAAGATCCAGAGTATATGCTTTATTGAGCAAGGGCAGCTTAATCTAAAACCCTCTGTAGAATCGCTGTTGGTGGGAGTTAAAACCATGGACAGATGTCACTGAATATAGTGCACTGCTCTCATTTATTTTCTGGTCACAGATGGGAAGATGACCGTCCTTCACATTTTACTGATGGATCACCAAAGCTCACATTGCTTGAAATAGAAGTCCCCATCGTTAATGACAAGCATATATCTGGTAAGTATTAAAAGAAGAATTCATATTCAGAGGTCTCAAAGCCTCTGATTTTCCCATCACCACATGCTATCCCCTTACAGAAGAAGACAGGAGGCCAAAAGGGCATCTTCAAGCATCTGACATGTCTATTCTCCAAAGCATTTTAATACATGCTTTTTTGAGAGCCACAATTCTTTTGTCACAGGTTGAAGATTCCTTCTCCTCCATTGGTCAAAGCTATACCTTCAACTATCTTTGGTTGACAATGAACTAAAATTTTTGCTGGCCGAAGTTTTTGATGGGATAAGGTGAAAGAGAGGAAAATGCTAGAGAAGGCAAGTGTCAACAGAGCTTTAGGAAGGAAAATCTTACTGCCAAAGATAAACAAAGTACTTTATAATTGCCCATAGAATCAGCAGTGACTACACGCTGAGGACACAGGTGCACATAGAAATCTGGCCTCAGGCAATAGGAACTGTTTAATTCTACTAATGCTATTATGATTTTCACATGGTCCATGTTAGCTTTATACCTGATTGGCTGAGAATTAGAGAAAATCCAGTGTGTAATGTCTATTCTCAGTCACTTGATCTTATGATCTTATGATCAAGTCAAGATAAGGATTAGAATTTGGCAAACATCTTGAGTCCCTTTACTCTTAACCTGTCCCACAAAATGCTCAAATCACGATACATAGGTTTATTTGATAACCATCATGTTTCTACAAAGTGAAGACTCCATATATAGGGCGATGTAAATTTTCGTAGATGGTAATCTGTTATTTAAAAATCTCATGAAAAGGAATTGTGTTAGAAATTCACTTTGAAAATGATTTCTTTTCTCAACTTATATTTTCTGGTTAGGAAATCTAGTGAAAAAAAAATGTACTAATTCTTACCTTTGTTTCCTGTCCTTAAGACATAAAAAAAAAAAAAAAAGAGGAAGGAACTTCAAGTCCTTATGTCAGTAACTGCTGGCTTTTGTATCTGAAGATCATGTAAGAATATCCATTTTCAAAGAACTCTACTATTATCTCTTTCTAGTCAGAGAAATACCTGGAGAAGGCACAATAGTCATTTAGCTCACGCATGTTTGGAAATAATAAGTTACACCTGGAGGAAAAAAAGAAAGCTTTTATTGGTTTTCAAATGACCAGTGTCTTTGACAAATCTATGATCATACAGAGAAAAATCAAATTAGCTACCTGTATCAGTAGAAAGAAATGTCCTGAAGATGAAACATCTGAAACTCTTCTCAGACCCACCTCCCCAACTAGATAAGGTTTGTGGTTAAGTTTATTTCAAAGAATGAGTAAGCCTGTTTCCTTTACAGGAATTTCCTGTAAAGAATATTAGCACTCAATTTCTCAACTTTGTTTTTTTTTTCTTTTTCATCTTGTAAGACTAACCTCTGAAAGTGTAACCTTAAGACATAAACTTAAGCCTTTCTTATGACTAACTTATTAACTCTGGAAAAAGAAAAAAATAGTAGCTCTCTCACACTATTTACATAAGGCAATAATTTATTGACAGAGATTAAATAAATTTAAAGTCTAAATTCACCAAGGTTTTGGGTACCAATTCATTACTATAGAAAGCTTCAAAACATAACATATAATTAAGGGCCTCACTGTTTCTTTGATAGAACAACTAAAACCATTTAATAAGGATCCTGAGACCACACTGGTCCAACAGAGCTTTGCTTAGAAAGCACGTTGGTTAAGCCTTGATATTGGCTTCCCTTAAAAGTCTCATATTATTTCTTCTTAAGTTTATTTATTTATTTTGAGTGAGAGCATGAGCCAGGGATGGGAAGAGAGAGAGAGAGAGGGAGAGAGAGAATCCCAAGCAAGCTCTGTGCTGGCAGTGCTGAGCCTGACGTGGGGCTTGATCTCAAGAAAGGTGAGATCATGACCTGAGCTGAAATCAAGAGTTGGACACCCAACTGACTGAGCCACCCAGTGCCCCAAGAGTTTCATATTCTAACAAAGATAAGGCTGATGCATCTGAGCACATCAGAACTCCATGACCGTCTCTTCGCATGACTAGAGGAGAACATAAAACACAAAAGAAGACTAAGTTCACTTTAAGATGAAGGCAAAATGAGTGCTTTCCTGAGGTGAGGGTAGAAGGGTAGAACAGGGAATTAGCACTTATAGCTGGGAATGAGCCCTCAAATGTACCTGCCACTAATCATAAATCTGTGTGGGATTCCAAGAAGACGTGATAGGTTTTTTTTTCCCCAGACCAATTGCAGGAGAGGTCATAGGAAGCAGCTGGAAGGCATGTGGAACTCCAGGCTTCCAGTGTCCTGTGGGAGCAGCACAGTGATGGGAAGAAAGTCAGCAGACCTGGAGGCTGGGGTAAGGATGGAATGCTAGGGGGCTAGCATGGAAGGAAGTTAAACATAAGGCGGTGTTTATGACAGGCTTTTGAACTGAACTGGATTTGAGTCATTTGGAATGTGGAGGCAGTCTTTCTGCAGTTTCAGAGAGCCTAAGGCAGATCTCCATATTGAATGTGATCACTTTAACATAATTTGAATAGGTTTGCAGTTGATGGCCCATCCTGACATAGGCATTCCTCTGTCCCCCTCATGTACGTTTTGCTTTACATGTCCAGAAGTTGAATCTACTTTCCCTGTCCTTGAATCTGGGCTGACTTTGTGACTTGCTTGACCAACAGAATGCAGTGGAAGTGACACTGCCAGATTAGAAATCAGTCCTTAAGGAACAAGGGGGAGAAGAAGGGCGGAAATGGTGCGGGAAAGGGAGAGAGGCAAACCATGAGAGACTCTTGAATGCTGACAAAAACTGAGGACTGATGGATGTGGGGGGAGGGGGGGATGGGCATGGAGGAGGACACTTGTGGGGATGAGCACTGAGTGTTATGTGGAAACTAATTTGACAATAAACTATTTAAAAAAAAATAAAAATAATAAAAAAATAAAAATAAAAAAATAAAGTCCCTTTGAATTTAAAAAAAAAAGAAAAAAGAAAAAAAAAGAAATCAGTCCTTAAAAATATTCAGCTTCTACTTTCTCTCTCTTGGATGGCAGTCACAATAGAAGAATTCCAGGAATCTTAACAACAGTTGCTGTAATGAAGCCCAAGCTAGCCAGGTTTTAAGGAGAGAGAAAGAGAGAGAGAGACAGAGAGAGAAAGAGAGAGAGAGTGTGCACATGCTGTATGTGTCTGTGTGAGAGAGAGACAGAGAGACAAAGAGTGTGCATGTGTGCATGTGTCCGTGTGTGTGTGTGAGAGAGAGAAGTCTGGCCAGACTCCAGTTGCCGTAACCATCTCAGCTTCACTCATGTGAATGAAGAACACACAGAATGTTCCAGTCCCAGCACATACCACATGGAGCAGGAAAATGCTCCAGCTGAGCCCAACCAGATTGCAGAATGGTGAGAAATAATAATAATAATATGTTATGCTTAAGCAACTAAGTTTTGGGTAGTTTTTTAGACAGCAACAAAAACCTGAAGCAAATATTATCGTTGGATGAATGCATTCTTACTCAGGGTAAATTGTCAATGCAATTAGACAAGAAAAAGCAATTAGAGGTACTGAATTCCCTTCCAATTCCTGTGCCTCTAATTACTTATTTATAATTAATTATGCCTAATTGCCTATTTCTTTTTGTGGATGATAAGATTATATATATAGAAAAAACCACAAAGAATCAGTTACATAATTACTATATGCACTAAGAATTTAATAAAGTAATTGATGATAAAACCAAACTAATTTAGAAGATGTAAGAAAGACACCATTTTAACAGGAAAATGGCATGAATTTAACATGAAATATCCGAAATCTCTAAGGCAAAAATTATCAAACACTCCTGAAAGAATCGAATGCAGATTGAAACAAAGGGAAAGATATTCTATTTTTTTAGCTAGGTAGACACAACCTCAAATAAAAAACTAATCCTCCCTACGTTAATTTAAAATTTTAACATGAACCCAATAAAATGCCATCAGGTTTTTCTCTGGAGTTAAGCATGCTAATTATAAAGTTCATTGGGAAGAAAGAAACATGTGAGAAATATCAGAAAAATCACTGAAAAATAGGAGCTTTTGGGTGGGGCAAGGGACAAAGCTGCTACAAGATATTAAAATATATTTTTAAATCTCTATGATTAAAACAGTGTGGTATTATCACATAAATGGAAAGTTGACCAACAGAAAAGACTACATGGCCCAGAAATAGATCTGATGGGATGTGAAAATGTAATAGAAGTTACACCAGTGGGTAAAAGATGATATTTAAAAAAAATAGTGCTGTGTTGGCTGGGCTGCTATGTGGAAAGTGTTGCAGTGGGTCCATTCCTTGCACTGCACACCAGAATAAATCCCAAATGGATTGAAGATTTAAATTTTATTTATGTATTTATAAAATATAGATTATTTATTGTCAAGTTAGCTAACATACAGTGTATACAGTGTGCTCTTAGTTTTGGGGGTGGATTCCCCTGATTCATCACTTACATACAACATCCAATGCTCATTCCAATAAGTGCCCTCCTCAAAGTCCATCACCCATTTGCCCCTCTCCCATGCTTCCCCCCCATCAGTCCTCAGTTTGTTCTCTGTATTTAAGAGTCTCTTATGGTCTGCCTCCCTCTCTGTTTAAAACTATTTTATCCCCTTCCCTTTCCCCATGGTCTTCTGTTAGCTTTCTCTAGTTCCTCATATGAATGAAAATATAGGATATTTCTCTTTCCCTGACTGACTTATATCATTTACATTATACCTTCCAGTTCCATCCACGTTGTTGCAAATGGCAGGATTTCATTCGTTCTCATTGTGACGTAGCATTCCATTGTATATATAAACCACATCTTCTTTATCCATTCATCAGTTGATGGACATTTGAGCTTTTACCTTAATTTGGCTATTGTTGAAAGTGCTGCTATAAACACTGGAGTACATGTGCTCCTATGAATCAGCACTCCTCCCATCCAAGTACAAACCAGGCCTGACCCTGCTTAGCTTCCGAGATCAGATGAGATCGGGTGTATGCAGTGTGGTATGGCTGTAGACTGAATCATCATTCCTGTATCCTTTGGATAAATTCCTAGTAGTGCTATTGCTGAGTCATAGGGTTGTTCTATTTTTAGTTGTTTGAGGAACCTCCACACTGTTTTCCAGAGCAGCTGCACTAGTTTGCATTCCCATGAACAATGCAAGAGGGTTCCCATTTCTCCACATCCTTGTCAGCATCTGTTATTTCCTGAGTTATTAATTTTAGACACTCTGACCCCTGTGAGGTGGTATCTCAATGTGGTTTTGATTTGTATTTCCCTGATGATGAGTGATGTTGAGCATCTTTTTGTGTGTCTGTTAGCCATCTGGTTGTCTTATTTGGAAAAGTATCTATTCATATCTTCTGCCCATTTCTTCACTGGATTTTTTATTTTTCAGGTGTTGAGTTTGGTAAGTTTTTTTTTTTTTATAGATTTTGGATACTAACCCTTTATCATATATGTCATTTGCAAATATCTTCTCCCATTCCATCAGTTGCCTTTTAGTTTTGTTGATTATTTCCTTTGCAGTGCAGAAGATTTTTATCTTTATGAGATCCCCATAGTTCATTTTTGCTTTTACTTCTTTTGCCTTCAGAGACCTGTCGAGAAAGAAATTGCTGCGGCTGAGGTCAAAGAGGTTGCTTAATGCTTTCTCATTTATGGTTTTGACAGTTTCCTGTCTTACGCTTAAGTCTTTCATCCATTTTGAGTTTATTTTTGTGTATGGTGTAAGAAAGTGGTCCAGGTTCATTTTTCTGCATGTCACTGTCCAGTTTTCCCAGCACCATTTGGTGAAGAAACTGTCTTTATTTAATTGGATATTCTTCCCTGCTTTGTCAAAGATTAGTTGACATACATTTGTGGGTCCCATTCTGGGTTTCCTATTCTATTCTGTTGGTCTGTCTGTTTGTGTGCCAGTACCATACTGTCTTGATGATTATAGCTTTGTAGTAGAGGCTAAAGTCCGGGATTGTGATCCCTCCCACTTTGGTTTTCTTTTTCAACATTACTTTGGCTATTCAGGGTCCTTTGTGGCTCCATACAAATTTTAGGATTGTTTCTTCTAGCTTTGAGATGAATGCCAGTGCAATTTTGATTGGGATTGCATTGAATGCATAGGTGGCTTTGGATAGTATTGGCATTTTAAAAATATTTGTTCTTCCAATCCATGAGCATGGAATGTTTTTCCTTTTCTTTGTGTCTTCTTCAATTTCTTTCATAAGTTTTCTACAGTTTCCAGCATATAGATCTTTTACATCTTTGGTTAGGTTTATTCCTAGGTGTTTTATGGTTCTTGGTGCAATTGTAAACGGGGTCAATTTCTTGATTTCTCTTTCCGTTGCTTTATTATTGGTGTATAGAAATGAAACCAATTTCTGTACCTCGATTTTGTATCTCGCAACTTTGCTGAATTGTATCAGTTCTAGCAGCTTTTTGACTGCAACTTTACTGAATTTTATCAGCTCTAACAGCTTTTTGACTGAGCTTTTTGGGTTTTCCATGTGGAGTATCATGTCATGTGTGAAAAGTGAAAGTGATTTCTTCTGATTTTGCTGAGACTAGGACTTCCAACACTATATTGAACAACAGTGATGAATGAGAGTGGACATCACTGTCATGTTCCTGATCTCAGGGGGAAAGCTCTCAGTTTTTCCCCATTGAGGATGTTATTAGCTGTGGGCTTTTTATATATGGCTTTTATGATGTTCCTTCTATCCCAACTCTCTTGAGGGTTTTTATTAAGAAAGGATGCTTTATTTTGTCAAATGCCTTTTCTGCATCTATTGACAAGATCATATGGTTCTTATCCTTTCTTCTATTAATGTGATGTATCACATTGATTGATTTGTGAATATTGACCCAGCCTTGCAACCCAGCAATGAATCACACTTGATCAAGATGAATAACTCTTTTTATATGCTGTTGAATTCAATTTGCCAGTGCCTTGTTGAGAATTTTTGCATCCATGTTCACCAGGTATATTAGCCTATAGTTCTCTTTTTTTTTTTTTTGTGGGATCTCTGTCTGGTTTTGGAATCAAGGTAATGCTGACTTCATAGAATGAGTCCAGAAGCTTTCCTTCCATTTCTATTTTTTTTGGAACAGCTTGAGAAGATAGGTGTTAACTCTGCTTTAAATGCCTGGTAGAATGCCCTTGAGAAGCCAACTAGCTCAGGACTCTTGTTTATTGGGAGATTTTTGATAACTGATTCAATTTCTTTGATGGCTATGGGTCTGTTCAAATTTTATATTTCTTCCCATTTGAGTTTTGGTAGTGTGTGGTGTCTAGGAATTTGTCCATTTCTTCCAGGTTGTCCAGTTTATTGGTATATATTTTTTAATAATATTCCCTAATAATTGTTTGTATTTCTGTGGTGTTGGTTGTGATCTGTCCTTGTTTATTTGTGCTTTTTCTATTTGGGTCCTCTCTCTTTGCTTTTTGAGAAGTCTGGCTAGGAACTTATCAATTTTGTTTATTTTTTCAAAGACCAGCTCTTAGATTCATTGATTTGTTCTACTGGGTTTTTTTAATTCTATATTGTTTATTTCTGCTATAACCTTTATTCTTTCTCTTCTTTTGCTAGCTTTCGGGTTTCTTTTTCTATTCTGCTTCTAGTTCTTTTAGGTGTGCTGTTAGGTTTTGTATTTGGGATTCTTCTTGTTTCTTGAGACAGGCCTGCATTGCAATGTATTTTCCTCTTTGGACTGCCTGTGCTGCATCCCAAAGGGTTTGGACTCTTGTGTTTTCTTTTTCATTTGCCGTCATATATTTTTAATATATTCTTTAATTGCCTGGTTGACCCATTCATTCTTTAGTAGGCTGTTTCTTAACCTCCACGGATTTGGAGACTTTCCAAAGTTTTTCTTGTTATTGATTTCAAGTTTCATAGCATTGTGATCTGAAAATATACATAGTATGATCTCATTTATTTTACATTTGAGGGCTGTTTTGTGACCCAGTGTGTGATCTATCTTGGAGAATGTTCCATGTGCACTTGAGAAGAATGTGTATTCTGCTGCTTTCGGATGAAAAGTTCTGAATATATCTGTCAAGTCCATCTGGTCCAGTGTATCATTCAAGGCCATTGTTTTTTTTATTGATTTTTCTGCCTAGATGATCTGTCCATTGCTGTAAGTGGAGTATTAAATTCCCCCTGCAATTACCATATTCTTATCAATAAGATTGCTTGTGTTTGTGATTAATTGATTTATATATTTGGGTGCTAACAAAGTTGGAGGTATAAATATTTACAATTGTTAGCTCTTCTTGATGGATAGACCCCATAATTATGATATTATGCCCTTCTTTATCTCCTGTTAAAGCGTTTAGGTTAAAATCTAGTTTGTCTTATATATGTATGGCTACTCTAGCTTTCTTTTGACTTCCAGTAGCATGATAGATGGTTCTCCATCCCTTCACTTTCAATCTGAAGGTGTCCTCAGGTCTAAAATAGGTCTCTTGTAGACAGAATATAGATGGATCTTGTCTTTTAATCCAATCTGATACCCTATGTCTTTTGATTGAATCATTTAGTCCATTTACATTCAGAGTTGTTATTGAAATATATGGATTTAGTGTCATTGTGTTATCTGTAGGTTTCATGCTTGTGATGATGTCTCTGGTGCTTTGTAGTCTTTGCAACATTCCACTCACAGAGTGCTCCTTAGGTACTCTTGAAGGTTGGTTTAGTGGTCATGAACTCCTTTGGTTTTTGCCTGTCTGGGAAAGCCTTTATCTCTCCTTCTATCTGAATGACAGCCTTGATGGATACAGGATTCTTGGCTGCATATTTTTCCTATTCAGCACATTGAATATTTCCTGCCACTCCCTTTTGGCCCGCCAAGTTTCAGTGGATAGGTCAGCTATTCCCCTTATGTGTCTACCCTTGTACTTAAGACCCATTTGCCCCTAGCTGTTTTCAGAATTCTCTCATCTTTGTATTTTGCCAGTTTGACTATGATATGCTGTGGAGAAGATCTACTCCTATTAAGTCTGAAGGGAGTTTTCTGTGCCTCCTGGATTTGGATGTCTGCTTCCTTCCCCAGATTAGGGAAGTTCTCAGCTATAATGTGTTCAAGAAAACCTTCTGCCATTTTCTTTCTCTTCTTCTTCTGGAACTCATATGATATGGATATTATTATGTTTCATTGAATCATGTAGTTTTCTCATTCTCCTCTTATGGACTAGTATTTTCTTATCTCTCTTTTTCTCAGCTTCATCATTTTCCATAATTTTATCTTTTATTTCACTTATTATCCCCTCTGCTTTCTCCATCTTTTCTTTCAATGCATCTAGTTTATTTTGCCCTTCATTTACAGCATTTCTTAATTCATTGTGACTATTTCTTAGGTCCTTGATCTCTACAGCAATAGATTCTCTGCTGTCTTCTATGCTGTTTTCTAGCTTAGCTATTAATCTTATAACTATTATTCTAAATTCTTGCTCAGATATATTGTTTATATCTGTTTTGAGCTGTCTAGCTGTGATTTCTTCCTACAATTTGTTTTTAGAATTCTGTTTCATCATTTTGGCTAGTGTTATGTTATGTTATGTTATGTTATGTTATGTTATGTTATGTTATGTTATGTTGTTATGTTATGTTATGTTATGTTATGTTATGTGTCCTACATCTGTGAGCCTTTCTATATCAAAAAGGGATCATACGCTGTCCAGGGTCTGGACCTCCTTCAGGAGGTCTTTTTGGAATATGTTACATGCTCTCCGATGTTGTTACTCTGGTTGTTTTATCTCCCTACTTGTAGTGGTGGTTTGGACCTTCAAAGGTGTACTTTGGTTTGTTCATTTAAGTAACTCTGGAAAAAAATTATAAAAAGGTGGGTTGGTGGAAGAAGCCTTATCCCATACAAAGGGAGAAATGACAGGGGCAGGGAAAAAGAAAAGAAAAAAAAAACTGACCTGGGAAGAGAATCAGAGAAACTATATGGCTTAATCGAGAGAGAGAGAGAGAGAGAGTGCACAAGGAAAATAAAGGAGATACAGAAGAAGTATAAAAAGAATAGATTAAAAATGTCTGCTTAAGCAAAACAACAACCAGAATAACCAGACTAGAAAAAGGGAAGAAATAAGAGGAAGAAAAGGAAGAATATATATATGTAATATATATATATATAATTCCTAATATATATATATGTGTATGTATATATATATATGTGTATATATATATATATATTAGGAATTGACCAAGAATCAAATCAGAAAATGCAAAACCACTGGACCGATATCTAATTGTACCTTGGAACTAGTGGCTGTGCTTGTCTGGAGGAAGGGCTGTCTGGTTCAATCAGTGTCAATCTAGCTCTGGTGGATAAGCAGTTACCAGAGATGGAGGGGCTAGTTTGGTGTAGGCAGTCCCGTCTCCACTGCGGGCCCCTTGTCCATTCCCTGAAGCCTCACCTTGATGGTGATGGGGAGAAAAATGGCAACATCCCAGTGTCTCTTCCCCAGACTGGGTGTCCCAGACCACTCTGTTCAGGCTGTCCTCACAGTGTCACACGGGAATGAGCAGGCCAGTTCTGTTCTTCTCCACAGTCTCCTGTGCCTCCTAGACGCTTAGCTGGGATTCAAACTCTGATGTCTTAAAGGATCCTGCTCGGTGTGCCACAGTCCATGGGTAGTGCCATGCTGCCAAGGCACCCCGCCCACCAAGGGCCTGTGGCTGGTGAGCACTGCAAGGTCCTTTGTCTTCTGAGCGGTGACATGCCTTCTTCCCACAGCTCTTAAGAGAAGAGATTTCTGTCTCTTACTGTGCCTCTGAGCTTGCTACTGAGCCTGGAACTGGCTCCCCTCCTTCCCAGGCACGCGAATATAGTGGCAGGCCCCAGTCCAGAGAAAGTCCTGCAACCCTGGATCATGTTGGAAATTGGTTCTTTTTCCCTTTTTTCCATTCCCTGCTCCGTGGGTCTTCTCTGGTCCAAAATCAATCCTACACACATCCACAACCTTTTTCCCTTTCTTTGTCTCTCCACAGAAGGGGATCCCTCCCCTCTGCTGCCTGTTTTATCTCTCCCAATTTGCAATCCTGCACCTATGGCCCGCCAACTTGTCCCCATGGGTCTCTGGAGATGTTTCTGTCACTCTGTAGCCCAGATTCCTGGAATTCCAAGTCTTCTGGCCTCAATACTGCTGTGTTTGAGGGACGAGGGAAATTTGGGTCCCCCTACTTCTCCATCATGTTGACTCTTCCCAAAGGTTTAAATTTTAAAAAGTGAGTAGACACGAATATTAGAAGAATGGGTCAATTTCTCTATAATCAGGAAATGAGTAAATACCAATAGCAAAGTAGAAAGACAAGGGATAAATTGGAAAAACAAAAATATTTGCAACTTACAGTGCTTAAGAGCTTATATGTAAAGATCTTCCAAAAACAGAAATGAAAAAGATCAATACCTTTACAGAAAAATTGGCAAAAGCTAAGGGATAATTACTCCTTACATTGCTAATTGAATACAAAATGGCAGGTCCTGTGAAAAGGTGCTTGGCAATATTAGGCCAAAGTATATATGCATTACCCTCTGACACAGATATCCTACCTCTAGGAATCCATCCCCAAAATATTCTAGCAAAAATGTGAAAAGATGTAGGCATAAGGTTACTCTTTAGAATGGTATCTAAAATTACAAAAGACTGGAAACATTCGATAGTGACTGAATAAACTGTAGTACAGCCACGAAATGGAGTATGTTATATCTGTAAGAATGAGAAATAGCACCATATGCAATTAGGCACTGATGTCTGGAATATATTCTGAAATGGGAAAATAAGGTGCAAAGATTGCCTCTAATATGCTACCACGTATCTGTAATAAGTGGGGGGATTTAAATATGTATGCATCTTTACTGACATTAAAAATGGAAGGCTATGCTGACATTTTTGGAAAGGTTTGCCTATGGGGGAAGGAGCAGACAAAGAGCAGGGAAGGGAATAGAAGCTGGAATTTTCTGCATATACCTTATCTTGTAGATTGGCTCTAGAAGGCTGTAGCTATTTTTGCACAATTATAAAGCAGAATTACAAAGCAACATTTTAAGAAGCAATCCTTAAAAATCAAAATCAAAGAAATCAAACTGTTTATTGAGTCAGCAAAACATCATCAAGAGAAATAATTCTGAATGGCTCTAGAACATAAGAGCCTGACTTTATTACAGTCTAATGGGATATTCTCATGGTATAAAATAGTACTCCCTCCCTCCNAACATAGATGGCTGTGTTAGTATTATGACTTGTTCTGAGGCTATTATGTTTATTGTGGGGTAAAGCAAACTAATAATGATGTTGGTCCTGGTGGACTTAGGTACTCAGAGGCAATTGGCTTTGTCAGCCCTTGACAATTCCACAGTGTGGGGCTTACCCTCAGCTTAGACTACAGACCAGGTCAGGAGCTGGAAGCTATAAGTAGAAGCTTCCTGATTGGACTGATTTCTTCCTACCTACGGCAGGATCAGCAGCTCCTTTGGTAGCCCAGTTTCCTGTGACTCTGGAAGATATTCTTGGAAGATTAGCATAAGGTCTGTCTCTTCCTTTCTAAGCAATTCTAGAATTGTCCCTGTTTAAGAGTTAAAAAAATTTTTTTGAATATTTATTTACTTTTGAGAGAGCGGGAGAGACAGGGCATGAGTGGAGAAGGGGCAGAGAGAGGGAGACACAGAATCCGAAACAGGCTCCAGGCTCTGAGCTGTCAGCCCAGAGCCTGAGGCGGGGCTTAAACTCATGAAGCATGAGATCATGACCTGAGCCGAAGTGGGCTGCTTAACCCAGGGGCCCCAATAGCTAAAGAAGATTATGTTCATTACATCTAAACCATGACCTATTCAGAGGTATTTTGTTTTGTTAGATAAAATCATTATGTACGACCTCAACATAAAAATGGGTAAAAGCAGTGTTGCACTAATTGAACTATCTGGAAGGTATGGGCAGTGGGGAGAAAGTTGGGGGCAGCTCACACGTTTCCCTCTCATTCCACCCTGCTGCCCAAGATGGTCCCTAAGACACCATGAGGAGCCCTAGGACTCCCCAAACACAATCTGGAAGTCTATTCTTAACATGTTCGCCATTATTAAGCTATTAAGCACACACATCGCATTATAGATCTTGATATATAAATGGATAAAATATAAACCACTTTGCCTGCATGTGTATGAGCCCCTACAACATAGGCTGTAAAGAGACAAAAGCTTGGCATCACAAGCCTCATGCAGAAATAGCGATGTTGGTTTCAGAGCCCTCAGCCTGGACAGTGATCATTATCAGTGTAGCACGTGGGAAGGACCCTGTGACTCTCCCATGGCACATATACACCATTTCCTGTTAGATTTGTGGCTTGGTCACTCTTTGAAGAACCCTCCATTGCTCAGCAGCCTATCTCTTAGAGTAGCTTCTGCTTAGGGAAATTGGCTTCCCCCAGAGGCTGGGTGTCCTCCCTCAGATCTGCACTTTAGTTTTGATTTGGCTCAGTCTTGGGCACTGGTTTCACGAGTACCCCTGCTTTAGATAAGTATGTTGATAGCTGCAGGGAAGCACATCCTCTCTGTGCCTGCCTGACAGTCCTGGCCGACCATCAGCATCAACATAACAGCACATTTGTCCCCTCCGTCTTTCCCCTAGTATCCTAGAAGAAAGGCTGAAGGTCCTTCACATTCTTTTGTCCTCACTGGAGGTGTCCGAAGCAGCCACGCTTCCCCTCTGCAGCCTCTGTCCTAGACACCCCCTAGTATAAGTTGCCTTCCTGGGAAAGTGCCAGCACTTCCAAAACCTCATCTCAAGATTCACTGTCCAACAGGCAATTCCAAAGAGATGAGAGGATACGCCTCTCTGCCCCTGCCTGTCACACTAGCCCGTTGTGTGACCTGGGTCAATCCCCTGGTTTTGGACTCTGTGGGCAATAAGCTCTCTGCTTTAAGAGAATATAACTCTATTTTAATAAATGTTTCAGCACATAATAGACCTACATGGAGTATTTGTACATCTTAGATGGCTGGCTATTCATGGATTCTCTGAAATGGACCCCGCTGTTTAAGGACACCTGAATCCACAAAAGAGAATGCCATTATTCTATCAATAATAGTTAATTATTGGTCTTAGATGGAACTGTTTGCACTTAGACTTAAAAATATGCACACAAATTAACTGGCATGTGAAGAGCTAATACTCATGCTGTGTACTGAGTGGTTTTGTAGAAGAGAATTCTTTTTTTGCTCCTGGATGGAAGGTAGAACAAAGAAGGTATATACAAAGTGATGTGACATAAAGAAAAAGACAGAAGAAGATAGATGTAGGAGTTCATTTTGATGACCCATATTGTATTAAAACAGGTGGAAATCTATGTTGAAGATGAGGAAGGGAAATGTTCACATAAGTGAAAAGGCATCCACAGACATTTTAAAAGTAAAGGAACTGGACCCAAAGGTTTATTAATGTCTTTTAGAGGATACATTTAATGTGCTCATTTAACACACTTAATACAAAACTTAATAATAACACACTTAATATATTTTATAACACATATAATACAAAAGCAAAGCAAATAAGTTAACATAATAGAGACTCTGATGATAGCAATAAAATTTCTTTGGACCGTATGTTTTCACACATAATTCCATTCTTTTGACTTTTTTAGCCATCCAACCAGCACACAAAGTTTTAAGCTCTCCAAAAAGCAATTTGCTTTCTGACACTGAAAATCTAGTAAAATCTTATATATTCTTTCCTTTTCAGCAATATTTACCACAGCTGTTTTAAACAGTCTCTGCTTTAAACCTGTACGGAACATTCATGCTGCATCCATATAGTCCAACCAGGCTTCCAAATCTAAGCAAATCTTTCCTTTCTGTGTAAAGTGGATATTTGTCACTCACTCAGTGATTTCCATGGACTGTCATTAATGCTGAGGCCACCAAAAAAGCCCACAGGGCTGTGCTCACTTGAGGGAGACAGACCCATGTCTTCCAATGTCAAGTTTCACGCCTGCAATGAAGAAATATCTTTTGCCTTATTGATATGATTTTCTTATATGTTTCTTTCCGTGCACAAATGTCCTCAAGTCAAAATTGCCTTCCTTCCAGATCTCTTTCCTTTTCCTGCTCTCTGGCTAGTATTTTAGTTCACTGCTAAATCACTGATCCAACAATTAACAATGACAATTAATGTGACAATTAATAAGAACAGTAATACCACACATGCTCTGTTAACTTTGTGCCAAGAACTGTGGTAATGTCTTTATTTATTCATTTAGTTCCCCTATGAAGTAGGCACAATTACTCTAAATTCCAATTTTACAGGTAAGAACACTGACACACAGATCGGGTAGGAAAGGTTGGAGGGGCCGCAGAAGTAGCTGGCACAGGATTCGAACTCTAGCATCTTGGCTGCACAGATCATGCTCGACAACCACGCCCTGCTGCCTCCCCCTTAAGGGCATTTTAAATATATATATTTTTTTTAAATCAAGCAAGTAACTATCTTTTTATCCCCCCTGCTAATGAAGAGTAGTGGCTAATGGCACACACGGAATATCTGACCCAGCACTCATCCTTTGTATAAACATTCTTGTTTGTGAAATCAACAAATGCTTCAGAGCTATTTTGAAAGACCCAGAGAATGATTTGAATGAAGATGTGTGTCTTGGCCTATGGGGAAGTTCCCTCCAAACAGGCCCAGCTAAGCAAGCCCTGTGCAGTGCTTTAGGGGGGTTCCAATAACTAGTTTATGTGGGTCTGCAGCTGTGGTCAGGACACACTGAACATGTCCTGAGGTTGAGGACTTGTCACACCTTGGGCCCCTACTCTGCACACAGCCCCCGCCCGCTCTCTGCCACATCCCAGGGACTATCCAAGGTGCTTGGAGGTAGGAGGCACTGTGGGGGAGTGAAGGCACCATTTCAGTACAGGCTCGTAGAAAATGCCACTTCATGAACTTAAAACCCTTAGTTCAATCATGGGCATTAAAAACATGAAGACTGCCCTTTTTGTAGGGCATAAGTTACTTTGCTTCATGGTCAGCCTCACATTTGCTGAATGTGGATTGAGAAGGAGCACCTGTAGCCGGTTATGGAGGAGGAAGAAACAGGAGGTACATTGCTTTTGAACTCTAGGTTCCACTGGGAGCACATGACCACAGCTCAATGTTTAGTCCTAACCTAGTGACGACTTTCATCTTCAGACCATCAGTAGAATTTTCAGAGAGCTGAATATTTTTAATAGTGCCCTTTGTTAAAAACAGTCTCCTTCACTCCCGGGCCCAGAGCATGGAGAGCTCCTTCTTACGTTTGCCTTTTCTAAAGATCAGGACCGTGAAAGAACAGGCAAGACTTCAGATTCAGCTCCACAAGGCTTGCACATTTTTGCAGGCATCAGGTAAAGAAGATTTTTCCAGAACCTTGAGTTATACGACAGAGGTTTATCAGCGTTCCACTTCAGAACTCTGTGAGATTTCAAAAGCTTTAGTGATTGGGGGAAGAATGTGACGTCACTCATGGGTGTAAATTCAATTAGGATGATTTTAATTTTCCTTTCTACCAGAGCTTCATGGAGTCCACTTTCAAGTTCATACCTGACTTCATTGGACATGTAGCTTTTACTTAGGACAATGATTAGTCTTCTGCTTTTCTCTATCAACGAGTGGATTTCATCAACAACAGCTGAAAATGCAAGATGTGGCCAAGTAATTAAAGAGAACTAAAAGAGCAGACAGGAGATTAAAACCACTTTGCAGAGTCTAATTTTGTATTATTTAACTCTACTTAACTAGTAAGTTTTTCAAGACAGACCATTTATTCTTAATTTCATACACCTTTTGAAAACAATCATCTAGATAACAACAATAATGAACTTGGCACTACTCTATGCCACACCCTCTTCTAAATGTTTTATGTATATCAACTC
This sequence comes from Crocuta crocuta, assembly GCF_008692635.1. NCBI lineage: Eukaryota > Metazoa > Chordata > Mammalia > Carnivora > Hyaenidae > Crocuta > Crocuta crocuta. Next base: position 4,548,534 of record NW_027551558.1, read on the forward strand.
ATTAAAGCATCATAATGACCCTATGAAGAAAGTAATGTCATCACCACCATTTTACAGATGAGGAGGGCAAAGTACAGAGTGGTTAAGAAACTTGCCTAGAGTTACACAGCTCGTAAATGGCAGAATGAGAACCAGAACCTGGGGGTCTAGTTCTGGAGCACCTGTTCCTAACCATCATGCTGTCTTGCTTGCCTCTCCACAGGCAGGGAGGAGCACACTAAAATCCAAATTTAAAGATATCTATCTATCTATCTATCTATCTATCTATCTCCATCTATCCCACCATTAGTCCAGACCAGAAGTTGACAGACAGTGAATGTTCCAGGCTTTGCAGGCCATACTATCTTTGTCACCCTGCTCATCTCTGCTATGTAGCTCAAAGGCAGCCACAGACAACACATGAACAAATGTCACCTCGCTGTGTTTCAACAAGGGTGACAGACTGGATCTGACCCATTGGTGATAGATGGCCAATTTCTGGTCTAGACCTCTACCCTTTCTCGAATAGAGGTTTTAATCCAAACTACTTACAATTAAATACACATCATCCTTTATTTTTATTTAAGAACAAGGAGAAATCTATTTAATTAATTAATTTGTTAAAAAGTAATATACTTTCTCCTTCTAACTGGTAGTATTTTCCCTTTCTCGTTTGTAAGCTGGATGGGTAGGGGGAAACTACAATTGTTCCTTATTTCCTGCTATGTCTTCAATGCCAAGCTCAGATTTCAGCACAAGGCTGGCACTCAGTATATGTTGGATGAATGGATGATAGTGACAGTGAAAACATTTATACTGCGTCCTTGGTAACACACCAGCCCCCAAAATATTTTGACGTAGATTTCAGATATTTGCTCTGGAAGACTTCAGAGAAAATATATGGAAATGTTACTAAATTTCTTGGCTTCGAACTGGAATTTGCTTCAATACATGTTTTAGGGTCGTTTATATTCATCTACTAATAAAAAAACTGAATTTCATGACTAAAATCCGATGTGAATCCCCAATCTCCTTTTATTTACCTTTTTCTGACTGTAGTTTTCACACCAGTGTCAACCCAATAAAGAACAAGTATTTTCTGGTAAGAATGAACTGTGTTTATATTGCAGAGAATCATGTCCTGCTGTATAAAACATTACCAAAAGAGAGATTCTGACGGTGGCGCCTTTCTAGATAAATGCCTCATGACAATGCCAGTTCTGGGCCTGGTTCTGAAAGTGGAATGCCCTTTCCCCAAAGGTTCAGAGAAGTGGGAAGCGCATTGAAGAGCCTGGGGCCCAAAGAGGTTACTCCCAGAAGTAGTCTTGTTAGCTTTTTTCTCACTATTGATTATATTGATTTAGCTGGTTATTTCTGGTTTAGAGGATCATGTTCATTTGTTTTTAAGCAAAACAGGATTGTCTTTTGTAAGGCTAAATTATTCATCTTTTAAAAGGAAAATCTCTTCACCAGTTCTTTATCTTCCCTTTCTTACCTCCTCCAGGCACCACATCCCTTTCATATATGCATAATTTATACCCAAAGTGCTTCTCCAACACCTTGGGCAAAATCTCCACAGCGAAGGTGTGCTCCTCTCCATTCTCGGGTCCGCATTCTTTCAGGTAAGACACAAAAGCATCGTATGTTTTCCCATCTAAAAAATAAGGTTTTCTCTTTTAATTACAGTGCAAATAAAAGTCTAAGTATAAATTTGAGTGAAAGTCATGAAAATGGGAGTGGAACCATTGAAAAAGAAAAATTAAATAAAGCATCTTTCTGTCCAAATGCATCAAATTGTACACATTAAGTATGTGCTGCTCCTTGTATATTGATTGGAGCTCAATGAAGCCATTTTAAAAAAGAATAAAGAAGACATTTTTGCTAGAACACAAATTAAAAATTAGAGCAAGAATGTTTAAACTAGGTAACTTATAAGGTCCATCAAATGTATTTTGGTTCTAGGATTCTTTTTAGACATTATTCTTTATCTAAGACTTTTTAAGTTGTCGAAAAAAGACAAATTCATTATTAAAGACAAACAAAAAAAGACATAAATTCATTATTATTCACCAACTCTCATATGTTGGTTGCTAATCAAGCAACCAACTAGCAAACTGCTTTTTAAGCATGTACATTAAGAGCCCTCCCCCCTACCCCCCTTGTTTGACACTGCGGAGGAATGGAGAGAAATAGTAGATCCAGGAACTCAAGGAATTTAAAGGCAATAAAAAGCCAAGGAGACCAAATATGTCCTCAGTCTAGAATTGGAAAGCAAATCTCAGCTTGGCTTTCTCGTATCACCTAACTCTGCCAGCATCCTCATATGTCTATGCTCAAAACGACTCACCGGAAAGCCAAGGCAGAAATAAAGCTGAGAGTTTACACTGGTGAGTGAGAAGAGACAATAGAGGTGATTTAACAGGAGATCATGGGGGAAGAGAAGGGGAAAAAACAGTTACAAACAGAGAGGGAGGGAGGCAAACCCGTAAGAGATTCTTAAATACAGAGAACAAACTGAGGGTTGGTGGGGGTATGGAGAGGGGAAAGTGGGTGATGGGCATTGAGGAGGGCACTTGCTGGGCTGAGCACTGGGTGTTGTAGATAAGTGATGAATCACGAGAATCTACTCCCCAAACCAAGAGAATACCGTATACACTGTATGTCAGCCAACTTGACAATACATTATATTAAAAACAAAAACAAAAACAAAAACTACGCTACGGGAACACATGCTGTGATATTTAAAAATATATGGTACTAGATGCCAGTATGAAAACTTCCCGGCTGCTGAAAGGTTTTCACTGATAATAACATCTGCTCCTATTTAATTCCAGATAATGAAGCACATTCAGGAGGCTAAGGCAACAAAACCAAGATGAAAGTGTTACCTAAGTAACAAGGACCATTGTACTAATTGGGTAGCTACAAAATTACATACATCTCTGTCTCTTCTACCTTCATCCAACGTATCTGGGAAGACAAAGCAGACAAATGCAACAAATTGAAAAAGTTTACAAAGAACACTTTGGCAGAGTCGAGACAGTGTAATAAAACAAGCAAAACAAACAGAATCAAGCAGTCAGACACTACGGAGTGATCTCCAGGGGACACGCTTTCTGCGAAGAGGAGATTTGAGCCAGGTCCTAAAGGGTACAATTGATGCTAACTGAAATTGGTAGAAGGGAAAGTGGGAGGGGCATGGTCTAGCCTATCCCCCCGGAGTTAGATGCATGCTTGCCTGTATTATTGGGATTATGTATTTCCTACTGAGTTGAAAGCTAAATATTATTGGATCTTTTATTAAAATCTAACAGGGTGAAACCATTCCAGGTTCACGGTCTTTGTGGTGTCACATCATGCATGCTCAACAATTCAGCCCATTACCTTCAATGGTTCAGAAAACACTTTCTATTTCTGGCAAAGCTTCTTCAATTTTACCTACAGTTCAGGTTGAGCAGTTCAGGTCGGAGCCTACTGTTGATTTAAAGCAACTGCTTTGGAGAATTGCATGCATACAAAAGAAAGGACGGGGTGCCTGGGTGGCTCCGTGGGTTAGGCATCTGACTTTGGCCCTGATCATGATCTCACGGGTTGAGTTTGAGCCCCTGTGCTGATGGCACTTTGGATTATCTCTCTCCTCGCCCTCTGTCCCTCCCCCGCTAGCTCTTTTTATCTCAAAATAAATAAATAAATAAACTTAAAAACATTTTAAAAGATGTTTTGGTAAAAACTGTAGAATTAACATGCATATCGAAGGTAGGACAAGCTGGGTATATAAACAAAGAGCCAGTTCCTAGTTTAATCACTAAGTGGGTCCCTCACATAATTCTGTTAGATTGCTGTGAAATACAGCTATTTATTAGTGTAAAAGCTAGTGCTTCCATTAGTACTCATTATGTCAATGATTAGAGCAGGCACCGAGGAGTAAGAAATAAATAAGCACACTGTTTTAAAAGGTACATTTTTTGGGGGCGCCTGGGTGGCTTAGTCGGTTAAGTGTCCGACTTTCACTTAGGTCATGATCTCACAGTTCATGGGTTCGAGCCCCGCGTCGGGCTCTGTGCTGACTGCCAGCTCAGAGCCTGGAGCCTATTTCAGAGTCTGGAGCCTATTTCAGTCTGTATCTCCCTCTCTCTCTGACCCTCCCCTGCTCACGCTGTCTCTCTCTCTCTCTCTCCTAGAAATAAATAAAAATATTAAAAAAAAAAATAAAAGGTACATTTTTTTTTGTATCATGATGTAACTAATTGCAATAAACCGGGAAGACAATACAGGCAAATTTGTACTGTAATATACAAGTTATACAGCTTTACTCTTACCCATAAAAAATTGGGTAATTAAAAAATGATTAATTTTCAAATGCTTTATTTCAAGCCATTCTCTTCTTGGTTTAGCAAATCTTGTAATTTATATTATAATTGATTTTAAACCCAGGTAACGAATGGCTTGCTGGCTTTGATAACATAGTAAAGTGCTTAAGATAAGGTACTTGAAAGCTAATAGTAATTATTTTGGGTTCTGTATAAATGAAGCCCTCACGTGAATGGGCACTTGGGACTTTCAGGAATCAGGCCAGTGCTTCTCAAACTGTGTTCAGCAAATGACAATGTTTTCATTTAATTTGACTGGTTTGGGTTGATTGGTTTCATTTCGAATCCTTCATAAACCAATACTGAAAACATTCCTGGATATTGCAGCAATATCAGTTTGCTATGAATGTTTTAATTTTTTGCACGTCTATCTCTATTTCTGCCTTTTCCACAACCGATGTGTGTCACGGACCACACTTTTAAATATAGCAGATGCAGAGCACATCTGTAAACGTTTCCGTGCACTGCTGCATTGGGAGGTAGGAAGTGTGAACTAGAACAATTGTGAATTGGGTCAAACACAACAAAGAGGGGAAAAAATTCTTAACTGAAGATCAGAAAGATAGATATCAGTGAATGCTCATTTTGAGGTACATTCTGGTCAACGCAAGGAGAGACCTGCTCATAAGGTGCCAAAAAGAGAGCTCTCAGTTGCTTGTAGCATTTCTCTCCATCCCCAAAATTGCACACACACACACAGAGGTTCAAAGCTAAATTGATTGGCTCTGTTAATTTTAGATTTTTTTTTTTTATAAAATAAAAGAGAGAGAGAGAAGGAGAGAGAGAACCTAAGCTGGCTCTGTACTGTTAGCACAGAGCCCAACGTGGGACTCCATCTCACAAACTGTGAGATCACGAACTAAGCTGAGATCAAGAGTCAGATGCTTAACCGACTAAGCCACCCAGGTGCTCCTGATTTTATACTATTAATTAAAAGTTGCAAATGTGAAAAATCTGAGACTTCCTTCGTAACTTGAGGTTAGGAGGGTTTTACTACTTCTGACCACAAATCTAGATTTAAAAAGTCCCTAATAGTAAAAATGTACACCAGAAACTAATAGAACCTTGTGTCAATTATACATCAAGAAAAATAAAAAAATCTTCCACATATCATACTATAAGCAAAGTCAAAAGACAAAATCTAGGACTGGTATTTTCATTTCATATTATAAACAACAGGCTAGCCTCCTTAAAATAGAAATAGCTCCTAGACATAAACAAGAAAAGGAAAGGGCAATAGAAAAAGGGCAAAGGATATGAATGAGTACTTTGAGAAAGGAAATACAAATGAGTCTTACACAAATCAAAAGTGACTCTGACACAGTAAGTGAAATGGCAAATGGAAGCTACACAGAGATACAACAATTTACCTATCAGATTGGCACATATCCAAAAGGTTTTAGGGAAGGCCATGGGGAAAAAGTGACTCCATTCTTTGAAGGTGGGGGTAGAAGAGCGGTAGGGAGGGTACATTAGCAATATCTGTCAAAGTAACAATTGCCTCTAATCTTCGTATTGCCGGCAGTTCCTCTTTGGAGAATCTTTCCTTCAGCTATACTGCACACGGTTGAACCAATGACTGTACAAAACTATCCATCACATCATTTCTGTATTAACACACTGTTGTGAATAACCCGCAAGATGACCAAATAGACAGTGAGACATCTGCAGAAATAAAACACCGTAGAAGCCAAACATATGAGAGACTTTACAAACTCCTATAGAAGAGCATCCAAGGCATATTAAAGCAAAGTTCAAAATAGCGTACATATGGGGTGCCTGGGTGGCTTAGTCGGTTAAGCATCCGACTTTCGCTTAGGTCATGATCTCGCGGTTTGTGGGTTCGGGCCCCGCGTCGGGCTCTGTGCTGACTGCCAGCTCGGAGTCTGGAGCCTGTTTCAGAGTCTATGACTCCCTCTCTCTCTGCCCCTCCCCTGCTCACGCTGTCTCTCTCTCTCTCTCTCTCCTAGAAATAAATAAAACATTAAAAAAAAATAGCGTACATAATATGCCAACGTTTGTTTTTAAAACAGGGGTGGAAGTCGATTCTATATTCTTATTTGTTCAGCTATACTATCAATGGCGGATGAAGTGGGAAAAACAGACATAGGACAGGGTGACAGGGAGATATTCCACTGTACCATTTCTTACACTTTTTGTGCTTTGAACTATGTGTTTCCTACACACACACACACACACACACACACACACAGGTGCAATGCGGTAGGCTGATGTTTTAAAATTTAGTAACCATCTTTTATTTAATTGAAGTATACATAATTCAGTAACTATCTTGAAACTTGAGGACTTCTTTGAATCACTTTTAAAAACAGAGAAACTGAGACACCGATTTGCTACACAGAAAGGGCCATAGATTAAAAACTGGCAGATCTAGGAAACTAGAACCTGGGTCATTCGCCTTCGAGTCCAGGGTTCTTGTAGGCAAGAACAGGCAGCCTCTTTTGTCAGGTTAAAATAATGACTACAATGCAATTCAATTCCATTTAAATGAGGTTTATTGAATGTGCATCAGATGCTCAGATCATGTGTGAATAACGACAGCTTGTGGGCACAAACCTCTCACAGGCCATGAAGGAGGACGTGACATACATGCATCAAACAATTAGAGAATAATTTCTGGCAACATATGAGCAAGCACAAAAAAAGGTGATACAAGACAACATTTGTGAGGGATGCTATGTTCAAATCAATTTTTCCTATGGAAAACTACCACACATGAAGACTACAATGTAATCAAAATGAAATGAAGATTAATGTCTCTTTATTTGGTTTCTTTAAAAAAATTTTTTTAATGTTTATTCATTTTTGAAAGAGAGAGCATGAGCGGAGAAGAGAGAAAGGGAGACACAGAATCTGAAGCAGGCTCCAGGCTCTAAGCTATCAGCACAGAGCTCGACGTGGGGCTCGAACCCATGAACTGTGAGATCATGACCTGAGCCAAAGTCAGACGCTTAACCAATTGAGTCACCCAGATGCCCCTCTTTATTTGGCTTCTTAATGAGGCAAGAAGATAAGAAATTCCAGCATTATGATATTCATTACCTGTTAACGTTTCATCTTTCCTCATGAGATGTCTATAAAATAGAGCCAAGTCAACTCTATAAATGACACCTATTATCACTAGGCACACAACTACCATCGAGACCAAAACAGCCACAATCATTCCTCTGGTGAAGACGTAGCCTGGAATGTCAGCCATATCTTCTAGAAATAAAAAGAAAATGGAAACCATTAATGAAAGCTGGTATACCGGTGTCTCCCACCATCACACCTCACAGTCATCAGTTTTTATATTTAGCACTAATCCCAGTTGTCTGTCTAACTCATTCCGTTAACTTAGTCCACATTCCTGCCTTTAGTCTGGAGTACTGACCTTTCTACCAAAATTCTTCCAATTTTGAAAGAATAAAAATACGTAAAAGGAAATTCAGAGACCTGAACTGAAAGCACTGTGATAGAGCCTATCCCTACTCGGGGAAGGCAAGGATGATAAGACACTAGGGTGGGGGCGCCTGGGTGGCTCAGTCAGTTAAGCGTCCAACTTCGGCTCAGGTCATGATCTCACCGTTCGTGGGTTCGAGCCCCACGTCGGGCTCTGTGTTGACAGCTAGCTCAGAGCCTGGAGCCTGTTTCAGATTCTGTATCTCCCTCTCTCTGACCCTCACCTGCTCATGCCCTCTCTCTCTCTCTCTTTCTTTAAAAAAAAAAAAAAGACACCAGGGTGAAATGCACAGGGACCCAAACACATATCTCAGCTGGTATGTTGAGAGCATAAGTGGAAGTATACGGTCTTGAGAGAGCTAGTGCTTAACCGAGCTTGTGTGGGCTCCCAGCCTAGCTCCATCACTTAGTTTGCGTCCTACAGAAAGTCACAGATTCCCTTCACTCTTAGCATCTTCATCCATAATATGAACCCATTTCTGAGCAGCTAAGGGGCCAATGGCCCTGGGTTGTATTGTATTGGTGGTGGATGGAGGGGGGTGACTCTGGAATGTTCCACCAGGTAGGCAGGGGAAAATTTTAGGCATCCACAGATCGGAGCCATCAACTGTCCACCTTCCAGATCCAAGGACTGGTCCCAGAAAGGGAAGCCCCAGTTAATCCTGGTTGAATGAATGACCACATGCAAGGGCCCCCTGTGTCCAGTGAGCAGCTAGGGTACGCTGGAGGCCGCAGTACAACTAGTATCACCGGCCTCACCCTACACCGAGCTGCAAGCGTGCCTCCCTTCATTATGGATGTGTGAGAGCTGCCCTGACTGCCTTCCTCATGACACTCAGCTACATAGCTCTATCTCCGGGCTTCATCTGCCCCACTCTCTTGGGCCCCTGGTGCTTATCTAGGACTGCAGTATGATTGGAAGCAAAGGATCAGAGTTTGTGGTTTCATTTACTGCACGAAATCAACGTGCAGGGGACTCCAGCAGAGGACTGAGTCCCTGTTTAGCCTGAATGCCTATGACACAAGGCGGATAATTTCACCTCTCCGGAGCCTGCTTCCTGGGGTATAAAATGGGCGGAGTGGTGATCTCTGAGGGGTCCTCAGCAGCAACTTTCTAAGCTGCCACAAACGTCCAAAATAAAACTTCCTCATACCTTTTTTCAACAAGACAAAGTTCATGGTGTCTGTGCCTGCCTCACTGGCCACAGTGCAATTATATGAAAATTGTAGATTTTTCTCATTAATATTCTTAATTCTCAACATTCTTGACACGTACAATTTGCCTTCTGGAGTCCTATAAAAGAGGAAATAGTTCAGTGACAGGCTTTATTCATTGCCAGCAACATTACCCATGAGAGAGGAATTCATATGTGCAAATACTCAAAGGCAGTGGCTATTTGGCTCTGTGGAACCTCCCCTTTTGGTGGGTCCTCAGAGTGTGGGTTACCACGAACCTCTGCTCCCCCGGAGAGTATCAGAGTGGCCACAAGCAGCCGTCTTGAGGCCACCGGGGGACGATCCTGTGAACCGTCCAGAGTGAAAATGTCGGGAAGGTAACGATGCTAAGTTGGAAACACAAGACACTGTTGTCTCTCAGTCCTTTTCCCCCATTTCTCCTCTCCCAATGACTTAGCGTTCCTCCCATGGGGAGGTCTCCACCGACTGTGACAAAGCTGCAAATAATTCAGCAGAGATACAGATTCCTACCAAGCTTGTCCATGCAGTCCTGAAGATCACTTTCATTTTGTTTGGCATCGAAAACAAACTTAAGAATGACACTATTGTCAAATGCACCTGCAGGCATATGAGAAATACCAACTAAGCTGCTCAGCAAGTGTCAGAGAATGACATAGACGACCATTAGCAGCAAGCTGTCTTTCTCTTGTTAAAAGATTCGAGTTGTCCTGTCGTTGATGCAAGGCAACTAACTGCTCGTGACATCTGCTTCCGCGCCACTGACAGGCTGTGAAAGGACCATGTCAGTCAGCACTCCCCAGGTGCGCTCACTCATCTGCCACGCCCCTAGCAGCAGGTGTCTCTATATTTGGGACACGGCACCCTCTGCAGCCTCCAACCATGTCAAACACATTTTAGAACATAATTCTGTAGGGGCGCCTGGGTGGCTTAGTCGGTTAAGCATCCGACTTTCGCTTAGATCATGATCTCGCGGTTGGTGGGTTCGAGCCCCGCGTCGGGCTCTGTGCTGACTGCCAGCTCAGAGCCTGGAGCCTGTTTCAGTCTGTGACTCCCTCTCTCTCTGACCCTCCCCTACTCACGCTGTCTCTCTCTCTCCTAGAAATAAATAAAACATTAAAAAAAATTTTTTTTAAAGTTTAATAAAAAAAAAAGAACATAATTCTGTAAAGAAGTCACCATTCCAGAAATGGCAAGTATCTCACATCAATGAAAGATCCCGAAGTAAGGCATAAAAGGCCAGTGAGAAGCCAAGACAGATGTTAGAAAAAGCACATGCACCTAATTGTAAAGAAAGACCGCCCTATTCTCTTAGCTTAGCTTAAGCGCCATTGCAGATAGTTTGGCGAGTTGGTCTTCTACCCCTCCAAAGATGAGCGATAGATCACTAGAAGGGGGACATGCAGAGCCCCAGGGAAGGTCCGATGCTAAGAATAAGACACCATGGCCGGACCGCCCTGCAATTCAACTGAGCCACCATTCACGTGCCTGCTACAAGGCAAAGTGACAGACCTTGCACCATAAGGAGCTTGCAGACAAGTGTTAGCAAGATTCAAGAGCTGTTAGCATGACATCAAAGAATTTTTTTAAGTGTAAAAAGCAGAAAAGATCCTCGAAAGTGCAGCTAAGGTAACAGACACCTTGAGATCCCTACTCACTAAAACCTGAGTATATCAGTACCTTACTAATTAGAGTAAAGACCCAAAGTCATTCAAAAACACTCCAACAACCACAGGCTTAGCATGTTCTGTTTTAATAAGTGTGACCATTCCTTCCTACGGAAGAACATAGGCTACGTAAGTATTAATACACATGTAATTTGGAACATTTTGCCCCAAAAGTTCGATATTTATACAGAACCAGTGCCCTCTTCGGTTTTAAATTATTTTACGTGTTCTTATTGTGTTTCTAATTTCCATTAATAAACTCTTGACAGCAAAATTGCTGCAATAATTACTATGTCCAATATCAATCTGCCAACAATGAATGTCACCGGGTAGGCAACTGGTAAATCGGTGCTTCCGTGAGACAACCTGCAACTGACAACCTTGGGAGACTTGTCCATGTTGATAAATTTCCTTAATGCTTACTTTTAAGAAAGATAATCACAGGAATGAAGGTTCTAAAAAGAAGCTACAAACTATCTCTAAGGCACAGGAGGCAATGTCTTTGTCAGTGTATCTCATACCTATCAAAGCAATGCCTCNTGACTATTTCCTTCTTTGTGATTTTCAGGATTTATCCAGTTTCTGATAATGAATTATTTTTGGACGATAAGAAAAATAGAAGGTATCCATGTGTAAGTAAAGGAAGGGATGTAGATCTGGAGACGTAGTAGTAGATGGCCTGCCTTTGACGTTGGCTGCATCCAGAAAAGATACTTGCAAGGAAAGATACTCTGCACCCTACCGACTCCCACCCGATCTGGCGGTGATGTGTGGCCTTTGCAGACAAGCATGCCTACTGCACACAAGGCGTCCAAAGTAACTCACGCATATCTCAGTCTCCTGACATTGTCTTTGCTCTGGCACTTTAGTGAAAATAAGGAACTGAGCACAATTTTCAAAATCTTAAGTAAAATCTCCATCCCCATCAGATCCTGAATGGCCAAAAGCTACCTTTTGTAAGGCAATGCTAAAAAACGTCACTGACCTTCTTTTTCTAGTTTAGATCTTGACACTAGATTTCTGCATAATCCATCAGCCTAGAGAATGGTAATTATCATTATAAAATATGTAAATTATAAATTAAAATTTAAGCTTATCTCAAACCGCCAATCAGCCATTCAGGACTCTGGTGTGTTTCATATCATGGATCTATGACACAATGCGATTTGTATATATCATGATACATAATACAACATATACATACCTAATTTTTGTTACGTTCTTTTCATGTACATTGGGCTCCTTTCCATTTTCGTCCCACAAGTTCCAATAAATCGGATCCTTTTCATTCGCCAAAGCAGAGCAATTGAGTTCTACATCTTTTCCTACAACGAATGTTCTGATCTTAGAGATTCAGATTTCCCAAAGGGGTAGAATTACTATAATCAATATATGTTAACCCAATACATAAAGCTAATGAAGTGCTACATTCCAGAAAGAAAGAGATCAGCCTTTTTAAACATTTTTAACATTAATTTAAAATGTTTAAATATGTATAAAGCAGAGAAATTGGGTAGCAGTTTTAAGCCATCAACAGAATATGAACTGGTTTCTCTTCAAATGTTTATGTTCAAATAAGTTATTGAAACTTAGAGTGGCCAGTGGGCCTTCTTTTCAACATACAGTTTAGTAGGTAGGGCTAACACTCCCATGGCAACTTCTAGAAAAACAAAAAGGATAAATCACATAAAAAAATGGAATTAGCCAACAATTAAAGACATCAAAGTGCAGTGAAAACAAAGAGAAACAGTTGAGCTGAAAATGCAATCAGGAGAAGCACTTCTAGGGGGAGCTGAGATGTTATTCTTTGGAGAAGTTGGTTTGGGTTTGTACAGCACAAGTGAAGTCTCCTAGAGAAAAGAAAGCCCAGGGGAAATTCTCACAGGCTTGCAGAATTACTGCTGAAGGCTTAGGCAACAGAGGAGACCACAAAGGCTAAAGGGCCTCTCCTACAGTCTCGAGGTTCTTAGGAGAGAAAGTCCCACTTCAGGGAAAAGGTGTCTGACAAATAATGACCGAAGTCCCTGCATGCCCCATCCCCCGTCCCCACCCCCTAACCACACTGCAGGAAATACCAAAGGAAAGGTTTCAGACTCACAAAAAATTATCCCAGATGAAAGCAAGGCACTACATGAGCAAATGAAGAGCACAAGAAAATACAAACAGTTCAGTAAATATAAAAGAATTTTGGTTACTTAAAGCAATAACAGTGCCGATCTACCGTGAGTTTTATCACATATGCAGTAGAGAAATATGTAAAATAATGGCACAAAGTGAGGTAAGAAGACAAAGGAAATTAACTATGGCAAGGTTCTCTCATGTTGTGAAGTTATAAATGTCCTGAAATGTCCCTTTGATTTCCTGTACTAAGACAAAGATACATACTGTAATCTCTAGAATGACTTAGCGAAGGGTACAGAAAGGTATAACTAGAAAGAAAACAAAGAATATTAAATAAAAGGAAGAAAAAAATACTTTATGAATCCAAAAGGAAGTGAGGAATAACAGGAACAAATAACAATAAGGCAACTAACAAACAAGTGACAAGATAAGATGCTTCATACCTTCATATCTTATCTTCATACAAGATAAGATACATCGTTAAATGTAAATGGACTAAGGGGCTCTGGGATTGCTCAGTCGGTTAGGCATATGGCTCAGGTCATGATCTCACAGTTCGTGGGCTCAAGTCCCGTATCAGGCTCTGTGCTGACAGCTCAGAGCCTGGAGCCTGCTTCAGATTCTGTGTCTCCCTCTCTCTTTGGACCCTCCCTGCTCAGTCTTGCTCTTTCTCTCTCTCAAAAATAAATAAACATTTGAAATAATGTATTTCAATCACCTAATACAAAACATGATTTAGCATATGTGAATTTCTTCTTTTCCTTCCTTCCTTTCCTTATGGAAAAGAATTACTCAACTGGACATGTTAATCTCATCAAGGCCTGTCTAGATGGTCAATTAAGGCCACTGATTCAAAGCTCATTGATTCATCAGTCAAATATTCAGAACACAGGATAAGTCTGAATCATTTCTCCAGAGTGTTCTCTCACAGGGTTTTTGTCTTTAAGAATGACCATAAAGACTATTAGAGAAAAGTCACAATGGGGCAACCAAAACCCTATGTAAAAACCATGGATAGTTATATGTTTTCAACATACTGTTCATTTTCAACAGCCTAAAAATGGCAACATTTGAACAATGTCATACTTTCCTTGCTTTTGTAACTTCCTTCACTTAACCTGGCATGTGTTATGTACACACAATGTTGATCAATCACGAATCACATTTGGCCTTGGAAGACTCAATTATGCACCCTGTTCATAAATGTGGAATACATGAATGTCAACATATACCTAATTCCACCTTCACACGGTTAATCTTTGGTCCAAGAAGAACAGGAATTATTTTACTGCGATCTAAAAGTGAAAAAAAAAAGAAAAGAAAAATGTTTCAGCCTTGCCCCGAGCTTCTCTAAGACAAGTATTTGTTGTAATATGCTTACACTATGTAACAAAGATTCTAACTAGTCATCCCTATGTTATATTTTCAGTAAGTAATGGTTGCGACTAATATTGTTTGTTTCACTCTCCATCAATGTGAAGCTAATATAACTGGAGGAAACGCACTAAATTTGGTTTCCCTCAGCTTCTGCTGCTCTATGACAGAGGAAAATGTCCATCCAGGAGAGACAACCACATCCGTAGGGTTTAGATGCAAAGTCACTGGGAAGTGCGTTTCTGCTCCGCCTGTATTCCTTCTGTCTGTCCTTCTCAACTCCTGGAAGACAGATTTATTGGCCACAGGGTCTCTATCCGCGCTGTAGGCAAGGCACTCTCTCAGATGCCGACCCTCCCCTTGCGGGCACTGAGGGGAACACAGCTTCAGTTCTCTGCTCTCGCTGAGTCTCTTGCCTCACGTTAGTCCTGGCCCTGCAAGGTGTCCACAGGCGTGGGCTCAGCTCTCCTTCTGTTCCAGAGTGGCTTCTGACCTTGACCAGAGGCACATAATACTCTCCGCCTCCGCCTCCCTGCAGTAACACTTTGGAAGGAAATAATGCCCCTAGCAGCCTCCCACTGAATGCTTTCATACAGCCCAGGACAGCGATAACTGCAGACCCTTGAGAGCCCCTGCGGTCCTATGTTGAAATTGCTATGTTGTCAAGTTCTCGTTACTCTTCTGGTCGGCACTGGTGACTTTCTCCATGACCTAGACTTGCCCTTCTAGTACATCTGGCACTCCTGGGGCACATGCAAGTAACGTCCAGAGCAGCCTTCCTGGGGCTTACCGGTGCTCAGCAAACTCAATGCCTGAGCCCAGGGAGTAAAAGGCGACTCAAGAGCTATCCTGCAGCACTGTCACCTACCTAAGCTCTCTCAGGAAGTGTAATGCTGCAGAGCGAAGGGTCGAGACGGGAGGGGTGACTGTGTGGGTAAGAAGTGGAGGATGAAACCCACAAAGTGCAAGCCCTGGTGAGTCAGATTTGGTTCCTCTGGGATTCAGAGTCTCTGGGCAAGCCTGGAATGGATGTAAGTGGGCAGCGTGACCGGGGATGCTTCCAGAGAAAGAAGGAACTCTCAGGCCTTGAGAGTATGGAGGAACATGAACTGATTCAAGGACGAAGGGGCAAGAGGCGGTTTTGCTGAAAATTGCTATTGCTTCTCTTTCTCTGGATCCATCTCCCCTGCCCCCGCCCCTGCCGCCAGTAATGTCAGTGGGAGCCCTGGGAAGAGGTGCTGTAAAAGGATATCTTTAGGACAGGACAGCTTTAAGACAGTATGCCATCTACTAAAACTCAATACATATCATTGGAAACCCCGAGTCCCCTGTCCCCAGTGTGTCTTCCTCTCCATCCGTCATGTCCCACCTCTAGACTTAGCTCAGAGTCCCCTGACTCTGATCTTCTTCTGGGCTCCTTCTGCATCCTAACGTCACACAGATGTGTCTGGTTTCATACACCAGGTACTTCTATGTGGCTTATCACCTCTCCTGACTATGATCAAATTCCTCGACAATAGTATATAAGTCACCTCATTGCCTAGTTCCCTGCTTCCTTTACCCCTCAGTACTCAGATGCTCAGTACAGTTTATTGAATACAGGCACCCTCAAAAAATACCTTTTGAGTGAAGGCATACACTGAACAACAAAACATTCCACAAATAACTCAAATACAAAATAAGAGTGAGACATTCTCCTATATAAAGGTCATTTGCTATCCATCCCCACAATCACCAATCTCTCTAGTGTGGTGAATGATGCTCAAATTATTTGACCTTTCTATTTGAGCTAGTGATGTGGTCACAACTCGAAATAAGTTGTCTCTGGATTCCTGTGCTGGGTTAGAAGAAAGAAAACTCTGTTTTATAAGATATGCTTGTTTCTTACCAATTCTAAAGTTTCTCTTACCTCCAACAATGGTGATATTGATGGTTTTGGTGACATTAAACAGTTTTCCATTATGAGGGATGAAAAACACACAGGTGTAATATCCCTGATCTTTAAACTCTGCATTCTTCTGTAAAACTGGGCTTTTACCATCCTTTATCTTTTTACAGTCCTGTTTTGTAAAAAAGAAAAAAAAAGCAAGTTAAAATATTTTAAGTAAAAGCAGTATCATATTACAATATTACACTGATTCAAATTTTTAAAATATTTTTGTAGAAAAAGGGAACCAGGATGAAAAGTAGCAATTTCTGAGTCGATGTCCCAGTGATTTGGTACTGCCTATGCAAAAACAATGAAACACAGTTCCATTACTGTTATTATTACTGTTACTAATACATGCTGGGAAGTAGAATATAGGAGGAGCTATAGCTGCTTCCATCATCTTCTTTTGACCTCTCTTACACACAAAAGAGGGGAAAGGGTAAAGAGAAAGGGAGAGGAAGAATGGAGGAAGGAGTTGAAGGATGGATGACAAGGAGAAAAAGAGATTGAACCCTACAACAACAACATTTCATGCTTGGGTGAAAACTTTTTGCACAACTCTATTTCATAACACTTTTAATCTAATTTCATGTACTCAGGAACACCAGGGCAGAGGTAGTGGAGGTAGGAGCAGAATTACTCAGAGACCTGAGTAACTAGCTGACTACCTAACCCCTTGATGTCCTTCGCCAGAAGACAGTGGACTGATCAGAAATTTATCAAGAATATTCAAATATGTAGGCACACACAAACATGTCTCTCCATCACAAATTTCTATATGGTCACAGGAATGAATGAAGAAAAGCAAAAAACCCCAAAAACCTACCTTCTCCAATCCAGCCATTGGTCACCTATAGAAGAGGTTCTGAAGCAATCTAAGGTCCAGATATGAAGAATAGGAACTAAATTGCTAAACTTGACAATGTGATGCTGTACCTGTAAGCACCAAACAAGAAGAACATACTGCCCACATACCTCTCTTGAACCTGCCAAAGCTGGCAGCAAGGGACCCCTGCTAAAGCTGGGGCAGGCCTAGGGGTTGCTCAAAATGGGTTGGTGAAGCACCCACATGTATCCCTCAACTAAGTAAATTGTCTGTGTATGTCAAAGTTTTATAAAGCCAAACTTTTTTTTTGAAGGCACGTTAAAATGTCAATGAGTCTTCATTTTTATTCCAATCAGTGGCTTACTGATTTACCTTCCTTGCTCTCCTCCCATCAGGTAGGCCAGGATCAATAGACTGAGAATACTGAAGCAGTTAATCATCTAGCTAAAAGCCTCCTTGATAGATCTCTTTTCTACATTTAAATATCCACATGTTGACATTTCTTAAAACCTAGTACAGGGAACCTCACAAATTTAAATGTATTGCCAAGTATTTGCACACTGGACAGGAAATAGAATCAAGTGAACTCAGGACTAACTCAGACATTTAGAAAACATGTAGATAAGAGCTCTCCTTGAAAACTCACAAGTGGTCAAACAAAAGATGCCAACAAAAGTTTCTAGGAAATCATCTATAGCTTCAACTTTCCAAAGGACTTCTGTCTGGATCATTCTCCATACAGCCCATTAAAACTTCCATGACAGAGTCACATTTGTTCTTCTATAGAAATAATATAGTCAGGTATGTTCTTCTATAGAAATAATATAACTTGTGTTATGTGGCTGCATGTATGTATATTATGCATGCAAATATTATATATATGTAGACTGTACATCTATATGTAACCTGTATGTTGACGTATATATAATATCCACAGTACTGTCTAAAAGAGCTCTTACCATTCAAGTTAAAGGTATACCAGCTGAAGAACATAGGCAATCCACAAAAGAAGCAATACTGAGATGCAATAAATATATAAAAATGTTTAAGTTATTAAGAAAAGAAATGGAGAAAAAACTATTAGAAATTACAGAAATTTTTCATGCCAGATTTCTAAATGTCTGAAAGTATGACTTCTTGGTGTGGTAGTGGTGGTTGAAAAGAGGGTTTTGAACTCCCCAAGAGGAGTCAGCTACTGTGGAGCAAAAGCCATAAATGTGCTTATGGCCTTTGATCCAATAATCCTACTTTTAGGGAATGTGATTAAAAAATAAAATTATACACACACTAAGAGTTACAGGAATGATATTTATTTTAGCCTTATGAAGAATAATGGAAAGTAGGAAACTAACAAATGTCCAATAC
This sequence comes from Crocuta crocuta, assembly GCF_008692635.1. Taxonomy (NCBI): domain Eukaryota; kingdom Metazoa; phylum Chordata; class Mammalia; order Carnivora; family Hyaenidae; genus Crocuta; species Crocuta crocuta. The sequence continues at coordinate 4,566,822 of NW_027551558.1, forward strand.
CATGGGATTACTTAGATAGAAGTATAAAAAACACTGGAAACCCAGATTTGGAAGAATGTTTAAAGATGCAGGGGAATAATCACAATATACTTTTTAAAGGATAAAGGAAAAATACAGGCATAAAATACCACTTTTTATTTTTAAAAAAGTTTCTTTTAAATGCCACGTTTTAAAGGTAGATGTTGGGGCTCCTGGGTGGCTCAGTCAGTTAAGCATCCAACTCTTGATTTTGGCCTCAGCTCATGATCCCACAGTATGCGAGTTCAAGCTGTGAGTCAGGCTCTGCACTGACAGTGTGGGACCTGCTTGGGATTCTCTCTCTCCCTCCCTCTCTGCCCCTCCTCTGCTCTCTCTTTCTCAAAATAAATGAATAAACAGTTAAAAATAAAAGTAAATGTTTACACACACACACACACACACACACACACACACACACACACACACCCTAAAGTCTCTGGCTAGTGGGATTATGAGTGAGCTCTGCTAATTTCATTGTCCATTTTTCCATCTTCCAATTTCACAAAAGGAACTCATATGTTTGTTGCGGGGGGGGGGAAGTATATACAATAGAATTTAACATTTTAAATACACATGGCAGAAGAAAATGCAAACCTATAAGCTAGCAATCTTAAAAATCAATTTCCCAAAAGGGAAGGGCAATGAAAGAAGGACAAGGAAGAAGGAAGTGTTATCATTTACCGAACAGTTCTAATGGGGCGAGGACTCATTTTAGCAACCCTGCTGGGCGCCTGGCTCAGAGGGGCCAGCTAAGCTGTGTGTGTGTCTNGGAATTTTGTCTTTTGTTTCCTCAAGTCTTGTATTTTTAAGTTTATTTTTTATTTTGAGAGAGAGCGAGAGAGCACATGTGCAGCACGCAGGAGGGGCAGAGAGAAAGAGAGAGAGAATCCCAAGCAGGCTCTCCACCACCAGTGCAGAGTTCTCTGTGTGGCTCGAACTCGTGAGATTATGCGTGACCTGAGCCGAAATCAAGAGTTGATGCTTCACTCACTGAGCCACCCAGGCACCCTTTTCCTCACGTCTTAAGTTAAATTATTTTAAAACCATTACCTTATACAATGCTGTTCTATTGGCCAATGGTTGATAGTAGTCATTTTTACAGGGTACATGCAAAGATTTCTGAACTTCTATGGTTTTACTAGTTAGTAGTTTTTCAGCAAAACAGCTGTCTTTACTTCTTCCAATGACATTTAATTTCCATTTATGAGTATTATTTCTATGAAAAATAAGGTTTAAAGATATTTTATTAGTACAGAGACTTTGCAAATACCACCTTTCAATAGCCAATGAAATTCTTTCCATATTATGTATAAAGAGACTTATTCACTGATGCTCAGACTCTGCTCCATTTTGGTCCTGTGCAGCAAGAAATGTACAATTGTCATGGGATGGGGCAAGGGGCAGTGGAGGAGAAGAACCTGAGTGGTCCTACACACACACCCCCTATTGCATACCATCTATTATAGATGTCAGACAGAAATGTTTAAAATTTCAATGAGCTTTGAAGATGGGCAAGTTCAAAGACTCTTAACCCAGGCTGGGACAGTGGCATTGGTTTCATGAGGTCCACAAACAAACTCTTGAACTTGTGTTCTGGAAGTTTCTATATACGCACCAGGTTTTATATTCCTTTGGGCAGTTTCTTCCAATCCTCTTCTCCTACTGTTGAGTAAACCCAAGTCTGGATTGGCTGCCCTCACGATTGCTGTACTAGCACTTTACATGCCTTACTGAACAAAGGTTAGTTTGAATAGATTTTATTATCGTTCCTTCTGATTAGAAATTAGTAATCTGGAAGAGGAAACAACTTTAACCCTGTTTTTACAAAGGAGCTCCATTTTTTTAAAAAGTTTACTTATTTTAAGAGAGATAGACAGAATGAGAGCAGGGGAGGGACAGAGAGAGAGAGAGGGTAAAAGAGAATCCCAAGCAGGCCCCTCGCTGTCAGTGCAGAGGATGACACAGGGCTCAAACCCACGAACCTGTAAGATCATGATCTGAGCTGAAATTAAGAGTAGGACGCTTAACTGAATGAGCCACCCAGGTGCCCCTAAAAAGGAGCTTCTAAGAAAGGAAATGTTTGCAACATGATGTTTGTTTAAACTGCACATTCGAAGGGGGCCTGGGTGGCTCAGTCGGGTAAGTGTCCGACTTCAGATCAGGTCATGATCTCACGGTTCATGAGTTCGAGCCCCACATCAGGCTCTGTGCTGACAGCTCAGAGCCTGGAGCCTGCTTTGGATTATATGTCTCCCTCTCTCTCTGCCCCTCCCCTGCTCAGATTCTGTCTCTCTCTGTCTCTCAAAAAGAAATAAATATTAAAAAATAAATAAACTGCACATTCGATATATGGATCCACATACTAAACGCAACAGACGTGTGTTAAGTTGTCCTGTGTCCATGACACATTTGTACCCACCACAGGCTCTTGCAGCCCCTACTCTTCACCTGCAGTAGCATGGAAGGAAGACCAGCACTCACTGAACTCCAGGGATTGTATGGAATATGGATAATGGAGATATCTATTTCCCTTACTTGCGATCTGAAAGCTAAAGTTCATGTAGCAACAGGGCCAGAATGCAAATGCACATGAGCTTGGCCCTCAAGGACAGGACTGCACTGCCCAATACTATGTTTTCACAGTCGGTGTGTGAGTCTGGTCTCTCCTCTGGGTATGCATTCACACAAGATTGGTCAGGACTGGGCGGGAAGCGGTGGGTGGGTTGACAGACTGTCCTAAAGGTTGAAAGCAGTAGGTCAATGGCCATGGACCATAATAGAGCTACCTGGTCCTTGAAATGGATTCAGAATACCACTGGCATCATCTTATTCTCAAGTGTGTCTACTGTTTCCCCTACTTCAGTCCCACTGAGCTGGAAAGAGACCTATTTCCAGATCTTTCTGTCCCATCACTTATGAGGAAGAGAGTACATGCATTTCATCTTATCAGGCCATGTTGTTCTCCACTTCTGCAGTCCTAACACCCAGTAAGTCCTGACGGGTGGAATGCTCCCGTGTCCCCACCACCGCACTGTGGGTGCTGAAACATGTGGATGCCGGCCTTGCTCGAGGAGTCAGGCCAACTGACCCAGAGCCTTGATCATCTGTGTTCTCATACAGGGCCATCCCATCCTGGTTGCGAGAGCCACTCCTGCCCCACAAGAAGGGATTTGAAAAGCTCTGGGCCATTCTTGTGAAGCCCCTTACCAAGCCAAGCTTGTTTGTCAATTCAGAACATGATTGAGTCATGATTTGCTTGTGCCTTTTTCCTCTATCTTCATGGCCTCCCCTCTACCACTGAAAGCCCCCTCTTTCCTGTGTCCCCTCCCTTCTTGGTGGATTTTCCCCTTAAAATTTTATCAGGATTGAGGTATCAGTCTCCAGAGGAATTTGATTATTAGCAGAGGACTCCCTAGAAATGAAACGATTATGGTTCTAATGGTGGGGGAAAGGATTCCGGGGATGGAATCCGGCCTTTGATGGATTCCACACAAAATTCCAAAGGCTCACTCCCACGTGTGCATGCGCGTGCGCGTGCGCACGCGCACACACCCCCCCCCCGAGGCAAACCAGTGAACGCTATTTGAAAAAGCCCCCATCTTCAATACCTCTAGGCACCCAAAACAACCTGTGTGGGGTCCCAGTTACTTTCAAAACCATTATAAAGTCTGCTCCTGATACCATCGCTTTCGTCTCATCTTATTCATTAGCCTCAAACATGCTTTAAAGTTTGTCACCACAGCCCCGGAGCCACCGCGCTGTTCTAGCCCTGGCACACCCTCTTCCTGGTTCGCCACACGTCTCTGACAGCCTGTTTATTTGATTATTCCACTTTTCCTTCCTAACCCAGGCTGTGTTCCCCACCTTCCATATCAGAAGGAAAGTTAATGCTTTCCATCCCTATCTGTCTCCAAGCGACATTTGTAGATAACTGACTCCTCCCTTCCATGTGCTCTTTCTGCCCAGTCCAGAATGCTTCCTTGAGTCATGCCTTTATTCAGTCAGGACTAAGCAGATTTTTTTTTACCCTATTTGTGAGTATTCATTCTACTTTTGTGTGAAAAGACCCAGTTGTGACCCGTTTCTGGAATCATCACCCTTAAAGGGTCACATAAAAGTCACTGCTAGTCAAAACAAACAACAGAAAAAGAGTTCTCAAATTTCTCTGACTCCTGGAAGTGCCTATGCATAAAAACAAACCCAAATGACCTCATTGTGTGTAAAACCACAGGAACGATAACAAGGTTTCACTGTCCTATCTCACTGTGCTCTCAACGGCACTGGCTGTCAATAATGATCAGGACCCACCCCAGAAATCTGCTACATCTGCTGGCGGGCGTACCACCACCACTCCTCTGGCCCTGAGCTATCTTCCACAAGACAGTGTCAAATCTCTATAGAAATACACGTAGACATACATACCCATGCAAGTACGCACACTGCACCATAAATGTGCCAGATAAACACTATGGCACCAACACTAATAATCCATCACATAGATCACTGCTTGTCCAAGTTACTCCTTCCCTCTCACCCAATAATGTATATAGAGAACCCAGTTCAGTGATAATCATTGACACATTCAGTTGGTTGCTCTTGATGAGGAGTGTCCTGGTATACACTGGAGTGGTGTGGCCTGCGAAAGCTGTGCCAAGCTCTTTCTGTGCTCTGCTTTCTCACTGCCCCTGGCTGTAGGCTTGCGATTGACTGCAAAACCCACACACCCTTCACTAACACTACTGCCTGGCCCTCAACAGAACCCGAAAAAATTAACTAGATGTGTCCATATCAATTCTGACCCCTCTCCTCACCCTGAGGGTATCACCCAGGAAGCCGAGGCTACCCCCTTCACCACATGTTCATTATGGAAACTTCGCCAATTTGCATTTGGCCAGCAACTCTTGACAACAGGAAAAGCTGAATTTTAAAACGAATTTCATTTGCTACCCACTTACCTTTTGAAGGATCCCCTAAAAGAAATATTAAGGTAATCTTTTACTAAGGTCACTAAATGGGGTGTCTGGAAGGCTCAGTCGGTTAGGCGTCTGACTTCAGCTCGGGTCATGATCTCACTGTTGGTGAGTTCAAGTCCCGCGTCGGGCTCTGTGCTGACAGCTGAGCCTGGAGCTTGCTTTGGGTTCTGTGTCTCCCTCTCTCACTGCTCTTCCCCACCCATGCTCTGTCTCTGTCTCTCTCAAAAATAAACATTAAAAAAATTTTAAAAAAGATCACTAAGAAGATAAACACAAGGATAACATTTAATTTAATTTCCCAATAATGAAGTATTTATTGAATGTTAGAGGAAGAGTAAGGGAGAATAAATGCATGGATTATTCTTTTGGACTGCTGTATATTTGATTTGTGGAACTAAGCCCAAGAGTGCTATGAAATATGCTATCGCAAAGGGAAGTCATACTCACCCCTTTTGGAAAATGTAAGATCCACTGTCCTCCAACTCAATTGGCCAAAACTCCAAAATATAATCGTGCAAAGTAATTCTGGGTGAACTTCTTGAGTTTAGCTCAATGTGTCCATGTGATCCATTGTTCTTGTACCACTTGATGGTGGTTGTTTCATTATTGTGCTCAGATGCTGATGAGCAGTATCTCAGATAGAAAGATTCCCCTTCAATTGCAGTGACGTGATGACGTGAAATACAGGTTTCTTCATAAGATTAGCAAAGTGAAAGGAAAAAACTCAGGTAAATTTTTTCTTTCCTAATGCATTAGATGAATAAGCCAGGTTGGTAAGAAAATCGTAAGCAATCTCAGTATCTCAGTCATGTGGGTTCTCTTATCTTAGGGCCAATCCTTCCAATGCTGCGCACTTTTAGGACATAAATGAAGACACCATTTCCAACAGCTTTTCCCAAACAGGAAGGTACCAAAACTTAACCTACCATAGCTAGACGACAGATAAATGTAGTGTAAGCTTTTCAAAGAAAATGCTACCCATTATAATTTCTTTGTAAGGAAAGCCACAGAAGTCACAGCATTGCCAAATCTACACCACCCCCCCAAAGCTGGAGAGTTGCCATGGAAATGAAAACCAGAAATTTGGAGGCCTCAGAGTTCTTCATCTGTCTCAGCAGAAGTGTCACCTTGCCTGCTCTCAACCAGCCTGCCTAACCTTTTCCTGGGCAGACGGGCAGATGCATAAGGTGCTCCAATGTAGCTTAGAGCGTGTGAGAGTTCACTCTCTCTCCAGGTTACCATGTGGATCATCAAGGATCGATTAATATAATATCATTCCAAGTCTGGGTATCTGCCACTTCCCTCCTTACATTCCCATACAATGTTATATTCGTTTCAGATGTACAACATATTGTTTCAACAATGCTATACATTACTCAGTGTTCACCATGATAACTGTGGCCACCATTTGTCACCATACAATGTTATTACAATATTATTGACCATACTTTCTATGCTGTACTTTTCATCCCCATGACTTATTTTCATTTTATAAATTATAGTTTTTTCATAGTGTAAAAATATATTTTACATATCATTTATTTAAATATTTATATATTTTATATTGTTTATTTTATACATTATAGTTTGTTTTACAGTTATTTTCTAACTNCCCCCCACCCCCACCTTCCCTCCGGCAACCACCAATCTGTTCTCTGTATTCAAGAGTCTGGATTTGTTTGTCTGTTCATTTGTTTTGTTTTTTAGATTCTACCTATAAGCAAAATTATATGGTATTTGTCTTTCTCTGTCTTATTTCACTTAGTGTAATACCCTTTAGGTCCATCCATGTTGTCACAAATGGCAAGATCCCATTCTTTTTGTGGCTGAGTAATATTTCATCACACACACACATATATATAAAATAAAATATATAATATACTTATATGTGTGTGCATGCATGTGTGTGTATACACATATACATATATATCTTCTTTATCCATTCATCTATCAATGGACACTTGGGTTGCTTCCATATCTTAACTATTGGAAATAACGCTACAATAAACACAGGGGTGCATGTACTTTTCCAGTTTCCTTTGGGTAAATACCTAGTAGTTAAATTACTGAATCATGTGGTATTTATATTTGTAATTTTTTAAGGAAGCTCCATACTGTTTTCTGCAGTGGCTACACTAATTTATATTCCCACAAATAAGATTAACTGAATTTTCAGAGTGAGAATCCTTAAATTAACTAGAGCATTTCTCCCAGGCCATGGAGAAAATGCCTCCTCTATAGTTAGGGTCTATTTTTCAAAGCAACTGTTTGGTTTTAATTCGATGTTGTTAACCACAATGTAAAGAGGAAGTGGCTCAAATGGTAGAAGTAGTCTTTGAAAACATGGATGTCAAATCTACCTCAAAGTACAAGTGTTAATGCATATCAACCTTGTGTTTGGTGGTTGTTCTAGAAACTCCATTTCACATTTTGGTTCTCCAACAGAGAAGGTGTGATACATGTGTAAGTGTTAGTTTAAATTGGCATCCGAAAAGACAGTATGTCCAAAACAATTTGATGTGCTTTCCTGTTTCAGAGGTATAATAAGCATAAAACCATACAATATGCGCTCTTCTGTGTTTGGATTCTTTCCTACATAATCATGTCTCTGATAGGCATCCATGCTGCTGCATGTGGCAGTGATTTGTTTTTTCTCATAGTTATGTAGTATCCAGTTGTGTGGGTATATGACAATTTATCCATTCTATTCGTGTTGAACATATGAGTTATTTCCAGGTTTTGGCTAATATTTTTTTAAAAACTTCTAAAAATATCTGTGTCTGTGTTGTGATAGGCATATTCACCATTTCTTTCTGGGAGTAGTTATCCTTTGAAGAACCATAACCTGGTTTACATTCTTTCCAGGGGTAGATGGTTGGAGTGGGAAGTTCTCACTCTCCTGGCAATTAATGGCTTCAGCTACTAACCTTATGCTTAACACTACAGTCTTTGTTGATTAGAAATGGTTTTTGGTTGAAAAGAATTAGTGGAGTTCAAGGTGTGTGGATTGCCCATAACAGGTACTCACTCCCATTTATACATGAATAGAGAGCAAGAATCCAGCAGTGTCAGCAACCTAGATGTCTGTGTTTGGAATTGCCTTGAGTTGGGACAGTAAATAGGATGTTGTCACTCAACTTCTACTAGGTTAAATGAAACCTCCTGTAGAATATTGTCATATTTGCTTAGAGTAAAGCCTTTATGAAGGTGTCATAAAAGCACAAAGAGCTGGGACCTTAGTAACCTTATAGAATGGGCTGTCTGGCTGTTTCTGAGCCTGAAACATGTTTCATTATAATTTGGGAGCAAGGCTATTAGCATATGTCTATAGAGTAAGGTACCCATGATGCACACTTGTCTGCACCTTGCTTTTTCACTCAGCAGCTTCTAACAGATTATTCCATTTCGAGAGGAGCAGATCTGGATAGTATTGCATTGTATGGATCTCAACAAAACTGGACCCACTTAAGTAAATATTGGACAGGAATTATTTGAAAGTATCAATTTGCTCTCTCTCCCGCAGTAGTTCTCAACGTTGGGGGTATGGGTTCATATGTTTCCCTCTCCCAGATGACAGGTCAAGCAAATCAGTATTTGCATTCCCACTTTCTCTTCCAAAGCATAAGAAGAGCCTTGCTTATCAGTCATGTGTCTCTTCTCCAAAGGATCCTGATGAGACCACAGAATCATTCTCAAGGAGTTTTTAAGTGATCACTGCTACTACTAATCAGGTAAAGTGGGTACCTGCCACCTTACTTGTTTTCCCTCGTCTATATAGTCTTTCTCAGGTACTCCTTCTAACTCGAATATTTCCCTCAAGACCTGTAAGGTATTCCCACTCTCTGTCTTCATTACCTAAATAACAAGATGAACCTTGGCCTTCATGTTGGCAGAAAAATAATGTGTATAAAAGTTTTCTAAATATCAGTAATAAAGATGGCTGTGAACTCTTCAGTTTCCAATAACACAGAGCAGATTTTCATCTCAGACCAATGTAATTTGTTTCCAGATATAGTCCTGCTCTCTCTCTCTCTAAACTCAGGGGGCTAAATCCTTTCCTTTTCAGCAATCCCATATGATTCTTCACTTGATTCCGTTTCTATGAATGTTTTATTCTCTATGCCAGGGACACAGATGGGCAACTCACAGAGTAAAATTTAAAACCACTAATTTTAATAAATTCAGCATCTTCAGTAGCCACCTCCACATAAAAAAAGTGGATCTTTGATATTCCCTCTCGACTTCCAACGAAGTATGCCTGTGAATGATTATAATTACTTACCTGAGGTGCTTGTAAACATAAGCGCCAAAAGTATCAAGAGCAGTACTATATGATGCATATTTAGGATCCATACTATATGATGCATATTTGGTTCGAGTGGTTTCTCTGGAAAACAGAATAAGATGGGCTCAGCCAAAACTTGCAAACAAATGTATACCTGTCTCATGAAGGAGACTTTAAAAATTCCTCTGGCATGTACACTTCAAAGACGTCAGTACGATAAGTTTTCATATCCCTTAATACAGCCACCAAGTGTTCTCAGAACTTTCAGTTGTATACAATTCATAACATTTCCCGTTTCAGCATCCAGAAAAATCCCACTGGTACAATTTTCTGATACAAGAGAGACTGCTGTTCAGAAAATCTACTGTTCTATGAAAGAACATTCTGTGAAATACCAAGATATGTACGGCAGGTTTGCTCGTGTAGGAGTGTGTGTGTGTGTGTATGTGTGCTTTTTTTTCTCTCATCACACCAAAACGCTCATCGTGACCTTCCTTTGTGGCTTAAGTTTTTAAACTTTGATCTTCCTTACACCGAGTGTGAATATTTCATAAGCAATCCCACGTTTCCTGCATAACACATCCTGAGCTCCACTGGATGGAGGCTACAGAGCACAGTGGAAGAGCTTGCTTTCCGGGGCATGCACACCTGGACTGGCATTTCCAGCTGGAGCCTTGACCAGCTGTACAAGTTCGGGCTACCTAAAAGTTGCAGAGACTACCTGCTCATTACCGAAACGGAAGTGATGAGAAGCCCTGTCACCAAAATTACCAAGTGACATGATGAGCTAATGTTTACTAAGGCTTTCTGGATGCAGAGTGGCCTGTCAGTCCCAAACAATTCTCTTACTAACTGCCGTGCACCTCCCGCACTTAAGAAAGAAGAAAAACAGTTAATGTCCAAATCCTGGATGAAGTTTAAGGGTTGCACAGTCAAGCCCTTTACTTCAATCTTTATGAATAACTTCACAAAGCAAAGCATCTGATGTAATTTCCAAGAGATAATAATCAATCATGTAAAGATAAAAGGGTTAAGTACGTATGGAAAGTACCAAGTGTTCAAAATAACTACATTAGAATATTTCTATGGTTCTATGGTTTGAAATCAACCCCCCACCCACGCGCGCGCGCGTGCGCGCGCACACACACACACACACACACACACACACACACATTTATTATTAACTATCTATTCTATTCCCTTGAGTGGAATGAAAAGTGTTGTTTCCTCGGGTGAAGGTTGACCCAGCTTTGTAAAGGGCACTGCTGTTTTTTTCTTGGTTTTGGTTTTTGTTAATTTTCAAGGTCTACTGAGAGATAAAGTTATTCTTTATAATCCAGCATTCTGATGAGTAAACTCTGAGTTTCAATATAAAACATGATAAGAACCCAGAATACAAATTACCTGATATTTGTACTGTTCTGTGTGTGTAAACATAAAAATTTTAATGTGCTTTTATGGGTTTAAAAGATTAAGATATTAAATAACAGAACTCATTTCCAAAAGAAAAGCTATTCTGGGAAATGTCACATTTGGTGCTATGTGTGATGTTGATTATTTTTTTGCCTTTCCATAATTTTTAAATGTCCTTCTTCTTTCTTCCTTCCTTTTTTTTTAAAAGAAGTTTTCTGATTTCTAAAGTATTATATGCCCGATATGGGACATTTCTCAAATGAAGACTGAAAAGAAGAAAATAATCTCAGTACGCAAAATAATTTAACATGTTTCCTTGTGATTTTCCTACATATTTTCAAATAATTAGGATTATGTTTAAGAAATTTCATATCCTTCACTTTCCACATATTAAATGAGTACCTTCCTGTGTCACAAAAATCTCATTACCATCATCTTAATTGCTACATATATTCCTTGATATGGGTCTAATTACAATTTATGAGATATATTTTGTTACAAAATAACCCCATGACCATCTTCTCATGTCAGTTCGTATGGATCAGTTCTTGGAGAACGGCATCTGGTGACAGGCTGGCTGGATTTGAATCCTTATCCTACTCTTTATCAGCTGCATAACATTGGGCAAGTCACATATAGTCTCTGCTCCTCAGTTTCTTCATCCAGGAAAGAGTAACAATACTACTTCCCAGAACTGATGGGAACATTACATGAGTTACTATTGCAAAGTATCTGGTACCTAATAAATATTACTTAAATATTTTATGTATTTACCTTTCCTATTATTTTCTTGGTGTTACAACAGAGATAATACAGTGGATAAGTCAAAGAATACATTTCTTTGTATTTGAGAGGGAAAGAGAGAGAGAGACATAGACAGAATAGAATGAGTGGGCAGGGAGAGGGGCCGAGGGAGGGAGGGGGAGAGGGAGAGAGACAGAGAGACAGAGAGAGAGAGAGAGAGAGAGAGAGAGAGAGGAAGAGGATGTTAACCAGGCTCCATGCTCAATGTCAAGCCTGATGCAGGGCTTGATCCCACCACCCTGGGATTACGACTTGAGCTGAAATCAAGATCGAATGGTCAATTGGCTGGGCCACCCGGGGACCACAAAGAATACGTTTTAAACATGATAAACACATATACCAAACCGCATTCCAGAAATGTTGCAATAATTCATACTCCTCAGCTGCACAAGATAATATCCATCTATCACACCCATGTAAGCACTGAGCATTCTCATTCTTTAAATGTAATTAGCTGATCAAATTGGTAAATAGTATCTCATGGTTTTTTTAATGGTATAAATAAGGCAGAATATTAGGCATATATTTTTAGTTAATTTATTCCCATTTATATTCCCATTTATTCCCATTTATTTAGTAATTTATACCCATCCCAAGGGTATGGACTACCTTTTTATACCTTTGGCCCAATTCTTACAAGTTTTAGTGTCTGTTTTTCAATTTGTTTAGTTAACCTTTAAATTCCTCATTTACTGTTTTCATATATGGGAGACTTCCTATTTATGCTGTCAAACCCAGCATTCTTTTCCTTTGTGCTTTTCCATGACTTTTACATGTAGCACATTCCTTTCCTCTCAGTGGTTAGATGTATACTCAATGTATACTTCCTTCATTTCTTACGGCTTCAGGTTTTATTTTTTACATTTAAACTTTTTTATCTGTTAACAATTGTCTTGGTTGGTATGAAAAGTAGGTCTAACGTAAGTTATTTTTCTGTAAGAGCTACTAATTGCTTCTCTATAATTAAAGAGTCCTGTCTTTGCTTTACAGTGTGCTGACCGCATAGTTATAAGTATGAACCCTCTGCAAGCCCTCCGTGGAAATCTAACCGTATGACTGCTCAGGTGCATACATATGCAAGTGCGCGCATGCGCGCGCGCGCGCGCGCACACACACACACACACACACACACACACACACACCTCTCTCCTCTTCCATTGTTTTGTTTTTCCATTCATAGCACTTATCACTAACTGACACACTTTATTTCGTGTTTGTTTATTATCTGCTGCATTAATGAACGCAGTAGATTCATTAACTATGTACAGCTTGGCATCTTAGGTGATCATCTGATCCATCGCTACCCTCACATAACTTAATTTTCGCAACGCTTCTTAAATCATAACATCTGGAAAAATATGTTTTAACAGCGGATGTGAAGTCGACCTTGAGCTTAAAAAAATAATAATAATGCCTGGGTCCTCACCCAGACACCTGAGGTACAGCCTAGGCTTTCTGATAGGTAAAAATCATCAGGGTGATTCTAATTTGCAGCCAAGGTAGGAAGACGCTAATCTAGGTGGCTTATCTGTATACTTAAAAGTAAATTTAATATATCACAAATATATATATTTAATAATAATATTTAAGACATTAAGTATCTGTGCATCTATACGTATGTGTCTATAAGTGGGTATCTATGTGTACACACACACACAAAGAATAGTCACAAACGCCCCCTGAGTCACCAAATGGAATGTAGTTTTCTCTGAATGAAAAAGATCCTCTTCTAAAAATTGTGACTTCAGGTGCCAGTTACATACAAGCCCACTGTTCTCTCTGACCCCCAAGGTAGTACAATCCAGGGCCCCTGCAGAGGGTCTGAATGTTCATTCCCGAACCCCGGGTTCTGCCCAGCTGCCCTGTTTACAGACCCCACCCCAAGCAAAGGGACCATTCTCTAGAAAAAAAAACAATTCACAGACACCCCTCATTTGTGAGGCCCCTTCAAAGTTCTTTCTGCTAAGGAGGCTGAGACTGGCTCAGGCGAACAGGTCCAGATTGTAGAAAGTTATGCTGAGCCACACATCAATAGATGTAGATTGCTTCGGTGTAAATCACCCTTATTAGCAAAATGAAATTGACTACCTCCTAAGATAAGCTGCCTTGATGAAAATCTTAACACCAGTGATTTTTAAAATAATTTTTCTCTACAGTGTTCAAAACCTTTGAGATGACAAAACCGCCAAACGCAAAGAGGAAAAAGTGATCTCGGACAGAAAACACACACATGTGCGCACGTGTGTGCCCATTATTTACGTTGAACTAGGGTTTCCATTGCAGGGCCAGGAGAATCATCCCCATTTCTTTCGTTGTCTTTTTCCCATAGGTGTCTGCTGGGATCCGTATGCTTCCCCCACCTCCACCTGTGCCTGCGCCTACCCTTCCTGCTTCTAACTGCTGGCCTCCTGTAGTTCTTACAGCCTGCTCAGTGGTTGCCTTCCCAAGGAAGCTCTCGAACGGCTGGTGCCCCAGACAGCCTGTGTCCACATCCATACCACACTGCTTTCCCATTATTCCTGGATTCATCCCTGATCCCTGGGACTTCCCTGAGGACAGAAATCCCGTCTTTCCGTGTTCCCACCCGGCTTGTTCATAGCCTTTCTATGTGTTTTTGTGCTGGCAGGAGCGGGGAGCGGTCATACCCTCCCAGAACCTGCATAAAGTCCGTTTCTCCCAAATGTACACCCTCCCAAGCGATCCAAGGCCCTGGGGTTGAGATGTGTGCCCCAGACCCCAGCGCTGCATAGCACCAAATGAGTGTTGGTGGAGGTTCCCGGGAAGAGAACAAGGAAGAAGGTGAAGTTAATACCATTAGGTGTCTATATCTGCCTGGGATTGCCCAGGCGTTAATTTGTCTCATATCTGTAGTGCAACTTGCTTGGGGTTCCGACTCCTGGAGGGAGGCACGTTGACTTAAAGGCAAAAGTTTTGGAATTAGAGACAAATTTTAGCACGAATCTGTGATCTATTGCTTAGTAGCTGGATGCCCTTGGATAAATTACCTAACCATCTCTGTGCTTTGGTTCTCCCTCTTTTATTAAGCATTATGATAGTGCCTACTTCATTTGGCCTACAGGAGGAATAAATAAAAACAACGGATCTAAAAGTTTCCTACACAATGTCAGACAAGAGCTTAATAAGTGGAAACTACCAATTATTTTAGCTGTTTTCACTTTCTCAGAAAAAAAAAATTGGGAAAGTTTTAACCTCTAGAATTACACTATCAGCAAAGGTTGATGATGCTGTCTCACCAGCTGTTCAGAAGTGTGTGTGTGTGTGTGTGCATGTGCGTGTGTGTGAGCACGCATGCATATATGTGTATATGCGGACACGTGCACATCTATACACATACATACTCAATATTTGTATACATATCTGCACACACACACACACACACACACAGTCATTACTTATGGTGACTCCACTTACGATTTTTTTATCTTACGATGGTGCAAAAGACATAAGCATTCAGCGGAAACCATACCCAGAATTTTGAATTTGGATCTTCCCCCAAGCCAGTGTTATGCCCTAGGGTCTTCTCTAGCCCCGACTCCTGGCCGGCCAGAGGATCATGAAAGTGAACAGTAGATACACTTACAGCCATTCTGTACCCTTGCAACCATTGTTTCTCAGTTTCAGCACACTATCGGATCAACCGAAGGAGATACCCAGCAGTTTATTGTGAGTTACGCATTGTGTTAGAGCGTTTTGCCCGACTGCAGGGTACTCTATATGTTCCGAGCATCTTCAAGGCTGGCTGGGCTAAGCCATGATGTTCAGGAAATTAGGTGTATTAGGTTCATATTCCAGTGACTTACGGTATTTTTAACATCCAGGCTGGGTCTTCAGGACTACCCTCAGCATAAGTGGAGGCAGGCCTGTGCACACAATGGCGTACATACCAAGCTGCTCTTGTTTTCAGAACCCCTGCCCCAGAAGGCTGGGGTGCCCTTTGCCAGGCAGGCTGGTGGCAGAGGGAGAGGGGGAGGGGGCGCCGCTCCTTACCTTCAGAGGGGAGTCCCCGAGGCTGGCGCGGGGGAGGCCTTCCCTCCTCCACCCTGGTGGCCTCAGCGACGGAGGCAAGAGTTCAAAAAGCAGGTGAGAAACTTCAATCGCCGCCTCCCCGGCACTGTGAAACACGAAACGAAAGCGAGGAGCCGCAAGTGCGATTAAAGATATAAGGCAACTAGAGAAGGTTGGAGGAAAAGAAAGAAAAGAAAAAAGAAAAAGAAAGAAAAAGCTTCTGGCCGCCGCGGAGGCGGTGGGTGGGACGCTGCCCGGCGGTGTCTGCAGTGCTGGAGGTGGGGCACTGCTGGATGGCGAGGAGTGTTCCAGGTCTGGGTTGCGCCAATCCAAGATGCTCCCGGTGGGATCTAAGGACTGGGGGGTATCCTCCCAGTCTGCGGTGTTCCTCTGTGGGGGGCACGCCCTGTCCCAGATGCTCTGGCTCCAGAATGTTCCTGGTCTGGGGCGCCCCTCCCAGCGTGCTAGGGGCTTGAGCTCCTCCACCTGGGCGCCCCGCCTCTGAGTTCCGGGAGCTGCTTGATCGCGGCCGCGACCGCAGGCCGTTGGAAAATCCCGCCTCGCCCCTGCACTGAGGTCGGCTGTGGTCCCCGGTGGCGCGCGGCGGGTCACTGGAGCTCTCGGGCAGTGGGCGGTGGCCCAGGGACCTGCAGTGCCCTGGGCGCTCTGTGCCGCTCCTTGCGCGCCCTACGGGCCGCCGAGAGGTTTGCACTAGAGTAACGTCACCCTGCGTGGGGCACACGGGCAACCATCTGTGGTCAAGGGGAAGGAGCTGGGGGTGGGGGGCTGCACACAAGAAAGAGGCCGAGTATCAGCCCCAAACAGACAGGACGGCTTCTAGAGATCATCCAAGGTGCGCAGGAAGCCACTGTCGCAAGCGCTCAAGCCTCAGATCTGTGCTGAGGCCTTCTGCTTGTGCGCGGCAGGGGGTTCTCTCTTGGGAAGTAAATAGAGAGGGGTCAGAGGGGTTGAATAGAAATTTTAAGTTGTTTAGAAAAAAAGAAGGCCAGAGGAGAACATGTGTGTCTAGTTTTTTGGTTTTAGTGTGGTAGAACTCAGGATACATTTTTAGACTGGTTTGCAGTAGGGTCTTTCCACCAAAAGTGAGGAATGAAACCCATGGCTGACAGGGAGAGGTTTAATGAGACAGTGATTTTCATCCTTCTCACTCAGTCAAAAGAATTCGTCGTATAATAAAAGAGAAAAATCATATAATTACCTCAAATGCAAGAAGAACAAGCATCTGACAAAATTCAACAACCTTTCTTCATTAATAACACTAAGAATACTGAGAATAGAAAGGAACAGTCTTACTCTGATAAAGAATGTCTATTAGAACTCCCCTATGACCCAGCAATAGCACTGCTAGGAATTTACCCAAGGGATACAGAAATGCTGATGCATAGGAGCACATGTACCCCAATGTTCATAGCAGCACTCTCCACAATAGCTAAAACATGGAAAGAGCCTAAGTGTCCATCAACAGATGAATGGATCAAGAAGATGTGGTTTATCTATACCATGGAATACTACATGGCAATGAGAAACAATGAAATCTGGCCATGTGTAGCAACATGGATGGACCTTGAGGGTGTTATGCTGAGCGAAATAAGTCAGGCAGAGAAGGACAAATATCATATGTTTGCACGTATAGGAGGATTAGGAGGAACTTGACGGAGGAACAAGGGGGAGAAGAAGGGTGGAAATGGTGGGGGAAAGGGAGAGAGGCAAACCATGAGAGACTCTTGAATGCTGACAAAAACTGAGGACTGATGGATGTGGGGGGAGGGGGGATGGGCATGGAGGAGGACACTTGTGGGGATGAGCACTGAGTGTTATGTGGAAACTAATTTGACAATAAACTATTTGTAAAAAAAAAAATTGTCTGCTAATCAATGATTTCATTTAAAAAAATGAAGAGGTAAGGAGGTTAGCCTGGAACAATTCTCACCTTGCATCTATCTGAAAAGGAATTCATATCCAGAATATATAAAAAATCTCCACACATCAACAGTAGGAAGAGAAACAACACAATTTAAAAAGGCGCAGAAGATTTTACTTTCATTGAGTGATACATGAATCTTATTGGTGAATAAGAGCATGAAAAAGGTTCAACATCATTAATCGTCAGGGAACTGCAAAGTAAACCATAATGAGATTCATTTAACACCCACTGAAATAACTAAAGTTAAAAGAAACCTGACAATACCAATCATTGGTAGGAGGTGGAACAGGTGCAACCTCATACATAACTGGAGGAAATGTAAAATGATACAGTTTGCTGATTTGACAGTTTCCTAAAAGGGACCGCTCCTAGGTATTGAGCTAAGAAAAATACAAACACACGTCCACAAGAATGTTCACAGTCTTCATATTCACAATAGGTACAACATGAAACAACCCATGTGTCCATCGACAGAGAAAGGTTAAACCAACCATGTACAGCCATACAATAGAATCCCACTTAGTGATACAGAGGAACAAACTACTGACACATACAAAACATGCATGAATCTTGGAAATGTTATGCTGTGTGGAAGTAAGGAGTCACAATGCTGCGTGTCTAACCTTAGTGATACAAATGTCAAGATCTGACAAAACTAATCCCTGGAGATAGAAATCAGAATACTGTTTGCCTCTGAGGAAGGAGAGGGATTGACTGGGAAATAGAAGGATGGAACTTCCGGGGGTAATGGACCGTTTTCTATCTTGTTGGAGCTGATAGCTACACAGGTATGTGTAATTGTCAAGACTCATCAAACTTAAGATCTGCATTTTATTGTATGCAAATTTGACTCAAGTAAGAGCAATTCTTTGTGTTCTTATAATTCACCAGAATTTATATCCAGATCATAATGTAGACACCCCACTGGTTTGGGCTGAATTCCTTCTAAGCACACTCTTCATGTGGTAGGTGAAGCATCTGTCACTCTTACAGAAGAAGGAACTGAGAGACCGGTGGTACTGCCGGCAGCAGAAGTCAACCTTCTGGAAGTTCTACGGTCTCTCTGTGAGCATGTTCTTGGAATCAGACTATTGGAGCTGAGAAAGATCTCAGAGCTCTTCTTCTCCATCCTCAGTTGCAGAAACTGACGCTCAGATGACTTGGGAGGTGGTGTGTAAGTTTGGGAAAGGAAGCGCCGCAGAAAAGAGCTCAGAGTTGCCCCTGGGGGCAGCAACCCTGTCTGAGGTCTGTGAACTGTTTCCCTTGTCCCTCCCAAGATGAGGATGGAGTGTGCCTGATTCACCTGAATTCCCCTCCGTATCTCTTCCTCTGCCTGCCCTTCTCAATGAGATACTCAGCTCATGGTCAGGAAATGTAAAGGTTGAATGCGTGCAAAGCACCATATAATACAGACAGTTAAAATACATTTAAAATAAAATGTATCAAAAACAGGGAAGAGATTATTATAAATTCCTTGTTGTGATTTCCTATGTACTTGCTGTAGAAAGAGACCAAATTGGGCTCTATGCTTTCAAGTAGCTAATGCAAAGAGGGACATAAAATCGGTTACAAAATTCCCTGGGTCTATCGGACAAACAAATGTCTGTAAGTCTAAGTGGGTGGGGAAGCAGGGTTAAAAGCACCTCTATTCCTGATGGGGAGGTTGGAGAAATATCCCTGAGAGGCTCTCACTGAGAGATGACACAGAATACCATCCATGTTAGAAAAAGCACAGTGAAATGTTGTCATTTATTAAATTCTTACTCTGGTCCAAATAATCTTCTCCTACTTTTTGGTTTGCACAAAAATTACAAAGAGTTTGGTATGATCTATTCCCACTTTACCTAAGGTAACTAAATTTTGGAGAAGTCGAGTAACTTACTCCTAGTCACACAGCTGGCGGAGAGCAGACAATAGATTGTTGATTCTAAATGAGATGATGCTGACCGATCAACTATAGGGCATCCTTCTCACAGGCTAACTTTGTTTTTTTACTAAATCAATGAAATCAGATGTCACCACAGAAAAGCACAATAACCCACCAGAGGAGGATCATTGGATTTATCAAATAAAAAATATAAGATTCCCTGCTAAATTTGGATTTCAGATCAACTTCAGATGAAATTTCTTTCTTGGAATTCAACTTTAACTGATGTCTTGTAATTTATCTGGCAACCGTAATCCAAGGAGTATAGATTCAGGTTATAGGGTACATAGAAGGATGGGTAACTGCAGATCCTTTAGACAACCTTCCAGAAATATGATTTCTTTTCAGACAAGGCTCTATAAGGCATTGAGTGACAGTTCAAAATCATACTTGCTGTTGAGGGTCTGGAGTGCAGTTTTCTTTTGTAGTTAAATCTGAAATCATATACTTTTAAAGCAGCTCAGATGAGGGTTAAATCCCCATTCACTTGTAAAGTCTGAGTTCTGACAGGACTCCCAGGCTGAGAGGAAACTGCTTAGTTCTGGATCCACTGAGGGGCTCTGTGCGCCCCCCCCCCCGGCCCAGGGCCTGGCCTGTGAACTCCTTCAGGGAGCTGATGGGAGTGGTCTTGACTGTGTACCTTAACTTCACTTTTGTCAAATGGTTCTGTGAAGATGCTCTACTGATTTCTCAGAAATGTTACAACAAACCAATTTCTCAAATTAAAAAATAAAATTGTGAGGCACTTGGGTGGCTCAGTCGGTTAAGCATCCAACTCTTGGTTTGGGCTCAGGTCATAATCTCACAGTTTGTGAGATCGAGCCCTGCATTGGGCTCTGTGCTGACAGCATGGAGCCTGCTTGGGATTCTTTGTTTTACTCTCTGTCTCTATCCCTCTCCCACTCTCTTTCTCTTTCTCCTTCTCTCTCTCTCAAAATAAATAAATAAACATTTTTTTAAGTTAAAAAATTGTAATTGAGAAATATAAAATATCCTGACATGGTCATTGCAGAATTACTTATAATGATGGTTATTTAAATTCAACGCAACTCAAATATACAACAATAATTAGACATGACAGCTGTGGCACTGCTACGAAATAGAACTCCATGAATATTTAAAATGTTAAAATTTAAGTGACATGTCAAGTGCTTTTATTATGACGTTAAGTAGAAAAAAGTATGTAAAAACTACACACTGTGGGAGCTCAGCTATATTCATAGTACATTTAATATAAGTAAAAAAAATTTTAAATACTAGCCTACGAAAATGGTTAAAAGTCATTATTTTAGGATGATAGATTTATGGATAATACTCATTCTTTTCTTCTTTGATAGTTTCTGCCCTTCTGTAACTTTTAGAGTGAGAAAAATATTTCTAAAGAGAATAAAGGGGCACCTGGGTGGCTTAGTCGGTTAAGCGTCCGACTTTCGCTTAGGTCATGATCTCGCGGTTCGTGGGTTCGAGCCCCGCGTTGGGCTCTGTGCTGACTGCCAGCTCAGAGCCTGGAGCCTGTTTCAGTCTGTGACTCCCTCTCTCTCTGACCCTCCCCTGCTCACGCTGTCTCTCTCTCTCTCTCTCCTAGAAATAAATAAAAATATTTAAAAAAAAATAAAGAGAATAAAAATATATCAAAGCAACTTTAGAACTGCAAATGCTTGATTATAATGGCAATCGGGTAAGGCACCTCAATGATATCCACAATATTGAGATGATAAAACTTAGCCTCCATTCAAATATAATAAATTCTTCTATGTTGCAAACAAGATTTACTGCTAATGTTCTGCTTGTGGGAATCTGAGTGTTCTTTATGGTTACATGAAAATTTTGCTCTAACACTTTTCGTTTGTTCAAAATATAGAATATTGACAAGGAATAAGGGGCAGTAGAACAAGAAAAAGAGTGAAAGAAGGAAAAAAGCATAGTGAAAAGATCCTAGGTCATATAGAGAAAGACCAGCAAAAGGAGAAAGGGAAGGAAATGTGGGGTGAGGAGAGGGGGATCGAAGATCAAAATTTGGGGGCATTTTGCATCCGCCCAGAATCAGGAAAATGAAAGTAAATTCTGGATGAAACCTGAAGTTTGAACACCCTTGAAATGCCCCTTTCTCATGCCTCTGCTCCAGTGTCTGGTCCGGGGGCATAATCTAGCCAGGAGGAATGCAGATCTAGGAAATCTCGTGCACCAGCCCATCAAAGCAAGCGCTACTTCTCCTGGGTACTCAGGGAAGTCAAAGTGGATGTCTTCCTTGAAAGTTTGCTTGGCACAGGCATGTGGTACCTCACATGCTTCCAGAACTTGGAATTCAGAGACCGTTTGTTGGCCACATAGTCTTCCCTCCACTTGATGGTACCTTGCACTTCCACGATGTGCCTGAGGGAATCCTGGAGCTCCACACATTGCATCCCATCTGGCTTGCTCAGCGCCTCTAGTTCTATAAGAATCACCTTGGAGTCATTCTGGATGAGGGCACTGTGCAAGGCGATCTCCTGCTCATATGCAAACTCCCTGCTGTGCGTGATGTCAGGAGTCAGGATAAAAATGTGCCGCCTACTCTTTCGTATATTGGTTTCCACTGCCGTGGCTGCATCTGGGGATAAAAAACATGGATCAGGTTTCCTGTTGATGCATTTTTAAGTCTAATGGTTTGATCATGTATGTTCTGAACTTAAAAAAAAAACAACCTGAAAACCTGATACCGTTATAGTCTGACATGGGATTCTGACACTGATCCGTTCTTTATTCAGGCAAGTGGGAACGTGCTTGGCTGGACAACTTGTTATGTTCATTTTCTCCCTCTCACTGTCAGAACATCAGTCCCAAGCCCCTCTTCCTTCCCAGGTAGATGGGTCCTAACTGAAACAGAGTCCTCGGAGCTAAATGGGAATGTAGAGATATTTAGCAGGAGACTTAGAATCCAAGTTCATTAGCTACATGTTGCCCTCTTAGAATGTTAGCTTATGTGTTTAATAGGCCTTAGAACTTTAACTCTTAGGAACCCTTGCTTCTCTGAACTGATTAAAGTCTCTAGGGAAGTCCTGGATTCATGTCTTTTCCCAATTCCCCAGCTCCTGGGAAAAGTGATTTAATCCAGACTAGAAAAATCTTAAGACCATATGCCCTTATCATGTCAGAGTTTATATAGCATCAACTCCATGGTGATGGCAGGTAACGTCTGGATAGACTTAGCAAGAACATGTAAAACACTCAGCTCTCACTGCAAGGAGGTAACAGCATGATCAAAGAAACATAACCATGAATGAAACCACTCACGATATTCTTAGAGGGTGGCAGCTGAAAGACTGCCAATTTGTGTAATGTGAACTAGGGAAATAAATGTTAAATAGTGCCAGGTAGAGACCTTATGTCGGTCAGGATCCCAACATAAAACTCGGCACACTCAAAGGACTGACTTAAAGTTTAATCAAAGGTCAATTTATAAAAGATATGGGCAGATCCCAAGGAAATCAACGAGAGACACTTCAGAACCCCCAACACTGGAAGTAATCAGGGAGGCATTACAGCCCTCCAGGTATGAAGGGGAGGAAGCAGTTATGGAACCTTAATGAGTATGAAAACAGCTGTCAGGAGCCCTTGCTGTGGGAGAGAGGATCTCAGCCACCCTGACAACCTCACGAGATGCCTGCCTCTGACCTCCCTGCAGTGCTCTCTATTGGTCAAACCCAGCATGGAGCAGAGGACAGGGGTGTGATAGATTCCATAATGACCAGCCACCCAGGCCCATTGGATGAAATGGGGTGCAGATTGGATTTGAAGGAGCCAACAGAAGGTAACTAGGAGAGGAAGAAATACACTGATGCAGGCAGTCATGAACTTTTTCTAAGGGAAGAGTGAAGTTTTGGTGTTGTTTTGTCGGATCTGATTATACTTCAGTTGAAGGTCAGAAGACATACTTGAAGGGAGGGTAAGTGGGAAGTCTTCCCATGTGAAAAACAGCACAATGTGGGCCACGCAAGGTTGAGCATCAGTGAGCTGGCATTCACATTTGGTTGGAGAGAGATGTAGCTACCAATGAGGTCAACGGATCTGAGAAAGAAGAGATGAATTTGTGGCCAGGTGTAGCATGTGGTGTGACATTACGAACAGTGGGAGTCCCTGCATCTTCCTGCACAGTTGTGTCATATGAAAAGGAACATTCGAGCACCATGACTTGTTCCTCTTTACTGGCATGAGTAGCCGAAGGGAGAGTCGGAGGAGGGAGAAAGAATCTAGAGGAAACTTGGATTACATTTGCCTGAATCGGTCATTTTAGAAGCTTCCCAAACCATAATGGGGTGATTAACATTGTCCAAATAAATATTCTAGGACAAACCAGATTCACCTTCTATGTATTCCTTTGTATTTATAGATGCTGAATCCTTCTTCTAAGTGGAAATGCCAGGTTATATTCACAGTCTACTAAGCATTTGCTTTATTGTAATTATCCTCATGATGCTCCTGCTTCCTGGTCTCTGAGCAATTTGAGAAGGGCCATAAGGAGGGTTCATATGTACTTGACATAAATATTGAGAGACCAGGAGAACAGCTACTGAAATGCCAGAATTATGACTACCTGTCAAAAGTACATGCACTTGACTACATATGAAGGGACAGAAGACAGCTCTAGTTGTTGTTGTTGTGAGAATATATGTCTGCAAATGCTTCTCCAATACAAGGAAAATAATAAAGACTCTCAGTCCTTTCAAATATTTTACCCAATGCCTCTGGACGTTAAAACAACATTCTTTGTTTTATGAGTGTTCTTTCAACTCTTCTAGAGAGAATTAAGAAATGTCAGTTATGCTAGTGGTAGATGTGGGAAGTAAGTAGGGGCAGTGCCTTGCTGAATCCACATCACAAAGACATCTTACTGTGCCTTCACATCCCTGCCATTCCTGTGAAGATCTCATGATCGGTTTGGCTATGGGGACAGGAGGAGCAGAGAATAAGTATCTCCTTCTTCAGGAGAAATATTTAAAAGCTCTGGTTTTAGGGAATGAAATAATTATTGCAATTCCCTCTCCAACACAGGGAGAAGACCACCTATCTCTTAGGTTTCTGATGAAGGTGAATTTCTGTCTTTAATGTATTTTTAAAAAAAATTTTTTTAATGTTTATTTATTTTTCAGAGAAAGAGAGAGAGAGGACATGTGGAGGAGGAGCAGAGAGAGACAAGAATCCAGAGCAGGCTCCAGGCTCTGAGCTGTCAGCATGGAACCTGATGCAGAGCTTGAACTCATGATCTGTGATATCATGACCTGAGCCAAAGTCAGACACTTAACCGACCGGCCACCCAGGTGCCCCTGACCTTCATGTATTTTTTAAAGTTTATTTTATTTATTTTGAGTGGGGGAGGGGCAGAGAGAGAGGGAGAAAGAATCTCAATCTCTGTCGGCACATAGCCCAAGGCAGGGCTGGATCCCATGAACCATGAGCTCATGACTTGAGCCGAAATCAAGAGTTGGTCACTTAACTGACTGAGCCACACAGGTGCTCCTGTCCTCGATGTATTTTGACAGCTTTACCTTCTCCAGGTAGCAGATCTCTCCCATAAATGCATAAGTTATAGCCACATTTATTTTCAAGAACATCAGGCAGAATCTGGTGAACAAAGTACTCCACAGCACTGACCCTCTCAGGACTATTTGTATAGTTCCGTGGATAGATAACATAAGCATCATAGACCTTTCCATCTGAAAATGAGAACAAGGGAAAAACTTTATTACTTGGTCCTCCAAATTCTCATTTGACTCTTATTAGACATTCTTTACTCAGTTTTATGGTTGGTGGTGATTGTATCCCATCCCCCAAAATATTCTGGAATCCAGGGATGGTGACAACAATCTACTGCCCCAGAAAGTCATCAGAAAGTCAATCTTAATCCCAAAGTTCACCTCTTCACTGTCTCACACTGAATGAGAGAGAATAGGCAAGAGCCTGTCCAGTTTAGCTCACATCATATTGTTAAGTTTGATTAATAATTTATTGAGAAATATTTAAAGTCATGGATGAGGAGTTCTTCTGCTGTTTGGGCCAGATCTCAACTTTATATTTTGTTTGCATGTGCCCCATGCTTACCTCAGGACATGAAAATGCTAAAGTAGAATTTTTTTAATCTGCATTTCCCACAAATCAAATAATTAGCCTTAATTGAGTGGACTGTAGGGAAAATGTGAAGTATATTTGCCTCCAAAGGAAAGAATGGTGTTCTTATTTAGCAGGGCACAATTATATTCTTTCATATGTCTACTTATGTGAATAGATAAGACTCTTTATGGAGTGGGCTTTCTGGTAAAATACACCCACATTCTAATGGTCCCTCCTAAACTGTTCACATCTGGAAAATGGGAACAATTTTGTTAATATTTTGAATTCCATAAAATTTCACCAATACACATTTTCCAAACTGTTTAAACCACTCTGAGCTTGGGGCAGATTCTATTTCTAAATCAATTCTGTTATTGATTTAGTAGGAACAGCAATCCTGTTGGAGAGGAAATCAGAGGTGATGAGATGAATACCAGAACCATGAGGAGCAACAACAAAAGGATAGAAAATGGCTGTTAAGTGAACTGGAAAAAAAAAATCTACTCTTAATACATTTACAAGGAAAATCTGGGTTTAGTTGGCAGCTATCAAGAGATCAACAAGTAAGTAACCATTGGCCATTAGGGATTTTTTTTTTCTTTTGAGGGAGAATTTGAAACTTGCCACTTACCATTCTTGGTTCTGTAAGGTCTAGCTAGGTCTCTCCAGAGCAGAATAAGGTCAATCCAGAACACTTTTAGCATTATCACCATGATATTGATTAGCATTAACAAGATGCTAAATCCTGTAAGCATGTAGTAGATGCTTTGATCGTCAACTATTCAAAAGATGAAGGAAAGACAAAAGTGATCATTACTGTTACTAGAGCAAAGAAAAATAAACAAATATATGCACGCTGACATCCATTGGGAGTACGAGAGATTCATACAAGAGATGCGTTGCTGGAATTTTCATGGCTGCTTTAAGAATCAGTAAGTGAACATTTATGGAGCGCCTTCTCTGTACAAGGCTAGGCGTTGTAGGGGCTTCTCAGAACATAAAAGGTGTCAAGGCTAATGTAAACATAACTAAGATAGGAGGTAAAAGTGCGATTTTGGCTGGCAGAGGTTTTTAGGAGTGCTTGCTCCAGGCTTGACTGGGCAACGAAGACTCCCTACAGGAGGGTGGTCCCTGAAGAGCAGGGAGTTTCTTCTCTTAAGTTTTAGAGAACTGTAAAAAAAAGAAATAAAATGTATTTCTGGCTGGAGCAGATGCTGTGAGCCTGGGGGCAGAGATGTGGTGTGTGTTCTGAGGAACTGGAGTGATCCATTTTGAGGAATTAGTGGCAGACACAGTAAGAAGTGTGGGTCAGGGCTAGGTTCTGACCAAACTTGAGATTCCTGTTAATGTATTTTGTCTTTATCATGAAGGTCACGGGAGCCCCTGAAGAGTGTTGAATGGGGTGTTAACAACAAAAAGGGTTTATATGCAAGATTCAGCTGAGTCATTCCTAGATGAGTCATCTAGGAAGATTTGTTTCTGTGGGAGAGACCGTGGGACCTTAGAGTAAAATTAGTGGGAAGTTTCTGCAATACTTGAAGTGAGAGATAAGGAGGTTCAGACTCCTATAATGATGAAAAAGGGATGGATACACCTGACATTGGGGCATGAAAGAGAATGAACCAACAGGTCTTGGGGTCTTACTCTATCTGGGGCTGGGGGCATTAGAAAGCAGGGAAGAAACAAGAACCATGTAAGCCACTAAAACATCATTGATGGAGAAGTCAAACTACTGAGGGTCTAGGTTCCAAACACACCCCGTTCTTTTCTCCTGGTGGACATCATTTAGCCACCCCTGGACCGGGTCCTATACTCACTTCTGCACAAGGTGCATATGCAAGATGGTTCCCATTTTCAAGCATTAGTAACAGACACATACACACTGAACACAAGAATTGTACTCATTAATAGTATTCTTGGATGTTTTAAGTTTACTTCTCTCTTTAGAGAGGAGATTAAATCTCCTCTTACAAATAGTGCCCCTGAAAGATGAACGTGAGAAGGACCTCCCATGAGATTTGATTATTATAGGGTTCTCCTGCACTTTCAGCTGACGTCTCAAAGCACGGATTCCCAGTCTTGCCATGGACAATCACTTATCCATAGTCACAAATTCTTCCCTTGGCTCATCAGCCTCCTAAGAATCCAGCACCATGAAATGAAGAATGGCCAAAGTGAAGTGGTTCAAAACCAGGGAGCAGGAGGTGTTGCTGAAAATTGGCAGAGAGTTTACTGACTGCACCGTCATCAGTGTAAATGATAAACACTCCCTGAGTAAAGCATTTCAACAGGATTGTCCACACCCTGAACCAGTTCACTCTCTCTAAAAGCCCTACCTAGTGGGAGTGTGGAAGTTTCGGTGAAGTAAGTGTGCACGTGACTGGCTGCTTTCAACAGGAGGAAAGAAGTTAACCAAGACAGCAAAGGAAGTTGAAGTCCAGTATCTTCCTGCTAATGACTTTATACATGTATAAATACCTCTGTATGTAGTGATTAAACACTAAATACTTTCTGAAAGTGTTTATAAACAGGAAAACACTATCTCAATTGGAATCCTGCCTCTAACTATAATATTTGGTAAGTTATTCAACTTCCATTTGCCTTCTGTTTCCTTCTCTGAAAAATTGGATGGTAGTAACAGTCACTTCTTCATGGAATATTGGTCAAATAAATGAGAAATTAAATGAAACATAATTAGACAGGTCCAAAGGAAACAGTGAATAAATGTGTACTACTATTATTATGAGTATCGAATATTTATTTAATCACATCGAGTAATATGGGAACATAAGCTTTTAAAGTTTTGGGGTTTTTTAAAACTCAAGACAGTGTTGTAATTTATTTTGTGATTAGAAAGAGAGAAATTCATTGTGATAAGTTGCTGTAGCAATAGCTTTTGTTTAATTTACACAGTTGTCAAAACATAATGTATCCATGTTTTTTGTGTGTGTGTTTTAAGATTTTATTTTTAAGTGATCTCTATACCCAACACGGGGCTCTAACTCACGACCCCAGAATCAAGAATCATAGGCTCCACCAACTAAGCCAGCCAGGAGCCCCCAGAGTGTAACCATGTGAATTTGAAGAAAAGCAGGGGAAAGGTAGAAAAAAACAAATAAACTAGAAGGAAAAAAGTCACCAAGTACATGTAACATGAAAACAATTCCAATACACAGGTAATGAGAGAATATTCATGAAGAGACAGTATAAGCACACGTAGGGATAATGATGCAATGGCAGTGCCAGGGTGGAGACTGTGACTTCCCCTTTCCTTGGGGAAGCAATGTGCCCAATACCACCACAACATTGCCCTAATGTGATCTTGACATTGTCCATATGTCCCCGGGGGACTCAATTATAACTGAGAAAGCTGAAGCCCTATGGAAATCAATAGCACTCAAAATCAGCTACATTAGTCATGATTCTGTTTGTTTTATTTTAAAAACTTACAAATTGAAGTTTGTTGAAGTCTACATTAAAACAAAAATCCAAAGCACCACCTCAGGCAGAGACTTACCACAAACTCATCAAATTGGTGGTCTTTTTCATCACGCTCAATTTTTTTCCCATCAGGTCGTACTTCTGTGTTTATCCAAATTAATCTGGGCTATATCCCACTTAGGGGTGTAAACTGAGGGTTCAACTCTCCCTTTCGCTATTTGACAAACTCATTACATAACTTCCATTTAGTTGTACATGGAATTACAAGTGTAAAAATATATTTTTCTCCCCACCCATTTACACCAGATTAAATGCATCATCTAAGAAACAGGGTGTCTTTGCCTGGAAATGTAAACAAGTGAGGAAATAGACAGGTGCTCAGGAAGGAAATGTGTGTAAAACTATTTTTGCTGACATCATTGCCTGCCGGAACACACCTACAGGGTGGAAGGAAGAAACAGCCTGCTCCAGAGAGGAGGAGTGCGTCATCACTGACATAGATTAGTAACGTCTGGGTAAGGTGATGGCGGCAAAAAGCGCAATGACTCTTAGATGGTCTTCTTCCTGTTTTGGATTCTTTACAGACAATGTGTCCTCCTGTCCCCTATACCCAAGACAGTTCATTCGATCATTCTCTACATCTGGCCCCCATTGCCACTGATTATTTGTGAAAGGGAATGTTAGTTTTAAAAGATTGTATGTAGTGTCTGATCATGATCTATTGAAGAGTAGTCAGTTTCATAGTTTTGTTATAATTATATTTTATTGCATCAAATTATAATGAAGTCATTAGAGGCACGCTAGATTCAGATGAAACTATAGGGAAGTTATAAATAATTTGGCCTTTCCAGGTGACTGGGAAGGTTATTCAACCTAACAACCGTAAATGTAAACTTCTGTTTTGTTTATAATTAAACCTTATATCTAGAGCAGTAGAAATGTACCAAAAGAGTTTTCCTTGATAACTTTGGTGTGCATTCATTTATTCATTCAACACACGGTAGATACCCAGCACTGCCCTACAGATGGAGGACACGAAGATGGACGAGATGCCTTTCCTGACCTCACGGAGCCTACGGTTGTGTTCAGCAGACTCTCAAACAGATTGTTGTAAGTGCACTGAGTGTGGAGATAGAAATGGGGTCCTACAGAAATACCTGGAAGGAATATATACTCCAAACTGGTGGTCAAGAAAGGCTCCTTGTAAAAGGTGGTACCTGAATTGCATGTTGAATAACAGAATACAGAAATGAGTTTCATCTGTATTTAGACTGGTAGTTACCAGAGGTGGGGAAGAGGGGGGAATTTTGGGGCGTCTGGGTGGCTTAGTTGGTTAGGTATCCGAGTCTTGATTTCAGCTCGGGTCAGGTCATGACCTCATAATTCATGAGACTGAGCCCCACGTTGGGCTCCTTGCTGACAGCCTGGAGTCTCCTTGGGATTCCCTCTCTCTATCTGCTCCTGCCCTGCTCATGCGCCTGTGCACACACTCTCTCTCAAAAATAAACTTTAAAAAATTAAAAAGATACATAAATTTTCAAAAAGACAGAAAAAGAAACACATGTGGCTAAGCAATGTATGTGGTGACATAAGTGATAGTTTATCTGTATAACTGAATACTGTGAAGCCATTAACATTTGTGTTGTAGAAGAACATTTACTCTCCTGGGAAGACTTCTATTATACATTAAGTAATTATAAAACAAGCTACAAAACCTTCTATGTAACTTGTATAAAAACATCTTTATAATCAAAATACATCTGAAGAGAATTTATACGGCAATACAAAGGCCCAAGAATCTCCAAGGCAATCTTGATGAAAACAAAAGTGGAAGACTCACTCTACCCAAAATCAGGGTTGATGTTAAAGCTACTCTAAAGGGATAGAGTAAAGTGTTAGCACGCAAATCATTTCTCTTAAAGGGACAGAACGCAGCGGTCACACACTTTTTCTGGAACGGACCAAAGGGTAAACACTCTAGGTTTTGTAAGTGTAAATAAATAAATAAGCAAATTTACTATTTTATAAAATTTAATAATGATAGCACGTGGTGTCTTTATTACAAAGTTAGTGTCTACGATTTTCTTACTGGAGTGGGCAGTAACTAAGTACTTGACCTTTTTATCCACTTTGGCAGCCTCACTAACAATTTCTTTGTGACAAAAAAAAAAAATGATAAAAGAGAACATGTTTTTAACGTGTCATAAAAGTCATGAACCAAAGACCATGTTCACAGTTTACTATTAGTGTGTTGTATTTCGTATACAGAGACAGAGAGAGCTAATGAAATCGGAAGGATGGCCAAGGAAGCAGTTGGCTGTTAAGGAGGAACCAACAGGAGAAAGTAAGGAGGGGGAGAAGAAGGGAGAGGAGAGAAGGGGAGGGGTGGGAGGGGGAGAGAAGAGAGAGGAGTAGGAAGAAGAGGAGAAGGAGGAGGGAGAAAAGGAAGAGGGAGGAGGTAGAAGGAGAGGAAGGGAGGTTGGAGGAAAAAAAGAAAGTAAGGAGAGGAGGAGGAAGGAGAGGAGAAGGGGAGGAGAAATACGAGGAAGAGGGAGGGGAGGAGGGGGGCAGAGAAGAGAAGAGAGGCCACTAGGCACCAGACTACAAATGGTCCATGTTCTTAAGAGGAGAAACACGTTTTATGAGATGGGCCGCTTGTTTGTCTCGAGAGACTCCCCCTGGAACCACACCCCAACACATTGTCCTCTAAGAAAACGATTTCAGCTTACAGCTGAGGCAGCTAACTCGGTGACCAAAGTCTCAGAAACGCTTCTTACTTGGACATCTCCTCTTTAGTCTCACGGTGTGCCGTATCCAGCCGTGCAAATTCATAGCCAGGCAGGTATACTCTGAAGATAAATCCTCTTCTCTCACAGGCTCTATTCTTAAAACGGTGCTCAGACAAGTCAACTCATTGCTAGAACTAAGGAGGCAGTCTGTTACTTTTAATGCTTACTTTGCAGTTGCAAATTGTGTGGGAGGAGGGCGGGGGTGTTTTAACTTCGAAATAAAAATACCTTTGATTTTGCTCCTGGTCCACGTGAATTCTTGGTTCTCCAAAGTCCTGAACTTTGCTTCCATTCACCCTCCACAGGATGCCGGCCATGATCTGAGAGCCTTTTCCAAAGCACGCAGAGCAGGGTATGTTTGCTGATTTTCCTAGATGGGAAGTGAAGAAACTCACCAATGAACTTCAGCGCTGCCAATAGTATTGCATTTAATGTGAAAAAAAAAAAAATCGCTGAACGCCTGGTGCGTGCCAGGAATTGATTCCATTCCCCTTCCTCATTTTAGCACTTCCATGTCCTTGCCTCCACCCGCTTCGCTCACAGTTTGGAGGAAGCTCCTCTCACCTTCCGTGGAAAGCAATGAGGTGAATAACTCTGGTCTCACCAATCCCACATTATAAGATGGGGCTTCGTTTTACTATAGATTGGAGTTTCTTTTTAACTTCTTTCTTCCACACCTTCCTCCTTTTACCAAATTCTCTGCATCTATCTGTAAGCCACCTTGTTGGTAAAACTGTTTTGCTTGACCCAGCTACAATCCCAGTATCTAATCATTCAAGAGTGCTCCCCATTTCTACTCCTTGTACTTGAGACTTCCTCTGCCCAGAACTGAAAGCCTGAGGGCTGCCCTCGTGCTGGGGATGCATTCGGGCATCCCTTACTGAGCCCTTGGTTCCGGGGTCAAGAATTGTGCATCTGAAGAGGGATGAGGGATGCAGAGTGTCTCAAAAGGTGATAACGGTATACACAAATGACTAAACCACAAGGTATTCTAGTGTCCTATAGAAAGGTTGACAGATGACATGGGAATACAGAAGAAGTCATTCCAGACTTCTCTGGACTGCCACACTGCACACAGAAATGGTGTCTTGGCACCTCATTACATGGAGACTCCTGTGGTGCCCATGGCAGGGAAGGAGGGTGGCACGGGGAATGGTATTTGAGCTCAGTGTTGAGAGGTGAGAAGGAGAAACAACATGGACAAAAGGGGGAATGAATGTGGAAATGCTGCCGATCGGTGTAACAACTGTGAGATGGTCGGTGTGGTGGGGACCCTGGGGCAGGTGGGGTTAATAGCTTCTGATGGGCCAGATTGTGGGTAAGAACGGGGTCATGAAGGGACTTGGTTTATGGACCACGAACTTGGGTTGTATCTCATTTCCGGTGGGGAGCCCGAGAAGGGGAGATGGACAGAGTCAGAAAGCTGGAGTTCTCAATCTTCTATCACTGATTATCTACAACCTTGGGCATATCGTTGATCTTCCCTGAGTCTAAGTATCCACAAGCATAAACTGGGAACAATATCTGCCTCCTGGAGCGAAGTAAGAATGAAATAAGATAGTCTGTGTGAAGTACCATGAGATACAAGTGCAATACAAATGTAACTGCTGGGTATCCCTAATATTAGCAGGTGCCCGGTGGCTGTTTCTATACGTGACATTTCATTTAATCCACAAGACCCATTGTGTTAACTGCGTGACCCACACTTGGCCAATCCAGACCAAGAGTCACGTGAGAGGATTCTCCAGGTAACATTTACAGCATTCTTCAAGTTTTCTTACCAATTTCCACTTCTTTTGTTTCATTTTGTGGAGGGGCTACAATCACTGGAAACAACGAAAAGCCTTCCTCAGCTTAAATCAAAGACAAAGAGAAAATAAATATTAGGATAGCATTGGATGGTCATCAATATAAAGATTGTATTTTCCTATTACTATCTTATATCATAGCAATGTTTTTCACATTTTTCTGACAATGACCCACGGCAACAAATACAAACACACAAATGAAAAGAAAACATTCAAGGAATACTTTCTCTTACTACTTACGATATTCTTTCATATTTCCTATTCTCTTTTATATCATTAAAACAAATATTAATTAATCTAACACATTAAATTAATTGCATGACTTGGCAATTGCTAGAAAACTATAATTCTACAGAATAACAGTGCAGGAAAGAAGCTTTCAAAAGCTGCATGAAACACTAGCACACATACGGTACTGAATAAATGCTTGTTGAATGAAAAAAAAAAGCCCTATGAAAATGATAAACACATAAGTCCACACTTCTGCTCAGAGATTTCCACGACTGTGGTCCTTCCTGTAAGGACATTCTAACTTCTGTGGCACTGATGCCTTCAGTAGGTGAAGGAGCACTGCTACATTCCTATACCCCTCGATTCTCATTTATTTCAGGATAGTGTGATTAAGGACCCTCATGGTTTCGGTGTTTCATAGTGAGAAACACTGATAGAAATGTGGTCTAGTGGTGCTTATTTTATAAGGAGAGCATCACAAACCTCCCAACCAAAACTTGTCTTCACAATCGCTTCCTAGTGAGAAATCTTCCACACTGACTGGTGCCACTTCATCCTGTGTCCACAGATCAAGCGATGCTAAGGGGACTGTGACTCCTTATAGATTTGACATGCTTGATGGTGAGGAATTTCTCTGAATAGACTTTTATACACTTTAACATTTGAAAACCAGTTTTTTAAGGATCCAATTAGTAACTTGAGGCCATTGATAAAGTTGAATGAATTGCAAACCAGGATTGTGTGAAAGGTGAAGTGGGATGGCATCAGTTATGTCAAGGGGTTTTGAAATGGAGCCAGGAGGCCATTACGGAGATGCATCTCCTGTCCTCACTGGTGGAATCATGGACTTTTAAACTGACCAAACCACAAATATTACAAGAGGAAGCCCAAACACCTGCCACTTGGTTCAATAAAAGACTGCTTGTGTGAGAGCCTTAGTAACCAGTGATATTCAGTGAAGATTAGCCTTCTGCCACCAATATCCATCAAAAATCTATGTAAACACTGTATACAGGCATTCCCTCTCGGCTTTAAAAGCCCTGACTTTATGGGGCCGCGGGGTGGCTCAGTCAGGTAAGCGTTGGACTTTGGCTCAGGTTATGATCTCCTCGCTTGTGAGTGAGTTTGAGACCTGCGTTGGGGTCTGTGCTGACAGCTCAGAGTCTGGAGCCTGCTTCGGATTCTGTCTCTGTCTCTGTCTGCCCCTTCCCAGCTCACACTCTGTCTCTCTCTCTCTCAAAAATAAATAAAGTTTAAAAAATTTTTTAAAAGCCCTGATTTTGTTCCCTAGTGGGACACCAGGCTGGTTGCTACCCAGATCTGAGTACCCCAAATTGCAATTCTTTAATCTCAAATAAACACTCTTGCTTAGTTACTGCCTTCTGACAATTTTCAGTTGACAATTAAAAACTACCTAGCAGTATCTCTACAGTTCTTTATAGAACTTCTAAACTTCTAGTCTAGTTAGTTATATTAGAGATTAAACAGAGTTAATCTTGCTCTCCAAATACTTGTATTGCCATCCCCCCACAAAAACAGTTCATTAAGTTGGCATTCAGATCATGCTATTTTTGAAAAGTTGAGTCGTAGAGGAGAGAACAGGTTTGGCTTTAGATTAGTAACGTAATCTCCCCCTAAAACTTCTTAAATCTTGACAGTGCACTTAGAAAAGCTCTTTGTGCTATTGTAGAGAATGTGCAGGATAAGATGGAGCTGGAGGATATCTCAGGGAGGACCGTGAAGCACAGTAGCACCCACTTATCCCCAGTTTCTCTTCTCACGGTTTCAGTTACCCACAGTCCACCTTTGTCCATTAAGCTTAAAATGAAAAGTCCATGAATAAACAACTCATACCTTTTAAATTGCTCACCGTGCTGAGTATGAGAAAATCTCACACTGCCCCACTCCATCCCACCCAGGAAGTGAATTGTCCCTTTGTTCAGCAGATCCACACTGTATCTGCCAAATGCCCATTGGTCACTTAATAGCTATCTTGGTTATGAGGTTGACGGTCATGGTGTGACACTGCTTGCATTCAAGTTATGCCTTATATTACTTAATACCCCCGAAGCACAAGAGTGGCAATGCTGGCAATTCGGAAAAGTCCAAGAGAAACCATTAAGTACTTCCTTTAAGTGAAAAGGTAAAAGTTCTCGACTTAATAAGGAAAGACAAAAAAAATTGTATGCTGAGTTTGCTCAGATCTATGGTAACTTTTATTACTGTCTTTTGTTGTAACTGTTCTATTTTATTACTAGATATTGTTGCGGATCTCTTGTCGTGTCTGATTTATTAATTAAATATAATCACAGATATGTATGTATGTGTAGGAAAAAACAGTATATATAAGGTTCTTTGGTACGATCCCTAGTTTTAGGCACCCATTGGGGGCTTCAGAATTATCCTCTGCAGATAAGGGGGTCTTCAGTACAGTGAAATCAACAAGAAGGGCACAATTTCTCCACATATTTTTATATTCAATTTTGTTAAATTGAAAAATTCCGTAGCTTACCCTTCACTGTGAGTGATCTGGTCGCCGTGACACTATAATTGACTCCATTTTCATTGTGTATAAATTTGCAGGTATAATCACCTGTGTCCTTGCTCGTTGCACTGTCAATCAGCAAAAATGTCTTGTGTGGGTGATACCTTGGTCCTTGAAGAGCTTTACAATCCTGAAATTAAAAACAAAAATTCCCTTCCATTTTCAGTAACTCTTCACTTGCATCTACTTTGTGTAATTTTATCTGTTTCCCCAAAGTTTTCTTTTACCTTAAACCACTCAATAGGTGCCGTCCAGTTATACAAGTCAATCGTAGGACAATATATCTTGGAATTTTTTTCTGATCCAGATGTTGTTGAATACATCAGATGATCTGGAATATTGCAATCTGGCTGTTTTTTATATATGGTGACATTCACATAACCAGTCTTATTGAAGGTAGGGCTATCAAAATAAGCCAACCGATTTTCAAAAAGTTACTCAGCATTATGAAATAACCGCATCCCATTCTAGCTTTTACTAAATGTTACTTTTGCTCTTCAAAAAATTGATATACGATGGCTCTTTTCGTATTTAAAAATATGTATTGAATCTCTTTGTGTTGTATTTGAGAGCAAACATAGCCCCTGTGGTAGCCCTGAAAATGACCCCCTCATCATTTCTTTATACATTCTACGGGCTGCCATGCCAAAAACCGGCATATTATAAAGACAATTAGTATTGAGAGTTTACTATGTAGCATTCTATGTAGCATTATATGTAGCATATAATGGTGGTAACATTATACCATATTCTCATATGGATGCTTTGAAGTGCGTTATATTATCATGTGTATTTTACAGATCAGGAAACAGAGGGACAGAGAAGTAACTTGGTGTCACACAGCTAACTAGTGTCAGAGCATATATTTGAAACTGAAACTGGTCTACCTTGGAACCTAGGTGCCGAACTATACACATCCTGCATTCCGATGTAGTTCATCTGACATATTGTATGTACCAAATAAAGGTACAGGATCAAAACACTTAACAGTATCTGTGTAGGTAAGTAATTTGCAGGCACGCAATCTTACATGACCCTCCTCAGCTTATCTTTCAAGTTTAAGGCACTGGTAACTGCCTTATTGCACCCACCATAGGCCTCCTTGATGCCCAACACCTAGATTACTAGGTCTTTCTGCTGGTTTGTTCCAGCCAAAGTGAATGATTGCTCTCCATTCTTTCGGTCACTAGGAAAGCTAGATCTTTTCCTATTTGGGCTACAAATTCATTCTCGCAATTCTGCCTCTCAATAGTTCATAATCACCCAAACCCCAACCCAATGGTATCCCTAGAAGTACCCTTCTATTCAAATCACTTTGTAAATTCAACTGTTCCAGAAAGGTCTAGGAAGGGAAAGAAAATGAGGACAGCTCAGACTATCAACTATCAAAGACAAGGGAGCAAGCTGAAAGATTATGGGTGCCTACGGGTACCTTCTGATAACGCAAGTGTAAATTCCAGAATGGTGGACTTTGGCCGGGAGAAACTTAAGACGCTCCCCTGAGGCAAGTACATGATTTCTTGTCTGGGTAGTGATGCATTTGTTGGTTGAGGAATACCAATCCACAGGGTATCGAGATCTTTCTTGCCTGGGACATCTCACAATTAAAGCCTCATTTTCTAGGCCCCAGGATGATTTGCCTGTCAAAAACAAAACAAAACAAAAACCATAAATGTGATCCTGACGTGATCATATAAAAATATTCTAACTCCTATACTCTATCCTTGCAGGATTAAATTTAGAAGTGGGTCATTCTTTGTGACTCTCTAACTGACAAAGAATAAGTAAGTGATTAAGATCTTTTATGAAATGTCTTAATGGGCACCACAGACAGATGGATGACCTTGGAGCTAAGCCTCTCACGCTGCCTTCAGTGGAGAGCAGCCACATCTACCTCTAACAAAGCCAGCTGCAGGTCAGCAAATGCTTGCAGCACCTGCCACATGCAGGCAGCATGTCACATTTGGATGTATTTAAATACTTAAAACTAAAATTATGCTATATTCTCTTAGATTTGTACTAAAGAATGACTGAAGAGCATTAATGAATTTTCCATGTTCCAATTCAACTGCAGCAACCAGAAGCAAGCGGGTTTGGAAAAAGGCAAATGTTTTGGGGATCATTTCATCACAAATTTAAACACCTTTCACTGAAAAGCAATACTTACTAAACTTAGCTGCCGTGGAATGTACCAGAATTGTGGCGAGTGCCAAGCCCCAAAGTCTCATTGTCAGGTTTTCAATCCAGAGCTAGTTGGTAACTAGCTATTGAGGTTGTTCAAGGCGAGCCTGTGACATGCGATGGTAAAGGTCTCTTCTAAGAAGTAGATGGTGGCCCCTGAGATTTTTAGTTGGAAAGCGTTTTCACTGCCTCAACTGAAACATAAATTGTACAAGATCACAAGCAAAGTACTTATTGCCAAGATTTTTACTATTTCAGTACCCCCCACAAGAGTTCAATGGTCACAGCTATTTATTAGATGTATCATGGCAGCATTTCAGACACAAAACACTGCACTTATTCCCACTGAACCTTTGGGTCACGTAGGCATTACTGTCATCATAATATATCATGGTATCATGAGAATGTACTGGCAGAAGGTAAATTAGAAGGAAAGAAAACTAGTTTCCATTTGTGAAACAAATTAGAGCTATAAAACTCAACAGACCCTAGAAAACACAGTGTTGTAAATGGTAACACAAAACCACAGATTTCCACCCAGGCTGGGGTCTGCTGGCACACAGGCACAAGCCACCTGCAGGCACATATTCGAAGAGTCATCACAAAGCAGCTAAACTTAGAGGGAAGTGACAAGTAACGCATTAATCAAGTAATCGCCCTGGGCACTACACCAGACCCTCAAAAATGCACCCCTGCCTCAGTTTGTCCCCAAGATTCACTAAAGGTATGTTAACAATAGTCAAAGATCTGTAAAAAATAATTATGTACTTTTCTTTTTTCCTTCCAGCAAGAGAATCATTCAACTAGGTGGTTTGTTCTTAAAAAGTCAGGGGAGGGAATGGAACTAATATAGAGACGGACAAACAGAGCAACAGACACAAGAACCCTTAATATAATAGTTCAAGAAAGCACATTTCCTGTCAACATCAACCGTCGATACTTTTCTTGTTATGTGTATGGAAAAGTTGTTATTATAAACTTTAGATAAGTAGTTGAGACTTACCCAAGCTGAAGGGCAGAAGGGAATGGACTCCACGTCAATGACTGAGCTAAGAAAGGCTCCCAGCTCTTCTGGCTCCTTCCTTGAGGACTCTCAGGTGCATGAACTCTCTCTTTTATTTTGAAAGGGAGGTACCCAAAGACATCCTACCATTCCTCACTCCACCCACACTGAAATGTAATTTTTGCCAAAATCCATGACTTGTTCAAAAACACTGGTGCATCATGTATCAAGAATGCTTGACCTTGGTAAATAAATATTTAAACATAATGACAACACTGAGTAAGCCCTTTAGAGGAAGTAATCATATAATCTCCCCTCAGTTTAGCATCAGTTTCTCAAGCTAAATAATCTTGTTTTTTTATTGCCCTAATAATATTTTTTTCAACTAATTTATTTATTTTGAGAGAGAGAGAGCACATGCACTTGAGCAGGGGAGGGGCAGAGAAAGAGAGAGAATCCCAAACAGGCACTGTGCTGTCAGCACAAAGCCGAACTGGGGCTCCATCTCACAAAGCTTGGGATCATGACATGAGCAGAAATGAAGAGTCAGAGGCTTAACAGCCTGAGTCACCCAGGTTCCCCTGTTGCACTGAGACTACTAAGTTGGTTCTAAATGACCTTGAAATTGTGAGGCCATGAGTCTGCCTTTCCCTATATCTCTTGACACTTCATTTGCAGACACTAGCTACGCATGCCTATCCAGTTTGGACAGCTTTGGTGCAGAGTTCCAAAAGGAAATGAGAGGACAAGCAACGAGAAGTAAGCCAGGTGTTACGGAGATTTGTAAATGTTCTACTTACAGTCCAGAATGTGATGCGGACTCGTCCAAAAACAGTTTCCAGCTCCTTGGCTCCCCACATATAAATCCCTGTAAGAATCTATGCTTGGAGGGGAAAAGGAAGTTTTTCTAAGGAGTTCAGGGACATAGAGAGAAATTATGAGTAAGAAGGCTCTTCAAGGGGCCTGATAAGGAAGACCACAACCTTCAACTCTTCAGTTCCATGTAAAACAAATGTTAATTGCAAAATTAGATTTTAGCTAGCTGGATTAGATTTTAGCTATTTTCCACATAGCTGGAATGCTGTATTATGAGTAAATTCAACTCACATAAAAAAATTTTTTTAATGTTTTATTTATTTCTGAGAGAGAGAGAGAGAGAGAGAGAGAGGCAGCGTGAGCAGGAGAGAGTCAGAGAGAGAGGGAGACACAGAATCCAAAACAGGCTCCAGGCTCTGAGCTAGCTGTCAGAACAGAGCCTGATGCGGAGCTCAAACCCACAAACCGTGAGATCATGACCTGAGCCGAAGTTGGATACTCAACCGACTGAGCCACCCAGGTGCCCCTCAACTCACTTTTAAAACCTACCACATCCCAGAAGGATTCAGGGACTAACTGCAGACCAGCTTAATAACATAATGATAATAGTTAAGCTCTATCTAGAATTCGCTCTATGCCAAGATACAGTTCTTAGTGACTTAACATGTCACAACACCCAAGGAGGCAGGTGCTATTATTATTAGTCCCCTGTTACAGATAAGGACACTGGGGCACAGAAAAGTTAAGCAACTTGGCCAAGTCACATATTGCTAAGACATAGAACCCAAGCAGGTTGGCTCCAAAGGCTCGACGCCTAATCACCAGGTCACACCACCACCAAGGTGAGCAAGGTGAGAGGAGGTGCTGCTAACAGAAAGTTCTAATAGGTTTTCTTTCCCCACATTGTGGCTGGCAAAGCTCTCGAGCAGGTATCCCTACCTGCTTGGGGGTTAAGTCATAGTTTGGACATCAGTCATGTGCTCTGAGAGGAAGAAATGCCAAGTCCTGTCACAGCTAGGAGATTTGCCATGAGATGTTTGGTGTAAATTCGGGGAATTGCGTCTGCTTATCTCTATTCTCCTGTTAGTTGTCCAAACGTTTATTATCAAGATCATATGCATTTCACACTGACACCACAGAATCAGGAGTAAGTGAGCTTGGAACAGTGCCCAGGGCATGGTTAAACTCTAGACAGCATTTTGTTAAATAAAATAACATGAACTGGAAAGTTCTAATATTTGAATATGAGCTTCTTTTCGCCTACTAATATATCTTTCAAAAAATTGTGTTAAGGTTAGGCATTTCTTCATAAGAATAGACCACATTAGCATTGGTTTCCTAGTTTCAAATAAGATTTCTTAGTTCAGGGGTGCCTGGGTGGCTCAGTCAGTTGAGTGTCCAACTTCAGCTCAGGTCATGACTCACACTTGGTGAGATGGGGCTTTGCGCTGACAGCTCAGAGCCTAGAGACTGTTTCAGATTCTGTGTCTCCCCCCCCCTCTCTCTGTCCCTCCCCTGCTTGTGCTCTCTCTCTCTCTCTCTCAAAAATAAATAAATAAATGTTAAAAATTTTTTTAAAAAGATTTCTTGGTTCAAAATAAGGTTTTGAGGTGCCTGGTGTCTCAGTCATTTAAGCATCCAACTCTTGGTCTAGTTCAGGTCATGATCTTGCAGTTCGTGAGTTTGAGCCCCACATCGGGGTTGTGCTGGCAGCATGGAGTCTGCTTGGGATTCTCTCTCTCTGCCCCTCCCTCTATCTCTTTCTCAAAATAAATAAATAAACCTAAAAACAAGGTTTCAATTAGAATTTTAACACAATCATGAAATCTTGCAGAAGCACTTAGTAAAATCTAATGACTATTGTAAGATAATCAAGTAATCCATTTAACAATAGTCCTGGGGCATCTGGGTGGCTCAGTCCATTACGTGTCCAATTTCAGTTCAGGTCATGATCTCACGGTTGGTGGGTTTCAGCCCCACATCGGGCTCTGTGCTGACAGCTCAGAGCCTGGAGCCTGCTTTGGATTCTGTGTCTCCTTCTCTTTCTGGCCTTCCTCTGCTCACACTCTGTCTCTGTCTCTCTCTCTCTAAAAATACAT
Organism: Crocuta crocuta; assembly: GCF_008692635.1. Taxonomy (NCBI): domain Eukaryota; kingdom Metazoa; phylum Chordata; class Mammalia; order Carnivora; family Hyaenidae; genus Crocuta; species Crocuta crocuta. The sequence continues at coordinate 4,609,213 of NW_027551558.1, forward strand.
ACATACATACATACATACATACATTCATACATACATAATTAATTAAAAAAAGAACATAAAGTCCTTTCATCTAAAGTACTTTATCTAAAGTACATGCTTCTTATCAACGACACCATTCAAATTTTACAGATTAAAATAAAACCCATGGATCAGACTGGTTAAATCGTTAGACCAAACTCATCCACTTGCAGCTAGGGTTGAAACCAAACTTGTTGAACCTCAAAGCCAAAGCTTTTTTTTTTTTTCTTGAATGTCAGCTAAAAAAGAGAAAGAAGAGGGCAGTAAAGCTTTCTTTCTTATAATTGTGAGTGGATTATTAAGCAAAATAACCTAGTCTGATTTCCCTAAACTTCTTCTTTATAAATCACTAAACCACTTTGGCTTCTGACCACCAAGACATCATCCAACACAAAAGTATAGTAGTTCCTAGTAACTTAGTAAGACAAAACGTGAAAGGCAAAGGCTTCCAACTAATAAATAAACAGGGATTTGGGGCACCCATAAGTTTTTGTCAAGTTAAGGAGAAATCTTTCAATGTCTGCTTGTTTCTGTAGCGAATACCCTCTTCTTCAGATTTCTCAGAACTATTCTCCATTTTTAAAATTGATCTAACCTTATTTGGTCATAACTGTTTTCTGATTTTTTTAGTTTAGCCATAATTTTCTTCTAATTTGAGGTTATAATTTTGAAAGCTGGCATGTCCAGATTTCTAATCTAACTCTCTGATGTTTCTGCTACAAAAATAAACAAAACCTCAAAACCTTTATTTCCAGAATAACAGCTAGCAACTTGCATTTGGACTGCAGCACTCAACTACTTCATAGCTTACCAGTCATCCTGCAAGACGCCTGTTTGTCTTGCCTGGTGTCATAATTAAATCAAGATGTAGGTCTCCCACTCTAGAACCGGCCATGATCTTACCGTAAACTGTGTCAAAAGCCAGGACATTTTTGTCACATTACACATACATGAATGTGAGTGGGTCAGGCTCTCAGTAACTCTCACAAGAAGTAAGCAAAGGGGCAGTCTTCTTCCAATTTTATTAGAGAACATTTAGAAGGCCACTTTCCTCCCACACTCCCAGTGGGGGTGTTTATAGGGCCTACAAAGGAGGGGTGTGGACCCTGTGTGGTGGCCTGGCCTGGGTCTTGGGGGAAGGATCTGGGGGACAGCTCCATCCATTGTGTCACCTGGGGCAGATTCTTCTTCTCCACATTTCAAACTCTAGGAGCTCTCAGCGCTCCTTCCCTGCCTTGCCCCTTAGAAAAGCACTTTCGCCCAGTCTTCCTCACCCCCGTGATGGCAGCTCTGTCTCTCCAGTTGCTCAAGCCAGAACTCACCTTGTGTGATTGACTCTTCTTTTCCTCACACATCTGACCTACAATCCACTGGGACACCCTCTGGGTCTCACCTTCAAACACATCCTACCTGCCAGAACCGTGCCCCCCACCTCAACTACCACTTCCTTCTCTCTAGCCACCACTGTCTCATTCCTGGGCTTCAATGATAGCTCCTGTTAACTCCCCCTGCTCCCAATGGTGCCCTTCATCAGACCGTTCCTAATACAGGGCTCTGGAGATTCTGTCAAAATCCAAGTCGGGTCATCCAGGCCTTCCTCACCCAGAGGAAGAGCTGACCCCTTGCAGCAGCTCTGAGGTCCCACACAACCTGGGGCTACCCATCACTTCCCCAATTCCTCCTTTCCAACCCTGTGTTCCTTGGTTACCCCCTAGGCTGACTCTCTCACCTCCTCCAAGTCAGTGTCCCTGTGGTACCTTCTCAAAAAGCCTTACCTTGACTACTCAATGTTCTCTTTTTCTTTGCTTCTGAATAGCTTTTTTTCCTATTCAGATACTATAAATTTAATCAGTCTAAAGTGACAACTCAGTAGCATTTAGAATATTCACAATGCCGTGAATCTACCACCTCTGTCTAGTTCCCATTTTCATCGCTCCAGACAAAATCCCATTCCCATTAGTAATTACTACCTCTTCCAGCTCCTAGCAACTGCCAGTTAGCTTTCTGCCTCTATGGATTTGCCTTTTCTGAATATTCCATATAAATGGAATCATCCAGTGAGTACCTTGATGTCTGGCTTCTCTCATATAGCATAGCGTATTCAAGGTTCATCTACATTGAAGCATGTGTCAGTACTACGTTCCTTTAGTGGCTGAGTAATATTTCATTGTGTGACTGTCCCATGGTTGGTTTATCCATCTATTCATTCATGGACATTGGATCGCTTCTACCTTTGACTACTGCCAATAGTGCAGTTCTGGACATTGGTGTCAAAGCATTTATTTGAGTATCTGATCAGTTGATTTTAAATTGCGATATCCACCCCCCACTCCATTCCCTATTTTCTTACCCAGCTCTAGCATTTTTCCTAAGGCACCCATCAGGTTTTAATTTTCTACTTTTGAATTGTGTTTCTTGTGTGTGTTCTGTTTCCCACCACTGGGATATGAGTTCCGGAAGGGAAGAGATTTTGTGTGTGAGTTTTGCCCACTGACACAGCTCATGTGCCTGGCACAGCACTAAACACCAAGTAAAGGCTTGAAAATATTTGTTGAGGGGCGCCTGGGTGGCTCAGTCAGTTAAGTGTCCAAATTCGGCTCAGGTCATGATCTCTTGGTTCATGGGTTCAAGCCCCGCATCAGGCTCTGTGCTGACAGCTAGCTCAGAGCCTGGAGCCTGCTTCGGATTCTCTGTCTCCCTCTCTCTCTGACCCTCCCCTGCTCATGTTGTCTCTATCTCTCTCTCTCAGAAATAAATAAAAAATATTTTAAAAAAAGAAAGAAAATGTTTGTCGAATGAACTCCTACCACCGGCTAGAGGCTGAAATTTGGGGTCTGGAAACGAAAGGCTTGTATATGAATCTGAACAGGAGCAATGTGCTTTCTGCCATATTTTTACATCTTTTCCTTGAAACTCTGGCCTTTCTATTTTATCTCATGGTAAAGTGAGGCGTCAGTTACTCTTGGAATATCCCATGAGAACTCCTGAGGCCAAGGAGAGAGTGAGCATTGTACAAGCCAGAAGGAACTCTGTGAACTGAAGACACACAGGAGGGAGAAGCAGAAGTGCTGGCCATATGAAAACTAGCCAGCAGTCTTAAGTGTTTGCATATGTGAAATGACTAAATTACAACCAAGATCCCTTTGAGACTAGTACTTTATGACCATTTTTATTATCTTTGGCCTGCATTTGTCATTCTTTATTTGGTTCATGCACATTTTTTTAAAATTATTTTTTAATGTTTATTTATCTTAGAAAGAGGGAGAGACAGCATGCAAGCAGGGGAGGGACAGAGAGGGAGACACAGAATCCGAAGCAGGCTCCAGGCTCTGAGCTGTCAGTACAGAGCCCACTGTGGGGCTTGAACTCACAAGCTGTGATATCATGACCTGAGCCAAACTCAGATGCTTAACCAACTGAGCTACCCAGGCGCCCCTAGTTCCTGTACATATTCTTGTGTCTTTGGGGTCAGTGTGGCCTTTATTTTCCCAGCATTAGAATCACCATCTATAATTTCTGTGAAAGTTCTAAAAGTTACCTTAAGTGTCCAACTTCGGCTCAGGTCATGATCTTGCGGTTTGTGGGTTTGAGCCCCACATCAGGTTCTGTGCTGACAGCTCAGAGCCTGTAGCCTGCTTCAGATCCTGTGTCTCCCTCTCTCTCTGCCCCTCCCTTGCTCGCACTCTGTCTCTCTCTGTCTTGAAAATAAATAAGCACTAAAAAAAAAAAGATGGACATATAGATCAAAGGATCAGAAAAAGAGTCCATAAATAGACTTAAACATACAGAAATTGATTTTTGATAAAATCGCCAACATAAATCTCTGGGGAAAGCATAGTTTTCAATAGATGATGATGGAAAAACTGGCTATCTGTGTGGATGGAAGATATATTTTTACTTCACAATATATATAAAAATAAAATCAAAATGGAACATATTTGTAAAAAAAATTACATAGTCAAAAATCTTCATCATTTTCCTACTTGGAGTAGGACAAATATTTCTTAGACTAGGTACAAAAATCACTAATCATGAAAGAAGAATAAATAACAGAATGCACCAAAATAAGAACTTCTGTCCTTCAAAGGACATCATTATCATTTGAATAGACCAAGCTGCATGCAGACAAAATACAGCTTACACATCTGATGGAAGACTTGGATCTATAATTTATAGATTTCCCAGTTAGGATGAAGGTGATAAAATGGCCCAAATTTTTAAAAAGTGAGAAAAAGACTCAAAGTTAGTGAAATCTTTCACAAAATACACCGATGGCCAAAAAACACATTAAAAATATAAATGTAAATAATTGAAACTACAATGAGAACACATTTCATGACCTTACAAAGACTAAGGATATCAAGTGTTGGCAAGGATGTGGGCAACTAGAATTTCCATATATCTCTGACAAGAGTGTCAGCTGATAAATGACTTTGGAAGAGAGTTTGGAAGCTTCTGGTAACTGCTTATCATGTGACCCAGAAATTTCTCTCCTAAAGATTTACCCAAAGGAAGTAAAAATGTATGGCCACAAAAAGACTTGTACACAAATGTTCATAGACTCATGATGACCAGTACCACATAAATGGATATACTATTTTACACTCATGATAGAATGCTACTCAGCAATTGAAAGAAAGAAAGAAAGAAAGAAAGAAAGAAAGAAAGAAAGAACACACTATGAGTGGATTTCAGAAACATTAGGCTGAGTGAAAAAAGCCAGGTGTAAAAGAATACATGCTGCATAATTCCATTTCTAGAATGTTCTGAAATGGCAAAGGTTAAATAGTGATTACCTGGAATGGGAGATGCAGGGTCAATTAACTATAAAGCAGAATAAAAGAAATTTATGGGATGATATCTGAATTGAGATGATGGTCTCATAAGGTATACATCTGTCAAAGCTAACTGAACTTTAGACTTAAAATGTGTTCTTTTTCTTGCACTCACATTTATATCTTGGCAAGTTGACAAGCAAAACAAAAAGTTAAGGAATATCTACTCTTGTGACTTAGCAATTCCACTCTTAGTATTTCCCCAAGAGAATTAAAAGTACATGTCCACAAAACACTTACAAAAGAATGTTTATGGGCGCCATATTCACCTACTGAAACCTAAACAATTCAAATGTCTATCGGCCAGGAGAATGGGTAATGAAAAGGCCATGAAAAAGAAGGGAATTACTGATATAATACCATGATGAATCTCAAAAAGATCACTTTCAGTAAGTTTGAGTTTGTTGCAAAATAGGAAATAATAACGCCCTGCCCAACACCCTGTCCCCAAATTACACCAAGCAGAAGAAACTAAACGTGGAAGCATACATATTGCATATTACACTTCTACAAAGCTCAATGGTAGGCTAACTAACCTACATCGGAAAATTGGAAAGCATGTGTTTGAGACTGGGAATTTGGTGGGGAAAAGGCGGGGGAGGAAATTTCTGAGAAGAAGAAATGCTTTCAGTGGTGTTTGGGTTGGTGATTACATACATGAATATTATTATCAAATCCTAGCCTACATTTAAGATCTGTGGTTTTAATTGAGAATTAGTTATTTCCCAGTATTTTAAAACAAAATGAATTCATAGTCTCCGAAGCATGTAACAAAAGCAGCACTGTACTGAAGTCAAAAGACCCAGATTCATTTCTGGTGACACACCGTGAGAAACTGCTTCTGGAGGTCTTACCAATATTTAGTCATCAGACTTCCCATAATAAATGATCTGTAGAGAAAATTGGTTGTGGGTTTTGGGGGTTTTTTTTGTTTTTTGTTTTTGTTTTTGCTTGTGTTTTGTTTTGTTTTTGAGAATGATTCCCAGAACAAGTCGTCCAGAACAAGTTCTGTGGTCTGTCTTTTTCCCCCCAAAATTTTTTAGGTAAGTTTCCTCTCTGAATTTATTTCAGAGTTTTTCTGGCTAAGATTATGAGCAACCAGCTAGGTAGGCCTCTATGTAGTTTATTGGGTGTGAGCAAAGGTGACGCTTGAAATATATGACAGAAGTAGTGTCACGTAGGCACTGGCCAGTTACAAGGACCCTGGTCACTGCAAAGGAGCTGGGCTGAATCTTGTGGTTTCTGGATTATGAGGAGATTGCAGGGGAGTACAGTAGAGGGTTTTGGGTGGATGGGGGCTGAAGTTTCATCAATAAGGAAATATTTCAATGTTTTAATAATTATCACGGTTGTGTACACCAATTCAGCATCAACAGGGCTTATAAGAGAAAAATGCTGAACCCAGACTGCTAGTGGCAGCGCCTTCAGTGTGAATCACTGCTTCAGATACTGGAGGTACAACAATGCACCAAACAGAACAAAGACAGGCAAATAGACCTGCCCACGTGGAATTTACATCCTCGCAGAGAAGAAAGACAATAATCAACACAAATAAGGAAAGAATATTGATAAAACATTTTAGATAGCATTTCAATTAGGCAGGGGATAAAAGGCAGAGGAGGGAGGGAAAGAGAGTTGGAGAAATGCAGTTTCAGGTAGGGGGGGTCCCAGGAAGGCCAACCAGGAAGGGAACATTTGATAAGCAGCCAAAGTAGAGCCCAGGCAGAAGGGGCAGGCAGTGTAGGGGCCCTGAAATCAAGCGAGCCTGGGGTGTATGAGGAGCATCAGGGAGCTACATGGTTTGAGCTGAGCAACAAATGGCAGAAAAGTAGGAGCTGAGGTCAGAGAGGTCTGGTGACCAAATCCTGCAAGGCTCTATGAGTCACCAAAAGCACTTTGATTTTTACTCGGTAAGACAATGGAAACCACTGGAGGATTTCAAGCCAAGGAATGGCATGAGTGCTGAGAAAATGCCCTTAAGGAGGACCAGAGATGAAGCAGAAGAACAAATCAGGAGTCTATATGGTCGTCCAGGTGAGAGAGAGATAGTAGTGTAGGCCATGAGACAGGTTGGATTTTGGATACATGTTGACCTATTACTAACAGGACTTCTTGATGGATGCGATCTGGGATGTGAAAGAAAGCGAGCAGCCAAAGATGACTCCAAGGTCTGTCCTGAGCAACTGGACAAAGGGGTTACTATTCGTTGAGATGGGGATATCAGAAGTAGAACAGATGTTGGAGTAAGATTAGCTCGGTGTGGGACATAATCAGCTTGATGTATTTATTAGACATATAACTGGAGACGTCTGGTCAACAGTGCGGTTCTTGCTCCTGAAGTTCAGGAAACACATTCAGGCTAAGAATACAAATTCAGGCAATGTCAGGGTGTAGATGAAATGAAGTCTGTGAGACTAATAAATGAGATCCTCAAGAGGGAAAGTAGATAGGCCATGAGGGCGCAAAAGAACAACTTCTTATTTTCACCATAAAATTTCCCTAGGGAAAAGGTATTCACCTTTCCCTCAAAGACAAATTTGGATCTCTCTGTGTAAAGCACGGGAGAAGGGTTGACAATTCAGCATAAGTTAAAATACATTTTTAACTTCAAATCCTTTCTCTCTTTTTTCTTTTTCTTGTTTGGTTTGTTCACTTGATTGTTTGGTAAATAACTTTATAGAATCTGGATGGCCTTGCTTCTTTAAATTTCAACTTGTTAATAAATAGATAAGATTGCAATGGTATTATGCTTTGGCCATTGTTTCCGATTACCCCCATGTCCTTGCTAAAGCGTGTCAATCCTCAGTCTTGACCTTCCCTTGAAGGAGTCTCTGTCACAGGTGAGCAACTTCTCCTCCATCTTCCTGCAGGACCCTCACTGGCTGCTCCTTCATATTCTCCTCCCTCCCCCTCATCATTTCATAGCTTAGTCCTTGGACATCTCTTCTCTACCTGCATTCATTCCTCATGTGATGCTGTCCAGTTTCTGTTGGTTCCCAACCTCCTCTGGTGCTTCCCAGGTATAATCTGAAACCAGGCCCTGCACATGGAAGGCAAGGAGAGGCTGAAGAAAGAGGCAGGCCACTCCAGAAAGGTAGGTGGCTGCTGGCATTTTTAATGAGCAAGGGAACTTAGTTACGGAGTTACCTTGGGTAATAACAGGACAAACAGATCTCTGCACCTGCCTGCCAAATCTGATGAGTTTGTATAGAGAATTTAACCGGCTTTAGTCACATATACAGTCCAGATGGTCTCCGTGCCACATAGCTGTCAAGTGTATGTCCTCAGAGCAGCCTCTGGTTATGGAAACGGTGGGGAGCCTCCAATTCCCAGCTTGAGTGTCAACCAGCAGTCATAACCTCTCGACGGGCTCCCCCAACAGTGTTCTTATTCTAAACATCAGCTCTACACTGATCACACACTGGCAAACCTGCTGTGCAGACTTTTCCCCTGAACTTCAGACTCAAGTATTCCTGCAGATTTGACACCTCCACTCTGTCCTCGATGTCTCAGAATCAACCTGTCAAGATTGAATTCCTGCTCTTCCCACCAAAACTTGCTCTTCCAATAACCCTTATCATCTTGGTTGATGGTAAGTAACTCCGTCTTTACAGATGCACAGATAACAATCCCTGGAGGTGTCCTTATGCCTGTTTTTCTCTAGCTCATTCCCTCCAATCCATCAGCGAATTTTGCTGAGTCTTCTTTCCAGATATATTTGGGGCCCACTGACATGACCCCTTGTCATGGCCCTCACTGGTGGCCCAGGCCTCCTCCATCTCTTGCCTGGATTACTGCAATTTCCTCCAGATTCCACTTTTGGAACAGAAATCATCATGAACCTTTTAATCACTCCTCTCCTCAAACCTCTCCTTTCACTCAGTGAAAGCCAAATTCTTTGTAACGGACAAAAAGGCCCTCCACAGTCTGCCAGCCTTCACACTTCACTGATTCAGGTTATTCTGTGTTCCTGCCCTCATTCCACTCCATGAGCACCTTTCTCCTCCCTCTTCCCTGAACGCTCCACCCTTGCCCCCACCTCTGATCCTCTGCACCAGCTCGCTCCTCTATCCTAGATTCCTTTCTGCCAGACATTTGTCCAGCTCCTTCTCTCCCTTTCTCCTTAATGAGATCTACCCTTTACACTCCCAACTTCCCTATTCTGCTCTATTATTTCCGCGGCTTTTATTACCTCCTGATATCCTAAATACTGGACTTGTGTATCACATATGCGTATTGTCTGCTTTGTTCTCTTACACATCCCAGAGTAGGTCCTCAATATGTAGCTTAGGAATTAATAAATGAACGAACCTTGTTAGGTAAGCATGAGGATTCATTTCCTCTCCAACTAGATTGTTACTGAATGGAATCCTCTTGCTTTTAAGGATGCCATACTTAAGGACGCCTTCATTATAAAGGTGGAAGCAGAAGCAGGAAGTGGGTGAATGAGTCCTGCATTTGGCTCCGAGGCCAGGGGCACAGACCACACTGACAGACTGAAAGAAGGAAAGGGATGCCTGGGTGGCTCAGTCGGTTCAGCATCCAGTTTTTGATTTTGGCTCAGGTCATGATCTCACGGTTCATGAGTTCAAGCCCCACATCAGCCTCTACACTGATAGTGAGGCACCTGCTTGAGATTTTTCTCTCTCTTTCTCACTCTGCTTCTTCCTCTCTCTCTTTCTCTCTCTCTTCCTCTTAAAAAAATAAACATTTTTTTAAAAATAAGGGAGAGTTGTGAAGAGGGAACACACATATAGGAAAAGAGAGACAAAAAAAGAAAAGCCAAAAGGAGTCATGTTTGACTTCAACCTCCAATTTGCTCAAAATATTCCTTAACAAGATCAGGAGGCAAACACCTTCTAAGATCATTTGCTTGTTCATGATGAATTATTTCCAAATCAATGTTGTTTTATAAAGTTTAATATAGATCACATTTTGAAAACATTCATCTTTTGTTTTATCTTTTGAAAGGTGTCTTATAAAAGTCGGTATGTACGTGGGCGGTGATCTAACAGAGACCCGTTGGTGGGAGAGGGGGCATGCTTATATTTCAAGGTAACAATGGTCAGAAACAAATCAAAATGAAGAGAAGGCACTTTTGATCCTTCCGACCCAGAATCTATCGGACCCCTGCACAAGGCGAGAAATAAATATGAGAGAATTCCCAATGGAATGTTTGGTCTTTATCTCTTTGCTTATCACTCCTATAGAGTAGTGAAACCCAAGAAAACTTAGATAACAAGTTCTAGTTAATTTTTTTTGTATTTGAGAGAGAGAGCATCTTATTCAAGAGAATGATTTTTTTTAAGCATTTAAGGTTACTGCTCAGATGGTGATTTGAAGACATCAGACACTAGTGTATAGTAAGCCAAGATTCTGACAGGGAGTGGCTGACATTTTTCTGGCCAACTAAGGACCCAGGGTGAAAAGGACTTTAGAAAGTGCTGGTTGGGGGTGCCTGGGTGGCTCATTTGGTTAAGTGTCTGGCTTCGGCTCAGCTTATGATCTCATAGTCTGTGGGTTTGAGCCCTGTGTCAGTCTCCATGCTGACAGCTCAGAATCTGGAGCCTGCTTTGGATTCTGTGTCTCCTTCTCTCTCTGCCCCTCCCCTGCTCGCTCTCTGTCTCTGTCTCTCAAAATAAAATAAAGACATTAAAAAAAAAAAGTGCTGGTTGGCCCTGGGAGAGGGCAGAGAGTCTGAGGAGCAGGGAGAGGGATCAGCAACCTCAGATAAATTCCCATCATCCCATTTTCTTTCCTCAAGGATAAACCCCCACCCTGTTGGGCGCAGTAGGGCCAAGAGTGTGGAGGCTCTGGTGCACAGTGACTCAAACCCTCAGTCCCTTCATCTCCTTAACTACAAGGCTTCTGAGAAGAATGAGCAGGGAAGTCTCAATTGCCATCTCACAGTGGGCTCAAACGGGCACCTCATATCCACACGTTAATCACATTAAGTCAAAAGACATAAATGGTGTTAGATAGGGTCAGCAGTTGTGTAAATTCCAAGTTATCCATCTACCTAAGGAATACCTTATAAGGTCTGATTTAAATCTCAGTTCCACCATCACGGACACTGTCTTTATTCTGTTTTTCCATCAGGGCACTGTCTCCTTTCACCTGGCTCAGTCACATACAGCTCCAGATCCAGTCCCAGAGACTGAACCCAACTCTTTTCATGCTCATATTCAGTCTTGCCGCAGTGAGCCTGTGCTCTCAGCAGCATTGGTGTGGCACAGGAGTTGAATACACAGGATTTGAATCAGTTAGAGCTGGGTTTCACCCCTACTTCACAGAATTATCATAAGATCAACAGGATATGGGATATGGAGAACACTTGGCTCAGGGGTCCACACAGGGCAGACTCTCAGTATATAGTTATTATTGTTATGACAAGTGTGCTAAAAGAAAATTGTCTCAGACAGGAAGGAGCCTCCCCACTTCTTACCCAGGTCCCCTTCATCACCCTACATCTTCAGTCTCCCCTGAGTCTGCATCCAGTCTTCAACAAAATTCATAAAAGAAAATATAGCGGAAAAGTTTCATGACATTAGCCTTGGCAAAAGCACAGAAAAATAGACAAAAAGCAAGAGAAAACTAGTGGAACTGTATCAAACTAAAAACTTCTGCAAAACACAGGAAACAATCAACAGAGTGAAATGGCAATCTATGAAATGGAAGGGAACACTTGCACACCAGATATCTGATAAGGAATTGATTTCCAAAATATATAAGGAACTCCTACGATTCAGTAGCAAAATAATAATAGTAATAACCCAATCAAAACATGGGCTAATGCCTTTAATAGACATTGATCCAAAGAATACATCCAGATGGCTAACAGGTACATGAAAAGATGCTCAGCATCACTCATCTTCAGGGAAATGTAAACCAAAACCACAATGAGATAACACCTCTCACCTGTCAGAATGGCTATTACCAAAGGAGAAAAAGATAAGTTCTGGATCGCATGTGTAGAGATTGGAACCCTTGTACACTGTTGGTGGGAATGCAAAATGGTACAGTTGCTAAGGATAACATATAGGTTCCTTAAAACGTTAAAACTGGGAAATAGAAATAGTGACCCAACAATCCCACTCCTGGGTATTTATTGGGATCTCAAAGAAATATTATTCCCCCCCACGTTCACTGCAGCACTATTCATAATAGCCAGGATGTGGACACAACATAAGGTTATGGAGAAAGAAAGAAAGTGTAGTGCGTACATACAGTAAAATAATATTCAACCCAAACCCTGAGGATATTATGCTAAGTGAAATAAACCAGTCACAGATGAACACATATTACATGGTTCCACTTACGTGTCATCAAATACATAGACTCAAAGAATGGAATGGTGGTTTCCTGGGGGGAGGGGGAAAGAAGGGGCTGGTACTCGATGGGCATAACGTTTCAGTTAAGTAAGATGAACAATTTCTAGAGATCTGTTGTACAATATCATGCATATGGTTAACAATCCTGAATTGTACACTTAAAATTTTTGTTAAACGATCAAGTCTCGTGTGAAGGATTTTTACCACAATAAAATTAAAAAAAAATTTTTTAAGGCCCCTCTTTAGAATCCAGACAACCTGGCTGGCCCTTTCCCTTCTTCTTTCTGGAAACTGGACTTGGTTGCTGTTAGTTTTTTCCAAGACCAGAGGGACCTTTCCCTTCCTCCTGAAATGGGACCCTACCACGTGCACCCATGTGCTACACTCACACAATTTCAGCATCATGGCTGCTGGGAGACTCCTGCATTGCCCCTACCCACTACAGTGCATTTGCCCTTGCATACCAACATTGCCCAAAATTTTGGAGACTCTCTCCTTTGAAATTGTCTGTTTCTGCAATTACAGAAAACTGGGAAGTGTGGAAGGGTGACCCGAAAAAGACAGACCTTCACAATCATCCGATGAGTATTTCAAAGGCCATAGATGAAGAGCTCCCCTCCTGGAGAAGCAGGTATCTGCCATCCACCTCCCCTTAAGCTACTGGCCCATGTCACCAAATGTAGACATGTCTGGTTAGGAAACTACTTTGGGACCAATCACCTCATGAAAACAATCTGTTCAAGAACAGAGAAAACCCAATGCTTGCCGGGGGTTCTGTAAAGTTCAAGTCAGCATCCCTGGCAGCCTGTCTGCAGGACACAGAGATGGTAGTTCCCAGAGCGGAAGAGGAAAAAATATAATGACAACGATGAGGGCTGGCAGTACTCAGCATTCACTATCAGCTAGGTACTGAACTAAGTACTCTGCATCCATTTAATCTTTAGAAACCACCCCCGGAATTTGGCATTAGTATTAACGCATGGGTTTTGTAGGTAAAGAATACAAGAATTACAGAGATTAGGTAAATTGCTTGGAGTCATAGATCACATAAGTGCAAGAGCAGGGATTAAATGCAGTTCTACATGGGGGTGCTCAGTCAGTCATGCCTGACTCTTGGTCTCGGCTCAGATAATGATCTCAGGGTCATGGGATCAAGCATGGGATCATGCCCAGCATGGAGCCTGCTTGAGATTCTCTCTCTCCCTCTCTCCTTGCCCCTCCCCTGCTCATTCTCTCTCTCTCTCCCAAATAAATAAATAAAAACAAATGGCATAAATGCAATCCTGCAGAATTCCAGAGTTTCCTGTCTCAAATACTTGACATAGAATAACGGACCTTGGATAACAATGTTCGTCTTGATACTTGGGGGACAATGAACACACGGCCTGTTTGGCCTCGAGTGCTGACAAAAGAACCATTGCAGTTGCTGGCAAGCATCCCTCCCGGGTCTCTGCTCCTGGAAGAAATTGTTAGGAAATCTGACCCACATTGGGTAGGGAGGGCTTTGGGGACCAGCTCTGCCGCATTTGGATCTGCACACTTTGTTGGGCAGCCTCCAGAGAGAAGGAGAACCGAACCATCAAGCAGAATTTCAAAGCAGGCACCAATGACCCATGCGAACTTGCATCAGTTATTCACCTCAGCCCTTCTTCTCACACCCACCACTGGTTTTTGGTCCTGTGTTCCCTTCTCCCTGGTGGCTGACTTACTGTCCTGATGCTCCTAAGTTCCTGAGCTATTTCCCCAGTCACCGTCTGAGAAGATTCCACATTGGCTTTTCGTGGAGTCCAGACAATAGCTGGAATAGGTGTGCTCTGTGTGCACCCTGCAAGGCCCCTTGCTTTCCCACCCTCAACCAGATAGTGTCCAATACAGGAGGCCAGAGTTCCACATTATGCAAACCAGACTACCAAACGCTCCATCAGTCTATAACGTGACTTTCCCATTGGTAATACAACCTTTTTTCATAAATGAAACATGGATGGCAATCATTATTTTTAACCTAGATTTTTGTTTTAAAATTCCATTCCCTTTGAGATAAAAGTATTAAAAAAAACAAACAAACAATGGAACTTACCATTAGGAAGTCATACTTCAGCTCTTTCTTCCCCAGCTTTGTACCAACAGAGTTTATCAACTCTGAACTCCAATGTCTCTAATAGATCGCTGCTAAATACATAGCCACTTTTCTTTAAAAACCTCCCGTTTTCCTTATCAGTGAAGACACAGGAACCAGGTTACTGATAAGCTGAAACTGATGAACTGCGCTGTTCACGAACAGGGACTGCAGTTTTCATCACTTGTCTATTTCAAAGATCTCTGATGATGCTTCCCTCCCAATGTTACATTATCTCCATAGATGGTTACATTTCAAACCTAAAGTAGACTTTGCTTCCCCTGAGGGTGACTTTCTCAGCAAAACCTCCCTGACTCCACGTAGGTGGCAGGTCATTCACTGCCTGGAGAGTGAGCTGGCAGCTGTAACTTCCCGAAAGCTGCAGCTCCAAATTCAACTGTGCATATTCCTGCAGCAAGTTTTAGTGCTAGCGCCTCAGTGTCAATGGTTTGAAAACTCCAATGCGTTATCTGGTACTTAAGTGTGTGCCAGGCTCTGGGTGCATGGATTTTGCACATGCAATTGCTTCACTCTTCAGAGCCTTACAAGAGACTCAGAGAGGCTAACGATTACCTCGTTACCAAGGCAATAGGCAGTACAAGGAAAAGCCAGACGAATGCAAAGCTTCTGTAACTGGACTTTTTCCCTTTGCCACCGAATGGCGCATCTCAGAGGATTGTAATACAGATCTGTGAACATGCATTACAGTTATTAGAATTCTAGATGAGCCAGCTTTACTTACTTACATGATTGTGTTTTCAAAATGTTGGCAACTTGCAAACAATCAGGATGTGCCATCTGTTAAGACTTCTCTAATATAGTAGAGGGCACATGAGTTTTAGATATGTTCTGGTTTTCCTCTTACCGTATTGACTTTGGGCAAATTCCTTAATCTCTCTAAATCTTTTGTGATAAGGGTATTGTTATCAATATTAAATGAATAATCTGTGTAAGGGGTCAGCCATGTTAATGGATACCGATGGCTCTCTGCCATATCATACACTCAACCTATTCCGCCCACCACAATTGCACTAAACACACACATGCATGCACACTTCAAAATTTGTTTATTTTTCTCGTGGTCCCTTCAAAACCCCAATTTCACCGAGAGAGCCAAAATACCTTTTCTCCTTACCTATGGTCATTGTACCTAAAAGATGAAAACTGACAGCAGAACTTAATTACATATTGCATAATCTTTACGTGGAACATGATTTTCCGTGAGGTCATCTATCATTTCTTCTCCACTGCTAGACACCTGGGGAAGTTACCCTCAGAGAAACTAACTCGTACTTACTGATGTGCCCAATATGGTGGCAGGCACTGTGAGAGCTGTAAGAGAAATGTAAGACTCATTCCTGACCACAAGGAACTTAAGCTTTATGGAAAAAAATATGGTGTGGTGGGGTGAATGTAGTATTTTACAAATCTGAAAATTCTGAGTTTAAATTAGACAGAAATTTACTGCAATCTGACTACTTCTTAAAAGTAGGGTAGGTCATCTTTATTCAAAAATGAGATTTTAAAAATCCTCCTGACATGACTGGGCTACTGGTCTCCCCCAACTCTAGGTCTCTTGATGCCCTTTACCATCATGTGAGTATTGAGACAGCAGCATTTAAAAGCTCAGGCCAACTCTGCTGTGGAATTTATCTTTCAAAGAGACTCTTCGCATTGGTATTTATGTACTTGATTGTTATCAAGATGATTAATGGCGTTTTCAATGTTTCCATCAACAGTTCCAGAAATCTAAAGTTCAGGAAGGGTAATGTCTATCAAGGTCCATCAAGTTTATTTGGAGGCAGATAGAGGGGCCTCACAGCCATGGGCAGCTTCAGGAAGTTTCTCTTTAACCATCCCTCTTTCTGCAAGGGCTCTGATCTCTGACTTCAGCAGAGGAAAGACTAGGAGACTCTAGAACAGACAAGAGCTCGAACCCCTCAAAAATCTCCCCCCAGGCTTGAAGATCCTTGATGGTGCACTCCAAGTGTGATTTGCTCTCCAGCCACCTCCATTAAAAATGACTGGACTCCTTGGAGGTGATTCTTCTGAACAAAAGTCCTGCAGAACCAATAAAGGCAATGC
Source organism: Crocuta crocuta (assembly GCF_008692635.1). Lineage (NCBI taxonomy): Eukaryota > Metazoa > Chordata > Mammalia > Carnivora > Hyaenidae > Crocuta > Crocuta crocuta. The sequence continues at coordinate 4,625,598 of NW_027551558.1, forward strand.
TTCTCTATGAGAGAGCAAAGAACCATCTGTGACAACTCACCATGCAATGACATGAAAGGAAAGCTCAAAACTGGCCAAACTTGTTCATATGAGATGAGAACGACCACTTGGTACTGACAGAAGAGCGAAATGTGTTTGGTGTGTGTGTGTGCATGTGTGTCTGTGTGTGTGTGTATACACATGTGTGTACACATATACGTCCAAGTGCAGGCTTGTGTGTTTGCATGTGGGTTTTGTCCTCATGGAGAGGACATCTTAGCTCTGCACCAAACCAAAAACCAAAACGAGCTTTTAAATGTCAAAAATCTCACCAAATTGCCCAAACTGAGAAGTGATCTGGGCCTTGCACCTTGGAGAACTAGGAATCATTGGCTCAGACAACCAAATGACCACCCTGGTCTTCCCTGTGATGTCCACTAATTCCTGGGCTCATTATGTCAAGGTCTCCTCCATCCCTGACCGCTGCCCCAGGAGTCCCATCTCTGTTCTGGTTGGCACCAGCCTAGAACCCAGTTCCTTTTCCAGTGTGCACAGGAAATTCCTTTACACCGAACGGCTCTGAAGTGTGGCATGTCAAGCTAAGATTGTGTGTCCCACGGCAGATTTCATGGCCTCCTACCATCCATGGGGCACCTCGCCTTCATCCCTTCTCACATCTGCTTATCACTACTCCTTCCCTCCCAGAGGAGCCTTTCACTTCTTCCCAGTGCCTGTCCTCCTATCAGTGCACCCCAAATCCCCCAAGGTTCTAGGCAACTAAAAAGGTTGCACCCCCTTTTAGAAAGAAGCTGAGGTTTCTGGATTGCAAATTCATTTTTCTCTGTCATATCCACCTTTGGTTCACCTTTACCTCCCTCATGAGCACCCTTTCCCCCTTCTAGCACCTTCTCACCTTTTACCAATGAATATGTTGACTAGCACGACTTGTTGCTTTATTCCCCCAAGGAGCAGAGAGTTACTTCAAGAGTAGAAGAGCCTTATAAATACAAAACAAGAATAACTTATAAAATAATCCCAGCATCTATGAAAAAAGAAAGAAAACTGTAGGAGTAGTGTTTTAACCCAGGAAACCCGAATCAAATTGAATATGTAACCAGAAACTTTACTTCCTCATAAAACTAGCCTTGTATGTCTCTACCTCTCCTTTCACGCTTGCTCCCTGCCTCCTCATCTTATTTAAGAGGAAATAAAATTCACCCTTATTTTATATTCACACTGTAGTAAGTTCTTTCAGATCTTTCAGGATTACAGAGATAGGTAAATTGTTTTCTATCTTCAGGACTTTCTTGGGCTGTCCACGATTTTATTGACACAATTATCCTTAATAATTGGCTCCTGCACATCCCAATCTAATCTGTGCAGCTCAGAAGCTTTGGATTTCAATACTCTTTTTCTCCCTTTCCTTCAGAAATTAAAAATTAAAACAAAGCATGAAAGCAAGAGTTACTCCCTCCCCCTTACTCCTATTTCAAAGTTCAAAAACAGTTCTTGTTTAACAGAGTTAACAGAGATACTTTGAGAGTTGAGCAACGGGACATATTTTCAGTTGGAAGAAGAATGAAGCCATGTGTTCAGCTGAAAGAAGAAATAATCTTGAGCGGGGGCGCCTGGGTGGCTTAGTCGGTTAAGCGTCCGACTTTCGCTTGGGTCATGGTCTCGCGGTTCGTGGGTTCGAGCCCCGCGTCGGGCTCTGTGCTGACTGCCAGCTCGGAGCCTGGAGCCTGTTTCAGAGTCTGTGACTCCCTCTCTCTCTGACCCTCCCCTGCTCACGCTGTCTCTCTCTCTCTCTCCTAGAAATAAATAAAACAT
>NW_027551558.1:4627446-4692627 GCF_008692635.1 Crocuta crocuta
TCCACTTCTCACGCTCTCTCTCTCTCTCTCTCCTAGAAATAAATAAAAACATTAAAAAAAAAAGAAAAGAAATAATCTTGAGCTGAAAAATTAGATTTTTATATTCTCTCTCTGTTTCTCTCTCTCATACACACGCACACACACTCCTTCTCCATAGGAAACAATGAAAACTGTTTAGTCAATGACTTCTATAAAATACATTTAGGTGGCTCCAGGGTCATGTGTCCCCTGCCAGACTTGAGTAGTTTAAGCAAAAGAATGAGCAATTGGGTAGCTAGGAATTGTGAGGTCCCAATAAAAAGCACCTTCAGTAGGTGTGGCAACAAACTTCCAAGATGGCCCCCAATGATCTCTGAGTCCCTTGTGTAGTGCTTTCCCACCCGGTACCAGGCAGGTCTACGTGGCCAAGAAGATATGGAACAAGTGAGCACTTGCCACTTCCAAAATTAGCTGAGGGCTTGCTGTTGAGTCACTTGTTCTAAGAGAAGCCATGCCGTGAGCAACCCGCAACATGGGTGATTTTGAGAGACCACAACTTTATGAAAGACCCCGAAGTACAACCACCCAGTTGAAGTCTTGGATTCAGAAAACGTGTGATGTAATGAAGGTTTCTTGTGTCAGCTACCTGACATTTAGAGTAATTTGTTACACAGCAGCAGCTAACTACTAGGTGGTGATAATAATATGCCTGCAAACCGCCTGGGTGGCTTAGTCGGTTAAGCGTCCGACTTTGACTTTCGCTTGGGTCATGATCTCGCGGTTCGTGGGTTCGGGCCCCGCGTCGGGCTCTGTGCTGACTGCCAGCTCAGAGCCTGGAGCCTGTTTCAGTCTGTGACTCCCTCTCTCTCTGACCCTCCCCTGCTCACGCTGTCTCTCTCTTTCTCTCCTAGAAATAAATAAAACATTAAAAAAATTTTTTTTAAAAATAATATGCCTGCAACTGTTTTCCTTGTGTTCTATCAATAAGGAGGTAATAGCCAAGGGTCCTTGCTAGTATGACATGATTTCATCTCCATGGGTTTTTGCATTATGTTTCCCTTACAAAGTAGTCAAAAATGCAACGTCTACTCCTACTTAATAGGCCTTTTGCTCTCTATGTTGTCAGGACTTCCCATCTGAGAGATTGCTCCATGCTCTTGAAAGTTCTCCTCTCCTGGTGATATCAAATCAATTATCCACAGGGCATTCTATGTATTCAACAGACCTTGGTCCACCTATCAGAAAAAAGAACCAAATTCATTTTATCATAGAAAGCAACACTTCATCGTGCTGTCCTTGAAATCTAGGGTTGGTACCATGTCCAGACTGGCCAGCAGTGACATCTGAGAGGCCTGGAAGGGACAGATCTCTAAGGACAGTGAGATGGCCCACATGTGGCTATCAGGAGCACAGCCAGCAGGGAGTCCAAGTTGCAAGTAGGAAAGGCAGGGGTTAGCAAGACCAGTGGGTGGGAGCTGGGGCTGGGGCTTGGGCGGGGGTCTGCGACTTTGTGCAAACAAGCTTTGTCTTGAGCAGAAATGTTCTTACTCTCATGTGATGCCTTCCTCTTATAATGGCTTTGGCTCCCCGGAATCTCAAACAAATGCTTGCACTTCTAACACAGTGAGCATATAAGAGGAAAGTCCAATTCTGTAGGTCATGTCCTCGATATTTCCCCTGTGTGGTGGCCCTTATTCTCTGGTGTCTCAGCCACTTCCCTTCCCTTCTAATGTTGTGAGTACAAAGAGGAAGGCCAACTGTAGTAGTATTCTCATTCTTTCCTCTTCTCTAAATAAATGTCAACATTTTCCATTATGACCTTGGGTCTCCTAAACCTAGAAATCCAGAAGCTAGCTTCCATCTGGGGCTCATAAAACGTTACACAGGGCCTTTACTTGCTGAAATTTTTGACTCTTGTGAATATTCATGACAGATGGGCTTCTGAGATCCAGTCCAGATACTTTGAAGTATTCCAAGAAAATTTAGATTTACTGAGAAAAGAGAACTGAGAAAGGAAAGAAGGGGATTTCAACAGAGCCCTCACAATACGTGTTTTCAGGAAATCACTTTACTCAGCCACTCAAGGTTGTTTCTTTGCAGGGTCCTGTCCAATTCTCTCGAAATCAGCTTCCTTCATCAATAATATGTTTTTTAAAAGAAACAAACAAGCAATTTGTTTGCCGGTGTACTTCCATAATACGTAGCTCGTAATACCTAGCAGGCACTATCCTTATGTTGAAGCACAAAACAATGGAATATTGGGGCACCAGAGTAATTTTAAAATCATGTGTTTCTGACTATATAAATTATGTTCAGAGAAGAAATTTTGAGTATTTCTGAGTGTTATCCCTAATGCTCACAGATTATAATTTTGAACATGTTCACATATTTCAAAGTCCTACTTCTAATAGTGTGTGTACAAATATAGTTGTGCAAGACACACATAATTATGCATAAATAGTATATATATCCACACACAAAACCAATAAAAGATGAAAGAGACAGAAAGGAAAAGAAGGAAAAGAAGTTGTTATGTTTTTATAGAAGATAATAATAACAAATCATAATATCATAACAATGTAAAACACAATAAAAATCACAATGAATTCTTTTGGACTTTGACAAAATAATTCTAACATTAAATTGGAGAATAAATAAAAGTAGAAAAACTAACTTTTTATTAAGTTCTCATGTGTTCTAGGCATTGGTTTCAGCCACCTAACTAGCAAGCATCATCATACTAAACTTCGAAAGCAGAGGCTGTTGGTACTACCGCTTTCTAGATAAAGAAACTGGGCCACGAAGAAGTGAATAAATGTGCTGGGCCCCCTGCCAATTAGCTGGGGAGCTGGGATTTGGATTCAATTACCAGGAAAGCGAAGCTCACATTACGCCCAATACCTGCACTGCTTCTCAGCTTTCCAGAAATACTTGAGAAAATGAATAACATTTTCCAGGAAAATGTTAAAAAATAATAAAACGTTAAGAGAATGGGTCATTGATCTTTCCAGATGTTCTCTCTCGGGCCTACCAAGCTTTATTGTTCAATAAAGCTTCAGTAATTAAAACAATGTGGAATGACCACAGAAGGAGACAAATCGTTTAATGGAACAGAACGGAAAATCTAGAAGCAGATCTCAACATTCAGAAGAATTTATCACAAGATGGTAAAGAAACAGTATATCAATTCTCGGGGCCAGAAGAGGCTTTAAATAAATAGTGTTAAGAGCATTTTTGATTTACCTAAGCATTGTAAATGTTTTAATATAAGCACTATAAAATATATTATAATCAGAAAAATAAAGTTCCATTGATGAAAAAATTAAGGTCCAAATGAATTAAAGGTTTCAAAGTGAAAAAAAATTAGTCTGTGATCAAATAGAATAAAATATTACCTTGGTTATGCAGTAGGAGTAATGTTTGGCTTTCTAAAGCACAATGATAAAGACAGAAACCATAATGGTAAAGGTCAAATCCATTTCACTACAGCTGAATATACTATAAATAGCAAGCCTGGGGGGAATATGTGAAATTTATACATTTATTTATCACTTGTAGAGTTTATATATAGACACAGATATACTTTCTATACAAATATATTTTATGAGTCAATCACAGGTAGCATAACTTAAGTTTTTAACTTGTCAAAGGATGTGAATAGGCAACACACAAAAGAGGTTATAGGACTTTTCAGTAAGCTAATTGCAAATATCATGCCTCAAAACCAATCAGGAAATACAAATTAAAATCAGTGAAAGTGCCATTTCAACTTGTCAGCTTTGTAAAAAGCTTTACAAAACTACAATATCTGATACTGGCAAAAGGTGCGGCGAGATGGCGCCTGTACAGATAGATAAAAGTGCTCTTCAACTTGGTTATTTGTTTTCTGTTAATGTATTTGAGGAAATCCTGGATGTTCAAAAACATTAAGCTTCTCACTGACAATGTTGTGGATAAAAGTGGGGAAATAACCATGCACACTAACCGACTGAATAAGCTTTGCTACTTCTACCTAATAAAATACTTTGCAATCATCAAGAATCATATAGACTAATGATACTTAAGGAAACACAATATGTTTGTCACATATTTTAAGTATTTAAAGAACAGGGCTTGTGATTTTCGCTTCCAGTCAAAATGGAGTAACGGGCTAGATTTACCTTCCTTCTGAAAACAACTAAAAACTGGATAAAATGTATGAACCGACCGCTCTTAAGATGCTGACATGAGAGAAGAGAGGCAAAGGAGACCAGCCCACGGCCCCCTGGGGCGGATTTCCTGGACACTTTCTGGGCTGCAGCGTGGGACTGGGAAAGAGATGGAGCTCAGCAATTACTCTGAGTTGAGGTGTCAGAGCTGGGGATCTGGAAAGACCAAGATGAAGAGTTCAGAGAGTGCTCCATAGAGAGATCTGCAGAGGGGCCCCACATTACTCAGCGAGGTACTGAACAGCTCATGATTGTGAGGAAATTCTCTGAAGCCAAGGAAAAAAACACCCAAAATGGTGACAGAGAATGATTGTCACAGCTCACACAGAGCCAGCAATAGTACCTATTCCCACTACATGATGTAATCCATGATATAATGGAACAGAAACTGATGTAATTCATAAGTCATCAAACTCAGCCTATTTAGAAAGATTTCACCTCATCGGTAGTATAAATTAACCGTAGACTAAACACTGCCCTGGTTACACATGAGGAAACTTAAAAGCAAGACCCCGAAGGATCAAACCATTTCTGTGCAAATTAACAGTGATCCAGAGCATAATCAAAGAAGAGCTACAGGAAGACAAAAATACCTAATACCCAGCAAGTTAAAATTAATGTTTTCTGACATCCAATCAAAAGTATCAAGACATGAGGGAGCTGGAAAATACTACTCTTAATGAAAAGAAAACTGACCTGGAACTGACACAAGATGGTAGAATCAGTAGAAAAAGACATGAAAGCAGCTGATATATTTGAATCCCGCATGTTTCAAAAAAACAACATGAATGCTGGTGTTAAGTGGAGACGCGGTAGGTTTTAAAAAGCAAAAAGCAAAAAACCCAGAGGCATCTGGATGGCTCAGTCGATTAAGCCTCCAAGTTCTGCTCGGATCATGATCTCACAGTTCATGGGTTTGAGCCCCACTTCAGGCTCTGGGCCTGGAGCCTGCTTCAGATTCTGTGTCTCCTTCTCTCTCTGCCCTTTCCCCCCTTGTACTCTCTATCTCTCTCTTTCTCAAAGATGGATAAACATTAAAAAAAATTTTTTTTAACCCGAAGATAACTCTTATACATAAAAATGAAAATATTTTGGAAAAAAAATACACTGTATGGAAATAAAGATTATACAAAATGAAACACAGAAAAAAGACCAGAAAAAATAGAATATCAGTGAGCCATGGGAAAATGTCAACTCATGTAATGCAAGTGTAATTTGAGTCTCTGAAGGAAAGGAGCTAGTAAGGGGACAGGGAAAAAAAAGTCATTTGAAGAAATTATGGCCTCAAAGTTCCAAATTTGACAAAAGTTATAAAAACCCTAAGTCCAAGAAGCTCCAGGAAACTAAAACATTCAAAAACAAATAAAACTACCCCCAAGGCACATCAGAATCAAATCACTCAAAACCAGTGATAAAGAGAAACCCTTAAAAGTCAGAGGGGGAAAAAATGTTACTATAGAGCAACAAAGATAAAGTTTATATCGGATTTCCTGCAGGAAAGAAGATGTTAGAACAAGGTGATTGCAGTACTATCAGAAAAAGTCACTTTAGAATCCTTTACCCAGTGAAAAACACTGCTCAAAAATGAGTATGAAATATTTTTTCGGACATGTAACAGCTGAACAAACTTCACCCATAATAGAACAGTACTATGAGACATTTCAGTGGAAAGTCCTTAATAGAAAGAAATGATACCAGTTATAAACCTGAACCTATGTACAGGAATGCAGAGCCCCAGAAAAGTGAACTATGTGGGGGAAATATAAATATCTTTAGTCCTTACTATTGATCATCTGAATGATAATGTATTGTTTAAATAAAAAAAAAATAATTACAGTGCAATGTGAGGTTTATAATATACGTGGAAGTGAAATATATGAGAACAACAGCACGAAGAAGCCAGGAGAGGAGAAATGGAAGTATACTGCTGGGAAGGTCTCCTACTATAAGTGAATTGGTAAAATACCACCTGACGGTAGACTGCTATTTAAAAGGATACAGTACAAACCCTCAGAAAACCACTAAAATAACAGAGTAACAGTGAAGAGTGTAAAAAGGAGGAAAATTGCTGGCATTGAAAACCATGCAATTAATCCAAGTCAGAAGAGAGAGAAAAGAGGAAGAAAAAAACAGTTGGCTCAAATAACAAACAAATAGCAAGCTGAGCATTTTAAACCAGACCATCTCAGAAACAACATTAAATGAAAATGGTCTTGAACACACCAACTAGAAGACTGGATTCAAAAAGTAAAGTCTAGCCAAAAAAACCCACCCAAAAACAAAAACAAAAAAACAACCCAAAACTACCTATGTGAATCCAACTTTAAACACAATACAAACCAGCTTAAAGTAAAAGGAAGGAAAAAGATATACCACACTATACCATATCAATGCCCATGGAAACATAGCTGGGGTGGCTGGCTTAATATTAGACAAAGCAGATTTTAGAGCAAAAAAAATATTATCAGGAATAAAGAAGGTTACTTCATAACAATAAAAGAGTCAGTTTGTCAAGAAAATGTAGCAACGACCCTAGATATTTGTGCTTTTAATGATAGAGGTTCAAAATACATGAAAGTAACAATGATGAAGCTACAAGGAGAAATGGAGAAATCTTGAATTGGAGTCAGAGATTTCAATATCCCGATCTCACTAATTGATAGAATAAATAGAATATCAGTGAGGCAGAGAAACTGAAAAACACTATCAACCAATTTGATCCACTTGACATCTGTAGAACTCTCCACCTATTAACAGCAAAATATTTATTCTTCTCAAAGGCACATGGATAATTTACTATGATAGACCATGTGCTAGCCCCTAAAACAAGCATCAATAAATCTGAAAAGTTTCAAGGCACACAAGGAAAATACATTCTCTGACAACAGTGGAATTGAATCAGAAATCAACAACAGAAAGGTATCTGGAAAATCCTCAAATATTTGGAAACTAAATAACACACTTCTAAATAACCCACAGGTCAAAGAAAATGAAAGGAAACTTTAGAAGTATTTTGACTGAGTGGAAGCAAAATCACCATATACCAAAATATGGGAAACAGAGTTCAGGGGTACTTACAAGAAATTTTACAGCACTAAATCAGAAAAGAATAAAATCCACCAATCAATATTCTTGGCTATTGCCCAAAGAAACCAGAAAAAGAAGAGCAAAGGAAATACAAAGTAAGCAAATGGAAAGAAATAATATAAATCAATGCAGAAAACAAGGAAATAGAACACAGAAAAACAAGAGAGAAAAATCAATGAAACCAAAAGCTGGTTTGCTGAGAAAATGAATAAAGTTGATACATCTCTAGCCACGCTGGCTGGGGGAAAAAGAAAGAAGACACAAATACTAATCTCAGGAATGGAAGATTCCACAGGCATTAGGAAGACAGTATGAACAATGAAATTAGTAAACCAATTTTTCAATAAAATAATTTTTTAATGAACAATAAATGGCATATTCATACATGCAACAACATGGATGAATTTAAGAATAATTGTGCTGAATGAAAGAAGCTAAGTGAAAAAGTACATGCTGCCTAGTTCCATTATATAAAATTCTAGAAAATGCAAGCTAATTTACAGGGACAGAAAGATGGGTAGATGCCTAGGGATGGGGTGGGAGGAGCAGCAAGGAGGGATTTCAAAGGATGTGTGGAAACTTCTGGAGGTGGTAATATGTTAATTATTCTGATTGTGATGATGGTTTCAAAGGTTAACCCTGCGTCAAAACTTATCAGATTGTACAATTTCAAAATGTGTAATTAATTATACATTGATTATATCTCAATAAAGCTGTAAAAAGTAGGTCTCAAGTGGGATATAGGTTAATAAAATCTAGAGTCAGGTGCTTAACTGACTGAGTCAGTCAGGCACCCCATAACTTAGGAATTTTTAAATTACCTTTCTATATATTATGTCTACATCATAGTAATGATGAACTCTAGGAAAATAGTCCTGTATTCCTGCAAAAGCAGACCCTAGAACAGATACAAATCCAAAAGTTTGTGCTGTTCCAAAGTCAAGGATATAACTGTAGGTCAAGTGTGATTCAAGACCAAATACCCTAGAGCCAAAGATAACACTAAGATATCCCCATTTATAGCAGGAGGGTTCCTACATACACACACACACACACACACACACACACACACACACACACACACACACTCTTTTATGATATTTGCAATGAAAGGGGATTGGCAAGTTTCTAAATTTTGGCTCTGAGACGTGGAAGGTCCACAGAAGGAAATGTCCCAGATAAACATAAAAGAATATTCAACCCTTCTAAATCCAGGAAAAATGACATCTAAACTAATTTAAACAACAAATCTTCTTATTGCAAAAGCTCCAGAAAAGGAAATTATGGCATAGTGCATGCCTCAGTAATGGCATGTGAAGTTTATTGTCTCTCACTGCGGCAAATTCTTCCTCCGGTAACCTTCTGTAATCACTTAAAACCAGTTTACAAACTCTGTTCTCCAGTCTCCTCAATGTAATTTGAACCTGATTGCTAGTGGTCAACTACTTCCATTCCAGGATGTCTAAGCCCACTTTGGCCAGGACCGACGATGAATGTGGAGCCTAGCTATTCAATCAGTGCTAAAGTGACCCAGGGAACAATATGCAAATAGGACACATGTTTCCCACACACCTTCTACTGATTTACTAGAGAAACTTCTGTTATGCGTGTTCCTTATTCCTGATCATTGTTAGGTAATAAGATGGAATAACCAGCAGTTTCTATCTTCACGGACATATATCTAGACTGGTAACCATGATAAAACACATAAGAAAGCATCAAGGAAAAGGCATACGTATCATCACATAAAAATTTTAAATTGTATATGTCCATATAACCCTAAGAAGAGTGATGTCTCCTCAAATCTGAGGCTTTCTGGAATGAAAATGTCAACTGTTTCTCATCTACAGTTTAAATAAATACATAAATCTTTAAGCAAATTTTATGTGCTGTTGAAGCAAGCACAGTCTTTAAACAAATTAAAAGGTTCATTTTCCCCCCTCCCCCTCCCACACCCATGAGTCCTCAGTTTGTTCTCAGCATTCAAGAGTCTCTCATGGTTTGTCTCTCTCCCTTTCCCCCACCAGTGAGTGGGGGGGGAGGGGGGAGATGGGCATGGAGGAGGGCACTTGTGGGGATGAGCACTGGGTGTTATATGGAAACCAACTTGACAATAAACTATTTGTAAAAAGAAAAAAAAAGAAAAGGTTCATTTTATATGCCAGTCTTTACTATCCTTAATTCATTAAGAGACCTTACCAGTCTGTAAGAAAAATGATTTCAAAAAAATCAACTTGACAATTTACAAAGGAAAAATGCAAATGACCGATAAGGACGTCTGTTTTGAGCCATCATATGAAAAAGTCATTTAAAACCATTGCTGTATTTTTTAACTACCTGTGAAATAACAGCAAATATATATTTTTGTCTCTGTCCTTGGTTCCCAGCACTCTGAGAGCTCCTAAAATCTTTGTAACATCTTAAGCTCAAAGAACACTTTGTTCTATTGATAGTGGGCTCTTGGATGGAGACTGGTCACCAGGAAGATCAAGCCATGATTAGAAGCTTGGATTCTTCAGCCCCACTCTCCCTATCCTTCAGAGAGGAGAGAGGAGCTGGGAATGGAGACTTCATAAAATCCCAATAATAGGCAGTTTAGAGGGCTTCCAGGTTGGTGAACACATGGAGATTCAGGGACAGTGGTGCTCTCAGAGAGCATGGAGTCTTCTAGCCCTTTCCCCACACCTCGCCCTATATATCTCTTCCATCTGGCTGTCCCTGTGTTATATCCTTCAGTAACAAATGGGTAATCTAGTAAGTAAAATGTTATTCTAAATTCTGTGAGCCACTCTAGCAAATTAATCAAATCCAAGAAGGGGATCATTGGAGCCTCTGGTCTATAGCCAATTGGTCAGAAGCACAGATGACATCTGGATTTGCAAGTGGTGGTGGGTGGGGGTAAGGAGGCAATCTTGTGGGACTGAGACCTTAACCTGTGGGATCTTATGATATCAGAGAATTGTTTGTTGGTGTGGGGAACCCCTTTCCCTGCCTCACACACACGCGTGTGCGTGCACACACACACACACACACACATGCACACCTGCAAGCACGCGCAAACACACACTGGAATTGGGTGTAGAATCCTGATTAGTACCAGAACATTTTACTACCAAATTGGTAAAGACCAGAAAAAATGTTAATGTTCGGTTTAAGAGTAAAGGAGCTAACTCCCCAGGACTCATAGTTGGTTGGAGGGCCAAATCAGAGAGAAAGTCTTGTGTTTCCTTCACCACAGCCCCCGTCAGCTGAGTGACATTGGGTAAGAGAGCTTCTGAATTTCTCAACAGCCTCCCCTTACACTTTAAGGCCAACTGTAAAAATGAAACAAGAGATTTCGAATGCCGTTTCAAAAAAGCTGCCAACAAGACAACATTGCACTTTTAGAGCCCTGCTCAAGTATTATCAGATAACCTTCTTGGTAAAATGGATCGTTATCAGTTAACATGTGCTCTAAATACTCAGTAGAAGTCAAAGTTGAGAAAATGGAGTAGGAATCTTGAACAAAATCTAACTTCACCCAACTCTCTTTTACAAGGAAGCCCAGTGAGGAGATAGGATGTGTCCAAGGCCATACAGCTACTTTGTGACCCATTCAAAGGCAGACCCAACAACGCCACGAGCCAGAGCTCTTTACTCAAAGCAGATGACACATGTCTTTTGAGCTACCCTTTCTCTCTAGGACCACTGCTCCACCCAAGAACCTCCTAACTGTCTAATATGGAGGAAGTCACTTAAAGTCTTATGTAAGTCACAGATGCCTCATCTGTAAAAAGGGGATAGTACCAAGGTGTTGGATGGTATAAAAACGATAACGTGCAAAAACAACTAGCACAGTGTCTGGCAATAGTAGAAACTTAACTGTTAGTTTCCTTTCCAGCCCTAAAGACATTATTCCCAAATGACTATAGACTAACTGCTTTGGAGCACAGATTATACCAGTTAAGTTAGGAACTCGTGTACTCCCTCCGTTGGAGCAATAAGGAAAGTGGGGAGAACCCAACACCCAGTGAATAGTGGAAATTCATACAGAGAAGCTATTTTGGGGGAGAAATCACTTCTTGGTGTCCTCTCCAATTATAACACATGGATAGCATGCTTTGCCTAAATATAGGATAATTCCCCTTCCTGCAAGTGAAGCCTTCATCCAGGTGCTTAAACAGTAGCAGAATAAAATCTTACACCAAATATTTCCATAGAAAAACATGTTGTATTTTCTATAAAATAGATACCGAGGTTCTTGGCTAACTTCTGTACAGTAAGCATTTGGTATCCATATCACAAGTTGAGCAGAAACAGTATATATTCTCCTCTAGATGGGCTACAGGGTAGAATCGGTGGGAAATCAGTACCCTCCAAGGAATGAGGACCACACCCTGGGGAGTGACGGAACAGCCAGGTGGGTGGATCCAGAGTTCCAAATGATTTCCTGAAGCATATCCATCTGCCAGTCCCTAATGTAAAAGACATCATGTACACAGAGTGACTAAGCCATGTCGATCAGGACTAACAATACGAACGAAGTACAGCTTGCGTTAGAATGTTTACAGTCTCTTCCCCAAGAGTAAAGATAAGGACAGAGATAGAGGCCATGATCGTAACAGGGAATTAAAGCTACTTTAACACCTCTAACTTTCTATTACGGCGTCTGTTCAGTCTATTCCTTTTGCGGCTAGCTGTTTGAACACTTGTATTCATGAGAATCTCTGCTAGGTGACTTTACAGATTATCTTACTTAATCCTCACCACAAAACCCTGAATGTTTCTTTGGCTTGTAACACTCCAGACATCACTCTGCAAGGGAGGCTGCCTGCCTCATTTTGCTTGCTCTGGGCACCGCATGGTGACTCTAAGATGTGAATGTCATTATGGCGGTACTAAGCATCTCTGTGTCACCATCAGGGCTTCTCTAATTAGGGACAGTAAGTCGAATTCAAATGGATTCATTAATAAGACCTGAACACACATGATGAAATGAGAAGTATATGCAATTTATATTTTGCATATTTTTATACAACTTGTCAATAGAATGGCTTAGGGATTGTGGCCACATATTGAGGTACAGCCATGAGGTGTATCCATAAATAACTGGGTCACTTTTTAACAATCATTAAAAGGCTTGGGGCACTAGACATACAGGACCCATGTTGGGCTCAGTGGTATTTAGACCTGGGGAGGAAGAGATGCACACATTTGTGTAATGAAAACCACAACCATAGTATAATTTTTGTGTGTTAAGGACCCTGCATGTTTGAAATTATGTACCTGTAATCCTAAGACATTGACCTATTGGAATGACATCTATAATTCTATTTTAAAAGGTATAATTGAGGGGCACCTGGCTTCCTCAGTTGGTAGAGCACCTAGTTCCTGATCTTGGGATTTGAGTTTAAGCCCCATGTTAGGCATAGATCTTACTCAGGGGAAAAAAAAGGTATAATTGAGCAATTGGTTTAGACTTGCAATTTTAAGTAGTATTCTTACTAAGCTTACTTATACATAAATTTAGGTTTATACATAGCATTGGAAGCTCAGAACTTAAATATATAAGAATTAATTAATATAAGAATTAAACACTTAGTCAAAGTACTTAAAGAAAATTAAAGACAATCAATGCAGTTTTAAAATATTTGAATATATTTAGTGTACTAAATTTGTAAATGGATTAACCTGGTGTTAAAATTTGTTAAAATGTGCTAGACTTATAAATGGCACAAGATGATTTTAAAGGTGAATTCCACCCAAAATAAGATAGATTATTAAAATTTCTAACTTTGAAAAATAGAATATTCATTTATTTTTTAATGTTTATTTATGAGAGGGAGAAAGAGAAAGAGAGAGAATGAGCTGAGGAGAGGCAGAGAGGGAGGGAAACATAGAATCTGAGGCAGGCTCCAGGCTCAAGGCTCTGAGCTGTCAGCACAGAGTCTGATGTGGGGCTTGAACTCATGAGCTGTGAGATCATGACCTGAGCCAAAGTCAGATGCTTAAACCAACTGAGCCATGTGAGTGTTGAATCACTAAATCGTATACCTGAAACTAATAGTACACTGTACACTAACTTGAATTTAAATAAAAACTTAAAAAAAAAAAAATAAAGCAATGCTACTCATCTCATTGATGAATCATGGTTGACCCTGGCGGGAAGTTTGCAGGCACCAGTGGATACTATTCATGTTCAGACTGCAGGGATTTGCTCTGATGTCTTCTCTAAAAGTCACCACAAAGAGAGTTTTGAAAGTTCTTTTGACAAGAAGCACCTCTTGCTGATAGCATCGATCGCAGCTAAAATGTGCAGCACGTAACATTTCCTATACCACAGTCTTCATGGACCTACTTCCCCTAAGAAGTAGTTAAACTGTCAGAATCATCTGACTTAGAAACCCTCCACCTGCTACCACTTCCTCACCCCAACTCTCTTTCTTGCAAGAACTCGCTCCTCTTTCCTGGCTCCCTTCCTTTGTCTCTTGCCTCTTCCCACATCCCTTTCTCTGTGTTTATATTCCTTTCTTTCCCCCTGACATCTTTGGTACCCCTTCTCTCCACTCCCAGATTTGCCAGGTGCACTTCTTGGCTTCTCTTATTCAAGTTCAAGTCTCACTCTCTTTGATGATGAAGACTGCTGTTACTGCTCTCCATTGAGATATATTTCCTAGTAAAAGCAAAAATGCTCTTTCTCAACATGAAACCAGACAGCTGCAAAATTAGCTGGATATTTACAAACACTGGGAACATGATCTGTCATGGAGCAGAAGGTATCTGATGGGGTAAGTGGTAGATCTGATGGAGGACAGATCTGAAGAAGGCTTTGCACAGCCAGCTCTCAAGTCAGGGGCCACTATGAAGTACCAGAAAGATTTGGTGCTAGAATGAGAGACATGAGTTTGGGTTACAGCTCTACCACTTAAAGCAAAGCAGGCTTTCTGTGCTTAACTCTAGGAAATAAAGATAATGATGGTACCAATAGAATTGGGGGATTTAGTAAGAAAAGTACTGTATAAAATTATAGAGTTATACAATCATAAGGTGTGACTCCTATCTCATTGATCTGTTACCTGGCCCAGATGCTCATTAAAAGACTTGTAAATCCACAAAGGATGTTGCTTTTTTGTTGTTGTTTTTAAATGGGTGTGTGTAGTAGAAAAGCCTTTATCATTATAAACTCTTTACAGTCAAGAGAGCATTTACTCATTCATCATTTATGGAACGCATTCCATTTTTTATGAGGGCACGTTTTTTTTATAGTCGTCTGCAATATGATGTGATTTCAGATGACCTCCGAAGACACCCCTCCACCACTACTAATAGGTCATTTTTTTTTGAGTGAGGTATGTATCACTGCTGCGATGTAACTGTATCCTGAGATACAGGAGGCTGACACAATTATCTCCTATCAGTCACTGACATTCGAGTATGAATCAGTACATATTCCTTTTCATGCTTGACACATAGGTGAGAGGGGCTTTAGCTAGAATGTATTCCTAGAGCAGTATTTTTCAATTGTGATTCCAAGACATAATTAGTCAGAGTTGCCTGGGACTGTCTGTAGAAAAGAGATTCCTGAAAACCTTCTAAATTCACAACCATGCCTCAAGCCTGCCCCATACTTCAGTTTCTATGGTGAAAACAGTCCTGTAAGAAACAGATAGAAACCATCACCGAAAGAGGTTTAAGACTTTCAAGCTGAAAAGTGAATCTGGAAAAAAAAAAAAAAAAAAAAAAGAGCTCTGAAGCCAAACCAGCTTCTTCTCTCCAGAAATTCTCAGTCTTTCTAACCATGTTGCTTAATTGGGAAGCCCAGTCACGTTCCCCCCCTGGAGTGATGGTAACCTGCGCTTTGGGCTTTCTGGGGACTATAGACAGAACAGACTTCTATTTCCGGTGAGTGCCAGCTGGCATGGCAACTTGGCATTCTAGAACCTCCAAGAGAGTTCTCTGAGTGAAGCTAAGTCACAAGACAATGGAGGATCTTTCCCTGACTCTAGAGCCAAAGGTTCCCTGTGCCCCCAACAGGCCTTCGGAAGCTGTTCTGCACACAGGCCAGGGGACAGACTGGGTTTCAGGAACTGCTTTCAGAATCACCCTTTTGTTACTGATGCCCACCTGGGCCACTTGACAGGATTTTCACAGGGTGATTCCCGCCTGGACTCCCGACACTAAGGGTGAGTGCTGAGCCCTGGTGCTTGCCGACCTGCCTCTCGTGCTTCTGTTTCTGTGGCTTTACTTCCCACCTGCAAGTTCCTGCACTTTGAACAAAGCTTATTTCCACTCTGCCGCAGTCACACTTAGGCAGGGACATACCTGGGAACCGATCAGTAATTGATCGTCCTTGGACTTAAAAGTTGACCTTAGAAATTTCTCCACTGGCCAACCCCTTCTGGCTTGCCACACATCTTAGTCACTCTTCCTAAAGCCGCTCTTGGTCCTGACCTTGGCCATCCTCTTTCTCAGCCTGTTCCTGTTCACATAGGCCACTTGTCACCCCTTCTTCCTTCCTAACGTGTCCCCACACCTTCTTCTCAATTCTGTCATTCGCCTTGCCTGGTCTCCCTATCAGATTCTCGCCCAGGCCCACGCCACACTGCTCCCAGCTCCAAGTACATACCCCACCTCCACCGTCTCTGCAGATGAGCTTGTCTCCCCTTTGACTGTGATAATACAGATGTATATTTCACCGCACTTTTTTTTCAACTCAAACTGCATTTATCTTTTTCCATTTTTTCCCCTTCAAATGGGATACAAGGGTTTCCCAGTCTTCCCTGCTCTCAGGAAAGCAGGAATGGAGAAGAATGTCCCCCAGCCTCGCCACTCCCTGATCTACACTAAGCTTGCATTCTCCACCCCACCAAAAAAATACCCCCCACATTCATTGTTCCCAATGTCCCAAGACCCTCCTCGCTGTTCATGGTCACCCCCACCTGCTTGTCTCTTAAAACTGTTCTCATCGAAGGTTGCCACACCCTAAATACAAAATCCAGCGGGCTCTTCTCAGTCTCCTGGATCCGTCTTTACCACATCACCCTTTGGAGCTCCCCTCCCACACTAGGCACTTGGCAGTGCCGGCAACTAACTTATCCCTGCATTGTGATTATGTGGCAGGCACCGGGCTGCTCATTAACATTCTCTTGTACTTTAATCTTCATGACGATCTAGAGAAGGAGTTATTATTTCCCTATTGTATAAGAGAGGAAACAGGCTTGGGGAGATGAGGTAACTTGCCTAAACATACACCGTGAGCTAAAATGTAACCTTTATATCCATAGAACTTCAGTGCCATGCTTTGAACCATCAGACAAGGGGACAACTTGGCCCCAAGTCAAGATGCTACTTTGTCCCTGGCTCTCCTCACCTGCTGCCTCACTGACTCCTCATTCTAGCTTACCCCCTTCCCTGCCCCTAAGTGAAGAAGGTTTTTGTTTTTATAATGCTCCCCTGGCCTGCTGACTCCACACATTGGAACTCTCCCCCATGCCCTTCATGTTCAACCAGGTGCCAGATCTTACTGGTTCTAACAACACAGTCTCTTTCTCATAAGACCTCTTACTTGCCACAGCCAACATCTATCCAGGCACTCATCACCCCTAACCTGTTGCATTTCTGGGGCCTCCTCTCATTTCCTGTATACCCTCTGCTCAGCTGACTCATTTTTCCAATATGTTCATTCCTTTTTTTTGTTTATTTATATTTGAGAGAGAGAACACGAGCTGGGGAGAGTCAGAGAGAAAGAGGAGGACAGAGGATTCAAAGTGGGCTCTGCACTGACAGCAGAGAACCCAAGTGAGGTTCCAACTCATGAACCATGAGATCATGACCTGAGCCGAATCAAATGCTAAACAAACTGAGCCACCCAGGCACCCCTCCATACATTCATTCAATGGAACAGCAAAGACAAAAGACAAAAATGAGTTGGGGATCCCCAATCTGAGGTCAACATAAGGTTTGCTGGTGTTTAAGATATATTGAAAATAATATGGGATGCATGGGTGGCTCAGCCGGTTAAGCATCTGACTTTGTCTCAAGTCATAATCCTGCGGTCTGTGGGTTGGAGCCCAACATCCGCTCTGTGCTGACAGTTCAGAGCCCGGAGACTGCTTCAGATTCTGTCTCCCTCTCTCTCTGACCCTCCCCTGCTAACACTCTCTCTCTCTCTCTCAAAAATAAATAAACATTAAAAAATAAAATAATGTAAAAATAAATAGTAGGACACCTTTTTAAAAGTTATTTTTTAATTTTTAAAATATTCTTTAAATGTTTATTTATTTTTGAGAGAGAGACAGAGTGTGGGGCTTATACTTGGAAACAGCGAGATCATGACCTGAGCCGAAGTCAGGCACTCAACCGACTGAGCCACCCAGGCACCCTAATAGTAGGACATCTAACCAGCCAGTGTGGAAATCATCATATTCTCTCAAAAAATGCAATTTTGACTCAAAATTGGTTAGAGCTCAGCTATTTTGCAACCCTGTAAAGTTAGAGATCACTCTGCAGAAAATTGATAAGTGGAATGAGGGCTGGTTTTTTTTTTTTTTTTTGTTCCTGTCTGGTACATAAGATAACACAACGGAAATGGCTTAAGCAATCTGGTATCCAGCTTCACACTATGTCTCAACTGTCCCTTCCCCAACTTCTTATATAAATTCCCTTTCTCTCCATAACCTTATGAAATTACTCCTGATGTTCCATTGTTTCCTCCATTAATTAAACTTCGACAGATACCATCTACTCATATGAGAATTATGATTTTAACAATTTTACAACTTGAGAATCATACCTTCATATTGGGTACCTATTTTCAGAAACAATCTCACCACCCAAACTGTCATCAATTGAATAGAACTGGAGAGTCTGGATATTACATGGCATAAACCATGAGAAGCAACAGTATATGCTACTCAGGTGTTCCCATTAGATATACAGGTGTTCCTATATAAACAACAGCATATACTGCTAACAGGCTCATTTACAGTCACATCTTCCCAGGCCCAGTTGTTGGGTACTTATGTAAAAATCTCTTGACTCCATTTTTTGAGAAGCCATTCACACTTTATTCTGGAAAATTTCTGAAATATGCCAAACTTTATACAAATTCATCTCTAAGAAGCCATTTCCACCTCTTTGTGTACTCTTTCACTGAAGAAACTAAATGTTTTTATATACAGCATATATTTTCCTGAGTTACAATTTACATATATTCACAGATGTTAAGTGAACAACACTATGAGTTTTTTGACAAATGGATAAACGTGAATAGCTGATGCCTCAGTCAAGATATAGGACATTTTTATTACCCCTGAAAGGTTGCCTATGCCCACCTAGATACATCTTGCTAAATAGCAAATTACCTTTCAGACTTAGCAATGTAAAACCACAAGCTTTTTGTTTTATTACCTCACATGATTTCTGAGAGGGAGGAGTCTAGGAGTAGCTTAGCTGGGTGGTTCCAGCTCAGCGTCTTCATAAAGCTTCAGTCAATCAGGTGGCCAGGACCACAGTCCCCATGGACTTAACTGAAACTGGAGGATTTGTTTCCAAGCTCTCTCAGTTGTTGACAAGAGGTTTGATTCCTTGCCAATGTTGACCCCTCCATAGGGATGTTCACAACATGACGCAGAGTCCCAGAGTAGGGGAGAGAATGAGAGAGAGGGAGGAGGAGAGGGAGGGAGGGAGAGAGATAGAGACATTTCTAAGACTGAAGCTATAGCGTCTGTAACCTTCTCTCAGAAGAAGCATTCCACGCCTTCATTTTTGCCTTATACTTGGGTCACACAGGCCAACCCTGGTACGACATGGGAGGGAATCAAGAAGAAGAGAGATCATCGAGGGCCATCTTGGAGGCTGACTACCATACCACCGCAGTCAATTTCCACCACTCCCAACCCCTCGCCCTCTGATGGAAATCACTGCTCAGATTTCTTTCATCACAGACTCAACATGTCTTCACTAGAACATCATATAAATAAAAACAGACACTCACTACTCTCTTGTGCATGGCTTCTTTTGCTCAGCATGTTTCTGAGGTTCATCCATGTTGTTACGGGCTCATAACAGTGGTTCATTTCATTATATTGATTTCTATCAATTTATTTGTTCTCCTGTGGATAAACTTCGAATTGTTTCTAATTTAGAGCTATTGTGGAAAAAAAGGCAGCTAAAAATATTCTTGTACAAGTCTATTTGAATATTATGTTCTCATTTCTCTTGAGTATATACCTAGAAATGGAACTGTAGGGTCATAGGGTACACCTATATATTCTGGATGGAGATAGAGATAGATAGATAATACGTAGGTAGGTAGGTAGGTAGGTAGGTAGATAAAAGAACTTTATCAGATGTAAATTTTTGTGAATAATTTTCCTGTTCTATAGTTTGCTTCTTCATTTTCTTAACATTCACCTTCTTCCAATATGAGTTTTGATTGATTGATTGATTGATTGATTGATTATCTACTAGATCCTAATAGTTCTCTAGGAGTAGCCACGACTAAGCTGCATCTGTCTGTGATTCCAGCTCTGTGAACTGGGTTCTGAAAGGGTACAGAAGAGACAAAGTTGATGCCCCAGTGAGGGATTAAGGTGTTTGAGCAGCACCTTCCAGATCCCAGGCTCATTTGGCGAGGGCTGTACCACTCCTGGGGAAAGACCCAGAGATCCAAATACCTCCTAGAGGCTCTGGATGCAGATAAAGGCTGTCAACACAACCTACCCATTCCCCTGCCAGGAGGTCCCCAGCTCATCCCACGTTTGGGCCTTTTCAGGGCCTGGATGTGGGAAGTGGGACACCAGGACAAGGCTGACAGAGCCATGGCTGTACTCAGGGGCATCCCAATGTGACATGAAGGTAGGCATGGGGGTTAGAAGTGTGCCACATCCTCTCTCTTCCTTGTGTACTTCACTTGGAATCTGTGCTTTAAACTTGTTTTTACTGGTTTGGCAGTGAAATCAAATTCAGTGATGAGCTCTCCTCCTCACTTGTTCCAAGTTTTGAACTTGCTTCCAGATTCAGGTCTTCTTACGGAAACTTTTTCCCCATTGTTCTACTTGTCAATTATTAGAGCAGTAGCTGTCTATTTGGTCCATGTGTGTATTTGATAGGAAAAAATGAATTTTAGAGTCGAGATTCTTGCTTTCACTTTTGTAAGCCTTCAGAATTTTGATTTTGTTTATAAATGGATTTCGTGAGAATGAATATCTTTACAGTGATGAGTGCTCTTTTACAGACACTTGGGATGCCATTCCAGGTATTGAAGTCCTCTTTCGTGCTTTTTAAAAAGATTTTATAGATTTAGAGATTTAATCACAGAAGTCTTTCATATCTTGTTTAAGCATTTGATGTGTATTTATATTTCATTGTCTTCAATAATATCATTTTTGTTGATCTCCAAAGCCATTGTGTTTTTTGAATGTGTTTAATTTTTAAATGGATTAACATGCTCACTGTAAACATTTTTTAAAGTGCTTCCATTTATATCTTTTATCTTGTCCTTTCAGTCATTTCTTCTAACTCATTGTGTGTACAATTTCTAATGATTTTTAACAACTGTTTAGAGGCACAATTTAATTCCATATAATTCACTTATTTTAAGAATATAATCATATTTTTTTCAAGAGAGAAAGAAAGCAGGAGAGGGACAGAGTGGGGAGAGAGAAAAAATCTTAAGCTATAGCCTAAGCTTACTTTCAAAATACTATACTGTATTTATCAGGAAAAGCATGTATAAATGGACCCAAGCAGTTTGAACCTGTGTTGTTCAAGGGTCAACTATAGTTCTTTTTCAGTCTTCTTAAAATAGATGTTTAGGTCACTGATTATAATCCTTTCCTTTTCTAGTTTAACTTATGAGTACTATAAATCAGAACCATGTACTGCTTTTTAAACACTGCTTTAATTTTGTTCTACAAATATATACATATAAACACACACACATTCTGTTCTCTGTATTGTCTAGTTTCTCTTTTAACTTTTTCTGGGACCCCCTGATTATATAAAAGTGGACTGCTTCATATCCAAATAATTTAGGAATTTTCCAGATATCTTTTCGTTATTCTAATTCTCTCTGGGTCAGATAACTCACTCTGTATGATTTTAATGCTTTAAAAGTGTTGAGACTTGTTTTATGATGCAGAGTATAGTTCATCTTGGTAAATGGTCCACATGCACTTGAAAAGAACATTTGTCCTATGGTTACTGGGTGAAGTGTTTGTAAATGTCAGTTTGGGTCAATCGTTTGTTTTTATCAACCTTTTGATACCATAAAGGGGTTGTGCTGTTTTTGGTGTGTTTTATGATTAGGAGTACATTACTGAAAGGGAATTAGAATCATTTCCAATTATGATGGTGAATTTGGTGATTTCTCACTTCTTCTCTGGCAATTTTTGTTCACTGTGTTTTGAAACTTTGTTAGTAGGTGCATATACTTTTATAATTGTTACTCTTTTTGATGAATTGCCTTTTTAACATTATAAAATGTCTCTTTCTTTGGTAGTACTTCTTGTCCTAAAATCTACATTGTCTGATATTTCTATAGCCACTCCAGCCTTCTGATACAGTTTACATGGTATAATTCTTCCATTTTTCCATTTTCATTTTACTTGTGTCTTTTTACTAAATGTGTGCCTTGTAAACAACATACACTTGGTCTTTGCTATTATTACCTAGGGTGACAGTGTGTCTCTTTAATTGTGGGATTTAGTCCATTTACTTTTTTTTTAACCACTCTACAAATCTATGATTCTGTAGTATAATTGGCTTTATCTTGAGTAGATTGGGATCCTACTCATTGGTAATGTTAAGGATAGCTTAGACACTCACATATCTTTCTTCTATTTGCTTCATGCACACAGTGAACTTAATTCCCATTAGTTTCCCCCTTATCTTCATGAGCCTATTTTTTTTATCCAGTGACTAGCTCCATATTACTGAATCAACTGTGAATATTTACTCAAGCCACACCCAAAATAATTAGCATTATTGGATTAAGAGCCAGAATTTACAACATCTTTAAATTTCTTTGTTATCCCAACGTTTCCATAGCCAAATGCTTTGTTTTAGACATTCTCATTACTTTGAAACATTATTTCAAAACAGATGTGGTAGCTATGTGGAATTATACACATTCTTCATTTTTTTAGTATAGTTGCAGAATTGAATTACAGAGTAGTTTGAATTTGCAAGTTCCTTTTGCAGTAGAAGAAATCAAAAACATTGTTAGCACAGATCTTCTTATCCAAGAGAAGCACCGTGCAAGATGATGTGTGCCATGACTTGATTTACCTAGTAAGTACACAAGTATTATCTGAACGACACCAGAAACAGGTATTACTGGTACTAGTATTATTTATTACCCAGTCTAACAATTTCTATCTTTAATTGGAGAAGTACATATTTTAATGTAAATATCAATCTTGTTGGGCTTGTGTCTATCATCTTGCTAGTTTTTTCTTATTTGTACCCTGTTTGTCGCTTTTATTCATCATTTTCTAGCATCTTTTGGATTAAGTATTTTAATATCTCATTTTTTCCCTATTGGTTTATGATCTCAACCTTTTTGTTTTATTTTTATTGGTACTATGGGTTCCTAGGGTTTATAATACACATTTTATTTATTTATTTATTTTTTTAAATTTTTTTTTAATGTTTTATTTATTTCTAGGAGAAAGAGAGAGAGAGAGAGACAGCGTGAGCAGGAGAGGGTCAGAGAGAGAAGGAGCCACAGACTCCGAAACAGGCTCCAGGCTCCAAGCTGGCAGTCAGAACAGAGCCCGACGCGGGGCTCGTACCCACGAACCGCGAGATCATGACCTAAGCGAAAGTCGGACACCTAACCAACTAAGCCACCCAGGCGCCCCTATAATATGCATTTTAACTTATCATCGTCTACCTTCAAGTAGGTTATGCCATGTAGATAAAATGAAAGAACATTAAAGCGATCTATTTTATCTCTTCTTTTATGCCATTGTTGTCATACATATGACTTGTACATGAATTAAGGGCCTACAATACATGGTCAGTTACTTTTTGCTTTAAACAGTAAATTATGTTTTAAATCCACTATGAACAAAAACTATTTCATAACTCTCCACATATTTACCATTTTCTACCCTCTTCACTCCTTCACGCGGATCTGAGTTTTCACCTGTCATCATTTCCTTTACCCTGAAGAATTTCCCTTAAATTACCCTTTCACAAAGATTTGCTGGTAATACATTTTTTTCAGCTTTGCTTTGCATACAAATATTTTTTGTTTCAGACTCCTTTTTATTTATTTTTTATTTTTATTTATTTATTTATTTTTATTTCTAGGAGAGAGAGAGAGAGACAGCATGAGCAGGGGAGGGTCAGAGAGAGAGGGAGTCACAGACTGAAACAGGCTCCAGGCTCTGAGCTGGCAGTCAGCACAGAGCCCGACGCGGGGCCCGAACCCACAAACCGCGAGACCATGACCTAAGCGAAAGTCGGACGCTTAACCGACTAAGCCACCCAGGCGCCCCTCAGACTCCTTTTTAAAAGATGTTCTCCACATATATAAAATTCTAAGTTAACTTATTTTTTTCTTTTAGTATTTTACTGATGTTGTTTCATTATTTTCTAGCCCGCACTTTTTCTGACAACAACACGGCAATCATTTTTATCATTCTTCTATAAGTAGTGTATTTTCCTCCCCTCTGGCTAAAATTTTCTCTGTATGTCTGGTTTTCAACAACTTGGTGGATGCCATTGTTTTGTTTTTATTCTATTTGTGGTGGTTCGGCTTCTTAGAATCATGCATTTAATTTTTACATCAAATGTGAACATTTTCTCATGCTTATTTCATTAACTATGTTTGTACTTAAGTCTCTTTCCTCCCTCTGAGACTCTTGATATTGTGTTAGACTCTCAATATTGCCCCACAAATCCCTCAAAATCTTTTCTTTCTTTTTTCCCCACCATTTCTCCTCCTCCTTTACGTACTACAATCTCTCTGTTTCTCTTACTGTCTTCGAGTTCCCTAATGTTTGTTTCCTTCTGCGTGATTCAATCTACTGCTAACCCCATCGAATGACTTATTCATTGCAGATATTGTATTTTTTTAGTTATAAAATTTCCATTTGGTTCATTTTTTTTTTCTTTTTCACTGCTATCTCCCTATTTAGGTGTCCTATTCGATACTTATCATGGTCACATTTTCCCTAAAGTTTTGAAAGTAATTAAAATAGATGTTTTAAACATCTTTGTTGGCTTATTCCATCATTTCTCTCAGATCTGTTTCTATTTCTCTTGGTTTCGGGGTCGTATGTTCTTGCTTTTCCATATGTCTTATAATTTTTTATTATGTTTTGCGAATTTGGGATGCTATGCTGTGGTGTGTCTGGATCTTGTTCTTTTCCTTGAATTGTGAAACTTATTTGAGTAGGAAGTAATTTACTTGGGGATCTGCTTAATCTTTTGAAAGTTTATCATAAACCTTCACTCAGGTGGGTCTAGAGTAGACTTTATTCAGGGTGAGCTACCTCTGCTTACTACTCAGAATCTCAACAAGGTCTCTCCACTTTGGCTCAAGTAATGTGCCTGCTGTCTAAAGTCTGGAGAATTTTGTTTTTCGTAGGTATTCTCCACTTCTCTAATTATTTGTGGTAAGAAGGCTGGTCCACACCAGATACTCTGTCACGGTACTGAAAAACCAATTTTGATTACAGCAGTCTCCTGCTCAAAATCTTTTAGGAGATCACCACTATTTACAGAATAAACCCAAAATTCCTTAGCCTGAAAATCTGATTCAGTCTACTTTATCTCCAACTTTTGTTCTTAAAATATTTTCTACCAGGAAAAAAATCCATGTTTTCAGACTCATTTTTAGGACCAAAGTCTTTGGTTCAAATCCCGCCTGAAATTCAGTTCTCTGATCTGTAAAATAAGAATAAGAACTAACCTACCTCACAGGAGTTGTGAAGAATAAACACCATAGTTTATAGAAAGCACCTAGTATAGTGTCTGTCTTATCACAGACACTTAACCATAAGAGGTATTGATGTACCTACCCTTTAATGTACCTCCAAGTAGACTGTAATTTCCTGAAGAACAGACATGACTATTTCTTTACCTTTCCCATAACCTAAAGCTATGCAATAAACCATAATGGTTGAAAACATTGACCTTGTAACTAAACCCTCAAAGCTGATTCATTTATCCTGCAAGGATATACTGATGTCATATGAATTAAAAAACAAAGATCCATGCAAAGCAGCGAGAGTAATATTGGGGGCAAAGCCAGACATGGTCTCTGCCCCAGGAGAGCTGACAGTCTATTGCAAGAAACAGGCACCAATGAAATATTTACGAAAAACCAAACACAAAACAACAAATAGGGCAGGCAAAGGAAATCGTGCAAAGCACATTGGCAGGAAGGAGCATGGGGGACACAGAGAAGTGAAATCAGAGGGCAAGGCTGTGTGTGTGCTACAAGATAAGGGTGGAGAAGCCTGGTTCAATCCTTGAGGTCATGGTCAGAATTTCCATCTTTAGCTTAAGAGCTGTGGGACTCAATTGAACAGTTTTAAGCAGGGAGAAGTCTCTGGCTCTGCAGCGTGAAGAACAACGTGGAAATGTGCAGACATAGGTTGGATATATCAGTGTTTCCATTACTATTGCTGCCCAACAAATAACCGCCAGATTCCTCAGCTGCTTTTTTTATCACGTATAGTTGACATGCAATGCTACCCTAGTTTCAGGCATCCAACATAGTGATTGGACAAGTCTATATGTTAGGCTACGCTCAGCACACCTGTCACCATAAAATGCTATTACGATGACATTGACTATATTCCCTATGCTGTAAATTTCACGCCCTAGAACAATCGTTTTTTTATGCTGCTTGATTTAGCATTTCTGCAACATGGACAGACAGGGGCAGCATGGAAGGTGGAAAGAATAGAAAGTGGAAGGAGAAGGGGCATGACTTGCCACTCTTTCATGATGCCTGGGAACTTTGCTGGGAAGACTAAAAACTGGGAGTTAATTGGTGGCCAGGGTCTGGAATCATCTAAAAGACTTGATCATTCACTTGTCTGGGCTTTGGCTGAGATAGTGCAAAAATTATCACTGAGAGCTAAAATGCCTACACGTGACCTCTGCGTGTGGGTGGCTTGGCTTCCTAAGAACACGGCCATCTAAACCTCTCAGGGCTCCAACATCAGTGTCCTAGCAAGCAAGATAAAGTTACATTGCCCTTTATGACCCAGCTCTGAAGTGATATAATCCTACTTTAATGAGACTTTACTGGTCAGTGAAGTCCCAAATGCAGCCAATTTCAAGAGCATAGAGCATACACTTCACTTGTCAATGAGAGATGCTATCAAAGAACTTCAGGGCAATGTTTAAAACAGCAAAATCAGTAATAACATTATTTCAGGAGAGATGGTGACAGATGAAGGTAGCTTCAACCAATGCAGTGGTAGCAGAGGCAGAGGAAAGTATTTTTAAGATGTAACATTAGCAAGACTTAGTGATAGAACGGATTATGAGGGAAAAGCTGAGGCTTCCAAACTGCATAACAGAATGGATGGTGTGCCACTTACAAAGCTATGGAACAGAGGGAAAGGACTGGGGCTTGCATATTCTGGCTTGTGGGCAGGATAACTTGAATTTGGCTTGGGGAATGCTGAGTTGAGAGAGACTTTTGAGACATTCCAGTGAAAGCCAAGGAAACAGCTGAATGTATGAACTCAAAAGACATACGAGGGCTGGCTATGGGAATTGTTATTATTTTGGTGGCCATTGAAATCATAGATGCAGGTGGGATCAGAGAGGGAATATAAAGTGAAAAGTCATGAGGGACAAGTATAAGTCTTTGAGCAACTTTAACATCAACAGCCTTGGAGGAGACAGAGGCTACGGGTGCCTAGAAGAGCAGTCAAGGAGTTAATAGAAAATGAAGAGCAGCTTGCACAGCAAAATCCCAGAAGAGAGAGGAGTTAAGGAGAGGAGAGTGGTCAGCAGTGTCATATGCTGATGAGAAGAGGTCTGTGAATATAGTGCAGGCAGTTGATTACTGTGGATGCTGAGATTTTTTCCATAGAGTTATGAGTGCATAATGGAAAATGAGAAGAAGCTTGTCTGAAACGGAGGCAGAAAGAGACCCAGGGCTTTCATTCCACAGTCACCACTGACCCCAGTGTGCTCAAAGCCAGTGAATGATTTTGCCACTATTGGCACTTCTAATCACCTTACCTCTATAATCTGTCTTAAATAAAAAAAAAAAAAAAAAAAAAAAAAAAAAAAGGCACCTCTTTGTTTACACTTTATATTTCTCAGCCAACATACACCTCTTAGAAAACCCTCTTCTGTGTTTCATTCAGCTGTCCTCCCCTACCCACCATTTACCTGTAGGCATCATCCTGACTCAGTCCAGGCTCCCAGCCACTTTCCCCACATCCACTCGCTCCCTCACAGCCTCGCTTACCTTGAGATGTGCACCTGCCCGCTGCCTAGACGCGCATCTCCATCCCATATATTTTTTCTTCCGCTCGATCTTTTATTTCTGGCTGTTTTGATGGCCAATGCAGATGATTTTGTTGCCAAAGCAAACAATGTACCATTCCCAAGGTTAAATTAGTCCTATAAACTCTTCTTGCCACCGGTTCTTCCTTATTTCTAGTTCCCTGTATCTCAAATTCTAATGTCACCTTCTGCTTTTTTGCTACCTCCTGGCTTCCTGCCTTCATTTCTGCCTTTTTGCCTTTTGTGTGCACACATATCCAGGGGAGTTCTCCTGCATTCTCCTGGATTCCCGTGAATCTCCATATTCACAATAACCCAGACCCAGTATTAGGATATGCATGGCTCTAAGAGCCACACATCAGGCTCCCTGATAACAGTTGGTCAGAGCCATTCTTCTTGACATGTTACTCTCCTTGTGATGGGCTGATTAAAATAGAAAGGGGAAGTTCCAACTTGTCATCAATGCTGATCCTTTGGTGTGGTTGCCTGGAACTCTATGTTAAAAAGAATTCTAAATCCCCACTGAGATTCTTACAAAAATTCCAAAGTGCTGTCTGGTATTGTGTTATTTGTTTTGCTCTTTGTCACAGGGTAGAATTAGCAGCTTCAGTTGCAGGTCAAATGCAATCCTTGGTCAGAACGTGGATGAAATAAAAGTAGGCCTATATTCTAATCTCCATAAAAGCATTAGCATATTCCCTACAAGTTCCAAAAATTCTATAACATATGACTTATTAATGTATGTTAGGAGGTGATATGGTTCAACTTTGGCTCTTTTACGTAATATAGCGACAGTTATCTTAGAGACCTATTTGTTACAAAGAGCTCTTAAAAGGAATGCCTGATCCAGAAAATTTCAATCTGTGGATCAGTTAGGACCCAGAAGCCCCTCCTCAGGTTGTGACAAGCTGTCCTCGTGTTTTGCCTGTGCATTAAACGGTATGGAAATGTGGAATCTGTCAAAAGAGGGACAGCCTTGGGAAAACACACCCCTGGGAATCCAGCAATGCTCTTTACAGCTCATATCGCTTGCAGCAGGTGACCATGCTCACGTGCAAAACAGGCAGGGCCAGGACTTGGGTACCATGGGAGACAATTCTGAGAAAGTTGTCTCTGGTGACTGTCATATTTGTAATATCACTGTAAAGGCATCATAGATGTTACTGGACAGTGATATTATAGACCCAAATATGGTTATAAAAACATTCCATGTAAAATTTCAAAGATTTATAGTTAGGGTTAATGATAGCAATGTGCATAACACCCTCAAGTTCCATCCACATTGCTACACATGGCCAGATTTCATTCTTTCTCATTGCCATGTAGTATTCCATGGTATAGATAAACCACATCTTCTTGATCCATTCGTCCATTGATGGACACTTAGGCTCTTTCCATGTTTTGGCTATTGTTGAGAGTGCTGCTATGAACATTGAGGGAAATAAGCCAGGCAGAGAAGGACAGATACCATATGTTTGTACGTATAGGAGGATTAGGAGGAACTTAAGGGAGGACCATGGGGGAGAAGAGGGGGAAAAATAGGGAGAGGGAGGGAGGCAAACCATGAGAGACTCTTGAATGCTGAGAAGAAACTGAGGACTGATGAGGGTGGGGCAGGGAGGGGAAAGAGGGTGATGGGCCTGGAGGAGGGCCCTTGTGGGGATGAGCACTGGGTGTTATATGGAAACAACATGACAATAAACTATTTTTAAAAATGATAGCAATGTGCAGTTGTTCGTTGTACAAGGATTAACTCAATTGCCATTGCCAGGGGAGCAACTTTGGAAAAAACATGTGGTATTAATGAAACCGTATAATGATCTCTTGGTTTGAGCCACCAGTCATTTACCTCTGGAAACTTTCAGTAGATTTTCCACAGTATTATATGAAAACTCTATCAAGCACATGTTGTCTGGCACAGAGTAGGTGCCCAAAATGGTTGTGCAGAAAAATAAACACGGTTTTTCAAAAATATCTTTGCCATTTACTAAAGATAGGACCACTCATTGATCATTTTCCTCTGATGAGGAGACCTCAATAAGAGTTACCTATTCTGCTTAAACATATTAGTAAGAGCTAACACTGAGGAGCATTTGCTATAGGGCAGACGCTTTGTTGAGCACTTTATGGGTACCATACGTTTTTCTCAAACCAGCCTATGAGGTAGGGACTGCAGGCACTTTATAGGATGAGGAATCTGAAAGAGAGAAGATTAAATAATTTTCGCCAAATCACAAAGCTAGTAAAAACTGGAGCCGGGGGGGCGCCTGCGTGGTTCGGTGGGTTAACCATCCAACTTCGGCTCAGGTCATGATCTCACGGTTTGTGGGTTCAAGTCCTGTGTCAGGGTCCGAGCTGACAGCTCAGAGCTTGGAGCCTGTTTTGTTTTCTGTGTCTCCCTTTCTCTCTGCCCCTCCCCTGCTCACACTCTGTCTCTCCCTCTCAAAAATAAATAAACATTAAAAAATTAAAACAAAACAAGACAAAAAACCCAAAACACTGGAGCTGGGGTGTGAATGCAGGCAGCCTTCTCCCGAGCTTAATTTAACCATTTTAATACACCACTTTCAAACAGTCGCATCTACCCAGTGGCTTGCACAGTCTGTCTCAGTTAAGCACAGAAGGTAAATAGAACCAGACTGAAACCAAAGGTTTTAGATGACACAGTGGAGGCAGACGTGAGATAAGAAAGAGAAGAGGAGCCTTCAGAACTGCAATCCTTCTTTTTGAAGAGGGCTGAGATGTGTGTACAAAGCAGCCAAGGCCAGATGTGATAAAACAAAGGGATGGCTTACAAAGAGGCTTCTGGAATATTCTGGAAAAAATTTTTTCCAGCTTTATTGAGATGCAATTGATATAAAACATTATGTAAGTTTGGGGTATACAACCTGCTGATTTGATAAACGTCTATTGCTCAACGATTATCGCAATGAGGTTACCATAGTAACACATCTGTCCCTTCATGTAATTACCTTCTTCTTTTTTGTGTGTGTGGTGAGAACAACTGAGATTTACTCTCTTAGCCACTTTCAATTATATAATAGAGTACTGTTAACCATAGTCACCATGTTGTACATTAGATCCCCAGAATTTATTCATCTTATATCTGGATGTCTGTACTCTTTGACCAACATCTTCCCATTTCCCTAGGACCCTAGGCTATGGAAACTACCATTCTATTCTGTTTCTATGATTTTAATGTTTTAGATTTTACATATATGTGATACCATACAGTATATACCTTTGACTTATTTCACTAAGCATAATGCCTCAATGTCTATCCATTTTGTCACAAATGGCAACATTTCCTTCTTTTTATAACTGAACATGTGTATATATACATATATCTATACACACATATATACATATATAAACACATATATAAGCATATATACATATATACATGCATACATATATGTATATACACATATATACATACATATATATACACATAAACACACACACATACACATACATAATTTTCTTTATTCATTCATCTACAGAAACAACCCCCAAGTTGTTTCCATTTCTTGGCTATTGTGGTTAATACTGTAATGAACATGAGAGTGCAGGTATCTCTTCAAGGTAGTGATTTCATTTCCTTTAACTATATACCCAGATGTGGGATTGTGAGATAATATGGTAGGACTATTTTTAACTTTCTGAGGAACTTCCATACTGTTTTCCACAGTTTCTGCACCAATTTACATTCTCACCAATAGTGCACGATGATTCCCTTATCTCCACAACCTCACCAACATTTGTTCTCTCTTATCTCTTTGATAATAGACATGCTTCCAGGTGTAAGGTGATATCTCATTGTGGTTTTGATTTGCATTTCCTTGATGATTAATGATACTGAGCATGCTTTCATGTATCTATTGGCCATTTGTATGTCTTCTTTAGAAAAAAAATCTGTTCAGGTTCCCTGACTGTTTTTAATTGATTTTTTTTTTTTTTTTTGCTATATATCTTCCCTAACAAGGAGAATCTAAAAATCTCCTCTGCCCTTGTGCGCAGTAAGCATGCCAGTGGGAGAGGTTCATGTATGCACATTTCAGGCTGAAGTCCTACAAGACCACACCCCTCCTGCACCTGCAGAATGGCGGGAAGCCTGACATCTTCAGGTCTCCCCTTCAGATGAATCCTTAACCATACCAATGACTAAGGAGTCTGAGCCTCTCTTCATTGCTGACTTCCTCTTCTCTCATGGTGGGTCCAAGTTCTCAGATATCTATAAATCACTAAACCAGATGCCTACTTGAAGGAGATAAAGCAGCAAGTAAAAGTTCTGAAATTGCTCCATCTCCTCTGCAGGTCAGATTCTTTGTGAATTAAGTCATGTGCAGACTGAACTTGAGTTTGCCCTTGGAGTCATTCCCCAACATCACCATTCTGGCTCAACCCTGTACCCCTTCTTTTTTTTAATTTTTAAAATGTTTATTTATTCTTGAGAGAGAGAGAGAGAGAGAGAAAGAGAGACCACAAGTGGGGGAGGGGCAGAGAGAGGGAGACAGAGAATCTGAAGCAGGCTCAGGCTCCGAGCTGTCTGCACAGAGCCTGACGTGGGGCTTGAACTCACAAACCACAAGATCATGATCTGAGCCAAAGTTGGACGCTTAACCAATTAAGTTACCCAGGCGCCCCAACCCTGGGCTCTGTCTTGATGGGGTTTTGAGGTTACTGATCCTCTCTAGGTCCTAGATATTGATGAATACATACAAGATATCTGCTATGGATCTAGAAATCTAGCCAATTTTAACAGTAAATCTGGATTAGAGGGAAAAAGTAGAGCCTCTTGCCTCCTTCCTCAACACAAACCTTGGAACCATAAGATCCTAATTTACCTTCCTGACTCCGTGGGCAAGGTACACCTGTGTCTGCTATATAAAGAGAGGGAAGGAGTTAAGGACAAGAGGGAGGGAACAGAACGGGAATAAAGAGTGACCCACCCTGAGAGAATTTCAAGACCATAGATCTATCCTCTCAGTAAGGTGCTGCTTGAAGGTTAGACCCCAGTCTCATCAATAACAGAAGTTTCTGAAGGGAAACATGAGGAAAGGTGGATAAGATACTTTATAACATTCCTAGTTGTTAGTTCTCTTAACTCATCAGGCTTAGCAATCAAGCTTGTGACTTACACTTTTCATATCTTTTTTGGGAGAGGAAATTCGTGGTTGACTGGAGAAGTCTTGCTTCCTGCTTTGAGGCCGTTTCACTACTCTCCTGTTCCTCGGAGAAAGAAGTTCAGTTTGTGCACCCAGATAGTTCTTCAAGGTTCACCACTGGACATTAAGTGTATTTCCCAACTGAGGACAAAAACTCATGGCTTTACCTCCTTCTTGTCTTCAGTTATGCCAAACACAATATCCATGTAGACCGGAGGAAATAAAATAATAAATCAGAATGACAATCGAATAATATTACAATTTCAGGAACCAAAAAAGTTTCCAAATTTAAATTATCTTCCATCATTAAGGTCTCAAGGAGAAATTGGCCTCCAGTCAATGTGCCCTGAATTAAAGACCAAAAATCCAAATCATTTTCTACTTACTTTTCTATTCTGATATTCAGCCAGAGAGTCCTGGGTTCCTTTAGCATCAGTTTGGTCCTTTTCTATTAGAAAACTCTTCAAAGTTTATCTCATCCAATGGCATCCTTCACACTATCCTATTTTCCCACAATGCCCCACGGTCATATCATTTTCACATCACCAACCCCACTGATATTTATAAAATTTCAAAACCAAATATCAGCCATTACAAGTCATATCCTAACCAAATACAATTGATTCTCATTATTCACAGTAACTATAAAGTCACTGTGAGCCCTGATTTTCAAATACGTCTTGTGCATATAAACACTAGACAACTTCAGCATCAGGCTTGGGGGCCAAGTTAAGCAGTGAAATTGCCAACAGAAAGCACAAAAAAATGCAAAAATATTGGCACTCTCTAGACCACAGAAAAGACCCTTGTTTGCAATACGAGAGTTGATTCAAGAAGGCAGAGCACTGCCTTGTTCCACGTCAAGTGGGAACATGCACATGGGGTGAGTTGAATTTGTGCTGCTCTGTGCACGTCCATAAATACTGCAACAGCACCCTAAGTATAGATTTCAGGGTTGCAGATAAATTTTAGCAAATAGGGAAATTCTTAAGTGTGGAATCGGCAAATAAGGAGGATGAACTGCATGTTCTTAGAGCCCAGGACATAGTTCATTCTAGACCCATGTTGTGTCACCTTGCAAAGACCACGAAGATATCTAACTTGCCTGGAGGAAGAAACGAAGGCAAGGAAATCAACAATAGCCAAAATATGGAAAGAGCCCAGATGTCCATCAACTGACGAATGGATAAATAAGACGTGGTGTATTACTCAGCGATGAAAAAGAACGAAATCTTGCCTTTTGCAACAACATGGTTGGAACTAGAGTGGATTATGCTTAAGTGAAATAAGTCAGTCAGAGAAAGACAAATAGCATAGGACTTCATTCATATGTGGAATTTAAGAAACAAAACAGAGGAACAAAGGGGAAGGGAATGAAAAATAAGATAAAAACAGAGAGGGAGGCAAGCCATAAGAGACTCTTAAATACAGATTACAAACTGAGGGTTGCTGGAGGGATATTGGGTGGGGGCCTGGACTACATGGCTGATGGGCATCAGGAAGGGCACTTGTGATGAGTACTGGGTGATGTATGTAAGTAATGGATCACTAAATTCAACTCCTAAAATCATTATTACACTATATGTTAACTGACTTGGATTTAAATTTATAAAAAGAAAAGAGGGTCGCCTGGGTGGCTCAGTTGGTTAAGCGTCCAACTTCAGCTCAGGTCATGATCTTTCGGTTTGTGGATTCCAGCCCCACCACAGGTTCTGTGCTGGCAGCTCGGAGCCTGGAGCCTGTTTCGGATTCTGTGTCTCCCTCTCTCTCTGTCCCTCCCCTGCTCATGCTTTGTTTCTCTCTGTCTCAAAAATAAATAAACTATAAAAAAAAAAGAAGAAGAAGAACAAAAAGGAAAAAAGAAAAGGAAAGGAGAACATCTTTCGTTAGCCTTACCAAGATGCCTATTAGGCTATGACTCTTTCTCAGCACCCTCTGCCTCTGAGCGTCCTCACTTGTGGATGGAACCTTTCCTCTAAACGGCAATTGTGGCATGTTGCTTACCATGTCCCAGAGAAAAAGAAATCCTCCTCTGTACCCAACCTTCGTTCTCACTGAGGGAGGTTTGGGTCTTGTTATCAACCACATAGAACCTACCTGGGAGGAGGTCTGTGCGATAACATTCCCAAATGTCCAGCATGCACTGTGTTTTTCGAGAAACTGCCAGGCTAGCAGCAACAGTGACATCTGAGAGACCAAGTCCAACACCAAGAAAGCAAAGCCTCTGACCTCTGGCAGCAGCCACGTGGCTTCAGCACTACGCTGAGCTGCATTCCAGAGCTCTGGTTACATGGATTCCTGGAAACCCAATCCTGTGGCAAGGTGTCACCATAGAGAAAGATCCTCTGCCCCGAAGTTCTGTGTTCATTCTGGATCAGTAATTGCACAATTTCTGATGAAGTTTGTAGGGGGGCTGGCTGATTTTTATTAGAAGATCTTTATTAAAAAGATGGATGATCTGGGATGCCTGGTGGCTCAGTCACTTAAGAGTCTGACTTCATTTCATCTTATGATCTCAAGGTTCGTGGGTTCAAGCCCCCCGGTTGAGCTTTGTGCTGACAGCTCAGGGCCTGGGCCAGCTTCAGATTCTGTGTCTCCCTCTCTCTCTCTGCCTCTTCCCTGCTTGCGCCTCCCTCTCTCTCCTCTCTCTCTCTCTCTGTCTCTCTCCCTCTCTCAAAAATAAACATTAAAAATTTTTAAAAATATGGATGACCTTATGACATGGTAAATCAACTACCTTTCTGGATTGAGATTAAAACAACTAACAAACAAAACTTCAATGAGAACCTAGAGAAAATGTCAAAAGATTTGCACTATCTTTAAGAAAGTGCTATTGATTTGACACAAAGGAAGAATGATGTTTGTTTAAAGAAAGAAAAACAAAAACAAAACAACAACCATGAAAAACCCAATAACAAAGAAAGCAAGTGTTTGTCCTGTAGTCAGAACAAGTGTAGTGTTAGAACTTTGTTTTTGTTTTTTTTTTAAATTTTTTAAAAGTGTATTTATTCTTGAGAGAGAGAGAGAAAGACAGAGTGCTAGTGGGGAAGGGACAGAAAGAAAAAAGGAGAGGGAGACACAGAATCCGAAGCGGGTTCCAGACTCCAAGCTGTCAGCACAGAGCCCAACATGGGGCTTGAACCCATTAGCCATGAGATCATGACCTGAGCCAAAGTCGGACGCTTAACTGGCTGAGCCACCCCGACGCCCCAGAACTTTTGGCTTTTAAGTGAAGTAGGACACATGAATATTGAGCTGGCCAAGAGAGGAATTTCGTGAAGAAGAAAGGAATGACCATAAAGGTCATTTATAAAAGGCAACAGGATATACACTGGACCTAAGCGATTCCTGAAGACTAGGATGAGCTTTTGACCCACAGATAACCATAAAGGAGAAATGGAGATCCAAGGAGATCCAAGAAAAGACTGGGTTGACTGCCCTGGAGGGAGCCCAGTGTTCAGAAGTGCCAGGAGTTGCTCTCCTAAACTCAAGATGGAGCCTACAGTGTGTCTGGGAAATCCTCACTTAGAGACAGATGATGTGGTTTATGCACATAGACACAGACCTAGAGGATCAGGGCAGAATCTATTAAGTGCTTTTTGGTGGCTTTTATGGTAACTGAGAATCCAGAAAGCAGTCTTCAAGGCCAGATCCAGAGACGATGAAGTGAATCTCCCAGGGGCGAGCAGAGTAACCCAAGAAGAGGTCCCGGTCTGCCACACAGATGGCATTGCTGGCCCAGAAAGTGTCCATCTACAAGGGAACTCCAGGAAGCCTGGTGTGTTTTAGCCCAATATGTACTTGCATGAAGGAGAAGACATTCCTAGGACACCTGGGGGGCTCGGCCAGTTAAGTGTCCAACTCTTGATTTCAGCAAAAGTCATGATCTCATGGTTCATGAGTTCAAGTCCCACATCGGGCTCTGAGCTGATGGTACAGCCTGCTTGGAACTCTGTCTCTCCTTCTCTCTGCCCTTCCCCAGCTTGTGCTCTCCCTCTCTCTCTCTCAAATAAATAAACTTTAAAAAAAAAAGAATAAATTCCTTGGGCTACACCATCAGCCCCTTCAGATAAAAGAATTCCATGATGCACTCACTCCAAAAATAAAAAGGACTTTAAACCTCATTGGGGTTATTTGACTACATATATAACACCTTTCCTGTTCTACTAGGGAAGGCTCCTTTTAGGAGTTGACCTCATCAAAGAGGGATTTCAGTCACTGAGGTGCGCCTGGGTGGCTCAGTGAGTTAAGCCTCCAGCTTCCACTCAGGTCATGATCTCATAGTTTGTAAGTTCGACCCCTGCATCGGACATTCAGTTCTCAGGTCAGAGCCTGCTTCAGAACTTCTGCCCCCCGCCCCTCTCTCTGTCCCTCCCCTGCTCGGGTGCACACACTCTCTTTCTCTCTCTCAAAAATAAATAAATAAACAAATAACGTCTGTCCCTGAACTTGAGAAAGGACATAAAGCCCTCTCACCACAGATGTGTCTTCTTGCAGGGCTGGACCTGCTCTTAACCTTCAGATGCCAAGATGCTAGATACGGTGCCAGCTACATGAGCCAGTAACAGTACCTCTGTTAGCGATTCAGGACCAAGAAGTTCCAGGATGGTTGTTTTACGTAAACAGATGAAAGCTGCTTTTAGAGGGGTTTGTTTTGGCTTTTTTTCCCTCCCTTTTTCAGATTTCTAAACAAATGTCCCCACCATATATGCAAATTATATTATATCACATCCCTGATCACTTCATATCAGCAAACTGCCCAACTTATTTGTTACCTCGGTGACAGAGTAGCCTGCAGAATCTAACAGGAAATGTCTTAAGGAGCTCAAGCCACGGGGCTAGCCACATAAGGCTGCTGAAGGCAGACAAGCACAGAAGTTAGGGACAGACATTGAGGTCAGACCAGCTGCATATAAAACTCCTCTACTGCTTACCAGCAATGTAATCTTGGGCAAGTTATTTAGCATTTCCAAACCTCAGTTTCCTTATCTGTAAGA
This sequence comes from Crocuta crocuta, assembly GCF_008692635.1. NCBI lineage: Eukaryota > Metazoa > Chordata > Mammalia > Carnivora > Hyaenidae > Crocuta > Crocuta crocuta. The sequence continues at coordinate 4,665,358 of NW_027551558.1, forward strand.
TGGAGGTAACTATTACAGCTTCCTAAGATTATTGCAATGAGACATGAGAAAATGTAAATGTAAAATGCTTGGCCCATAATAAAAGTTCCACAAATACTAGCTACTCTTTTTTATGTAATAACGTGGCTTTTTCTTTCCTTCCTTCCTTCCTTCCTTCCTTCCTTCCTTCCTTCCTTCCAGAGAAATTTTCAGCCCCACCTTTTTTGGAAGACAAATCGTTATCTTGGAACAGACCTTCTTTTTTTTTTTTCAGTGAGGTCGCTTGAGTGCCCTCTTGGGTATGAAATACAGGTGAGTTGGCAGTATAATTGAACCTTCTTTCTAATGGGCATAGAATAGCTGCCTCTATGTGGGAATAGACCTTGCTACAGACAAACCTATGGATTTCTAGAAGGAAAGAGACTGACTGTTCCCAGGGATTCCAGGGTAAAGAGGCATAGTGGTGGGTAGTACGGTGACTCTAACAGGCCCTCAAGTTGTGAGTACGGACTGGTGACCAGAGTTCTCAACACATTGGTTGTCCGTTGGAAAACAATGAGTGCAAACGAAAAAAAGGGCACCTCTGAGGCTGCCAAGTACATCCTTCTGAGTGCATCAGGACCACCTCAAACAATGATTGTGTGGAGTGGACAACTATGGCATCAGATTCCTCATCCCCTTGCAATGATGAAGCAGATACTATCTGCAATAATGGAAAGGATTTTTTTAAATGAAGAAAAGTATGCTATTATTTAAGGATCTAATTTTGACCCAAAAGCAAAAATCCATATTGATTTTGCAGGGCCATTGAATAGGAAGTCCACTGGGGAAAATTCCCTCCCAGAATGGCTCACTGTACTCTTTGAATTTTTTTTTAATTTTTTAGTATTTTATTTATTTCTGAGAAAGACAGCATGAGCAGGAGAGGTTCAGAGAGAGAGGGAGACACAGAATCTGAAACAGGCTCCAGGCTCTGAGCTATCTGTCGGCACAGAGCCCGACATGAGGCTCGAAACCATGAACTGTGAGATCATGACTTGAGCTGAAGTTGGATGCTTAACTGACTGAGCCACCCAGGTGCCCTGTACTCTTGGAATCTTTATGCAACAAAGTCTTGCATCTGTTGTCAGACTAATGGAGCAAGAATTGTTGACAATGACCCTTCATTTGCATATAGAGTATGCAGACAGCCATTTGACTTGAGCCAAGCTATTCTTCCTCGCCAGCGTCAGAGAGACTCATCAGTCTGAAAATGTCAGGCAAACCACTCCAGAAGCCCCAAGGCAGAAAGCTGCTGGAGAAAGGCCAGAAAGGCTATCCCCATTTCTTAACTTTCAACAGGTCACCTCAAGTTCAACTAGAGGAGTCAGTTCTAGAGATTTACCACTAGGTCAGTCTTTCCACAGTTTCAAACTCAGCTGACAACTTGTGAAGAAAAAATGTCAGAGTGTAGATGTCTCTCATGTCGATGTTCCAATCACCACACCTGGAGAAGTAGTCTTTCTAGGAACTGGGGAATTGGACGAGTGGCTTCCTGCCCTGCTACCTTCCTAATTTAGGGTCGGAAAGTCTATGATAGGACAGGTGTCCAGCTGGTACACTATGCCATCAGCACATTGACAACAGCGACATGTACCTTCATGGTTGAAAGGGAAAGTTGAGAAGATCCATAGCCATTGGGAATGTCTTCTATAGAACCAAAGATGTTGTCTTTTAAGCTACACCTGAGTATTCAACAGAGCCCTGAGGGAGGAACTAATATTTCTTCTGTGATCACAACAGCTGCTAAAACCAATACACACAAGATTCCCACAAGCACTAAACACAGAGATAGCTCCTCAGCCTCTTACAGAAGAAATCAGTGGGGAAAGAGGGTGTTAACACTTTCCAGGGAATACTGTGGTTCTAATCATAGTAACTGCCATTTTTTTAGACCTTTCTATATGTCAGGCCCTGAGATAAACTCTTTACATATATTAGCCCATTTGTATGCTAAAGACGACCCTGAGATTAAGGTACCATTGTGGTATGGGAAACTGAGGCACAGAGAGATATCACTCATATCATTGGTAAGGGAGAAAGCCAGGATCCAAGGTTCAATCAGGTAGTTGACACTTAGGATTGACACTGTCTCCTAAATCTTTGTGCTTATTGTCCACTTGTCACTATCTTTTAGGTGAGTGTCTTTGGTTATAGAGTAAGGAAGTAGAGTATTGTTTAATCAGCCACATTAGCCACAATAAATGCTATTGCTTTACCTTGTGGACTTATGTTTGTAACTGATGCCCAGTAGCCTTGATCTAGACATGTTATGAGAATAGATATGTAAGCTTCGTGTTCTCTAGAACTTTCTGTGGCAAGACAGATATATTGACAGCATTTGCAGAGACAGATAAGATGTCTCCAGACAAATACATATGCTTAGAGATGTATAAATATCATGTGCCCCACAGTATAGACTATTCAAGAAATACATTTGACGCCAAAAGTTAACATGTTTCTGGAAATGACAGAGCCATCCCTGAGTTCTCTAAGTCAGCACTTTCTGACCTTTCTTAAACACAGAACACTTGAAGATAATAACACATTGACCCAATACTGTTCGAGAATGTAAGATATTTCACACGCTTAGAATAAAGTACAAAGCAAAGAACATGTTACAGATGAATTACAGTAAGAAATGTTGAAAAATGAATTTACAGGTTTTTATGACAACACTTAAAAATTAGACAAATTGTCATTTTATTGCTAAAAGGGCACAACTTCACAACCACGTATTAAAATTATATGACAAAGAATGCAACATAAAAAGATATGTAAGGTAAACAATATGCTGGGAATGGGGCAGGTGAAAACCTGAGGGTAACAGGATCTCCAGATCAAATCCTAGCATGTTCATATATGGCTTATCATTCTTTAAAGATAGGTTATCTAAAACTAAGAGAAATACATAAATGAAACGGAAGCTTTTTCCTTTTAATTTGATTTTGAATGTAGTTCACAGGGCACATATCTCCGGTATTATTTGTTTGTGTGTTTATGCAGGACTTAATAGAATATTTGAGGGATAATTGTGATCCAAGGAATTATGGTTGAGGAGAAGGAGCTATGCAGAAAGGAGAAATGTAGATGAAGAAAGGAGAAATAGGAAAGGGTTCTCACTTTATCCCATAGCACTGGGAAACCCAATCTTCATTGTAATTAAATATAGGACTCAATTTAGGTTTTAAATCGCTTTGGTAACAGCATAGAGGATCAGAGGTAACCAATGAGAAGGTGAGACACCAGTTGGAAGGCTCCTGCAGTAACCATTCTGATCAAGAAGGGGTAAGGGATTAAATGCAGAAAATGGATTTTGTAATGGAGTAGGAAGGAAGAACAAATTGTGTTTCTTTGTTTAAGAGTCGAATTAATTAAGTTTATTAAGTTCTTTTGCATTGAAAGGGAAAGAGGGGTGTGAATTTGGAGGACACCCTCAAACAAGATGGATCAGTGCAGAACCATTCACAGAGATACCAGATATTGGAGGAGGAATAGTTAGTGGGAAAGGAATGGTGGGTTCGCCTTTGGATATGCTACTTTTGAGGTGCTCCCTTGACATCGAGATGTTAGAAATACAAGTCAGCAAGATTATGGGCTCGACCTATTGAATCTTGGGATTTCTCAGTGTATAAATGGCAGTCAAGTCATGGGGGTGACGGAGGTCACTCAGGAAGAGGGCAGAGCAAGAACTGCAAGGGGCAAGGATGGAGCCCTGGGGAGCATAAACTCTTGGTAGGCAAAAGGGAGAATGGCACCCACACAGGGAAGAGAAAGAGAACTTTCCACTAGCAAGTGGTGCAGTCACTAATGACATTATTGAAACTGATGTCAGAGATGTTGAGGATGGCATGGGCAGGACAGACACAGTGTGTGTGGGAAGGAAATGCTAGAAGTGAGAACGTTAAGTTAAACGCGTGGTTTGCAAATGGCAATAAATGCAAAAGACCACCACCTCCTCCTCTCAGAGACATGAAAAGGGGGAGACAAAGAAGCCCCCACAGGAGACAGGATGCACTCAGGAGAATCAGGTAGGAGCTAAGTGCAGGGCTATAAAGAATGTTTTCTGAAGAATTTAGAGGTGAAGGCAGTCTGCCAACAGTGGAACAGTAGCCATTCTGTCTGTCCTCTCTCCACTCTTCCAGCACTCGATGCCTAGTTACTTCCACAGATCCTCAGTGTTCCACTTAAATGACTTTCTGAGGAAACCTAGACTCAAACTGTTTCCATTTTTTTATACACTGTGGGCTATTTTCCCTCCAGTGCCACTCTTCAGACATATAATTTGTTCAAAACCTGTTTTCCTCTAGACTGAGAGCTCCAAGAAGCTGGGAAACATATTTAGTATCTTCACTATTGTATCCCCACATAATAGAAGTTCAGTAAATAATGCGTGGAATGGATGAATGAATCATTCCATCTCTAGGGATCCAGAGCTCATGGTGAAAGGGGTTGGTGTGGGAGGCAGCACTGGGAGAAAAAGTGAGCAGGGAGGTAAAGTAAGGAAGTATTAGAATGATCTGGAGAAAACAGGTGACCCAGACATACGTGGATGTTGGTTTGTGAAGAAGGAATTGGATAAAAGGCAACTAGTTTCTGGACTCTGCCTGTGATTCCAGTCTAACGAAATGCTTGTTCTGATACTTAATTAGTAGCATCCAAGGTTGGATGATACTCACTAATCATGGTGCAGGCAGCATCCTAGACCTTTGTCCTGATGTCCAAACAGAAGGCTGGTGATGAAGTTCAGAACTGATGCATGGGTAGCAAGTTAAGAGCCATCATCCATCCATCCATCCATCCATCCATCCATCCACCATCCATCTATCCATCCATCCATCCATCCATCCATCCATCCATCCATCTATCTTTCTACTGTTCATTCATCAAACCTCCTGAGGGCCAGGAGCTAGCAGTACTCTAGTGAATAAAAAACACAAAAACCCCCACCTATATAGATTGGTGGAAAGAAAATAAATAAGAAAAGTGGAATGGAAGGTGATAAGTACTAAGGAGTGTAATAAGTATTAAGCAGCGAAAAAGGATGAATGAAGTGTGCCTGTATGTGTATGTGTGTGTGTATGTGTGTGTGTGTTGAACCTGGGGGGAGGTGATACATTTTACCTACAAGAGTCAAAGGAGACCCCAATGAGAAGGTGATTGAGCATGACCAGAAAAAATAAGGGAGTTAGCATCCCCAAAGGGGTAGCTGGGGGAAGGGCACTCCAGGCAGGAGGAACAGCATATGCAAAATCCTTGATGCTAGAGGACACAATGGGGAGGACTTGCTGGCTACTGTAAGGACTTTATGTAGCTTTTATTCCTGGTTGGGACAGCGAGCCTTTGGAAGCTTGAGGAGTACGATCTTAAACTGGTATTAAAATTGCTACGCTGGCTGATAGATTGGGGAGGGTGTCAAAAGTGGAAACGGGAGGAGCAGCAGTTGGAGACCACGGTCATTTTAGATGGCAGTTTGGGATCAGGATGTGCGGTGAGGTCATGGGAAGTGGTTTTATTCCTTTTTTTTAAGTTAATCTTTTTTATGTTTTTATTTTATTTTTTGAGAGACATAGCGGGAGCGGGAGCAGGGCAGAGAGAGAGGGAGACACAGAATCTGAAGCAGGCTCCAGGCTCTGAGCTGTCAGCACAGAGCCCGCTGCGGGACTTGAACTCACAAACTCTGAGATCATGACCTGAGCTGAAGTCAGATGCCCAACCGACTGGGCCATTCAAGCGCCCCTAAGTGGCTCCATTCTGGATATAACTTGAAAGTAAGCTAACTGGGCGTGACCTTGGTTTGGGTTTGAGTGTGAGGGAAAGAAAGGAAGAAAGAAAGAAAGGAAGGAAGGGAGACCCCATGTCCTCAGCCTGAGAACTTGGAAAGATGGAACATACACCAGTAAGAAAGGATAAGAGGTAAGAGAGGCTGTAGGTAGGGCAGCCTGGGGGAGGGGCTGTTGTAAATATATTAAGTCTGAAATGTTTAAATATCCAAGTGGCAAGGTTGAGTAGATAGTCTGGAGCTCAGGGGAGAGCTCCAGGCCAGAGATATAAATTTGAGTTTATCAGCCTATTGATTTTATTTAAAGTCATGAAACTATTTGGGGAGCCTGGGTGTCTCCAAATAGAGTCGGTGGTCAAGTGTCCGACTCTTGATTTCAGCTCAGGTTATGATCTCACAGTTTGTGAGTCCGAATTGCATTTGCGCTGTCAGCACAGAGCCTGCTTGGGATCCTCTCTCCGTCTCCTACCTCTCTCTCTGTCTCTCTGTCTCTCTCTCAAAATAAATAAAGATAAAAAAATAAAGTCATGAAATGATTTTTAATTTCCAAACTGTATTTTCCACAGTGGCCATCCAACTTTACAGTCCCACAGCAGCGCACGGGGTTCCCACGTCTGCACATCTTTGCCAGCTCACATTATCTTTTTGTTTTTGTTGTTGTTGTTGATTTTAGTAATAGCAGCCATAACAGGAGTGCGGTGATAGCTGTGTGTAGTTTTGGTTTGCGTTTCCCTGATTATTACTGAGATTTTTATATACCTATTACCCATGTGTATGTCTTCTTTGGAGAAGTGTTTACTCAAGTCCTTTGCTCATTTTAAATTAGGTTTTTATTTGTTTGTGTTGCTGTTGAGTTATAGGACTTCCTTATATCTTTTGGGTATTAATTTCTTACCAGACATGTGGTTTGCAAATATTTTCTCCCTTTCCATGCATTGCCCTTCACTCTGCTGGTTGTTTCTTTGGCTGCACAGAAAGTTTTAACTTAATGCGGTCCCACTTGCCTATCTTATGATCGAGCAAGCACTGGAGTCAGCACCTTAAGTAGACACTTGCACTCCCACATGTATTGCAGCATTATTCGTAATAGCCATCACACGGAAACAACCTAAATACCCATCAACAAATGAACAGATAAATAAATTGTGGCTTATACATACGTTGGAATACTATTTAGCCTCAAAAAGATGAAATCTTGCCATATGTGGCAACACGGATGGACCTGGAGGACATTATACTGAGTGAAATCAGCCCGTCACAGGAGGGAGATGCCACCGGATCCCACTTACATGAAATATCTAAAACTGTCAACCTCACAGAAACAGGAAACAGGGCGGTGTTATCGGGAGCTGGGAGGAGTCATTTTCAATGGGTATAAAGTTTCAGTTATACAAGATGAACAAATTCCGGAGATCCACTGTGCAAGTGTGCCTGTAGTTAAGCACCCTGCCTTGTGCACTAAAAATGTATTGAGAAGGTAGATCTCATGTTCTTACCACAGGAAGGAAGGAAGGAAGGAAGGAAGGAAGGAAGGAAGGAAGGAAGGAAGGAAGGAAGGAGGGAGGGAGGGAGGGAGGGAGGGGGGATGTCACGAAATAGAGACAGAGAAGGTGACCAGCCCATGGTAAAAGGTTTTGGCCCCGAGAGGGCAGCAAGGAAGCAGCGTCCCAGGGAGACCCAGTGAGGAGGAAACAGGGGTTCACAGAGAGGAGACTCCTCTGGTCCAGGGGACATCACTGAGGAGGAGAAAGTGTCTTTGCTTGATTCAACTTTAGTCAGGCTCCTGAAACTTCTCTTAGGCCCATCTGTACACGTCCCTGTAAAATCCAGTTTTAGCCAGAATGTGGCTTTGTCAGTTTCACTGGAAACCCACACCATCAATGTCTGATCACCTCATGTCTGACCAGATTCGTCACCCCCCACCCTTCCCCATGTGATTTCTGGTCCCCACGACCTGCCTTCAGCAAGATTCCTGTCAGGCAGGCTTAGCCAGAACCTCCCTTAGCCCTGTTGTTCCCTCTCAGGAATTTTCTACCACTGANGAAGGAAGGAAGGAAGGAGGGAGGGAGGGAGGGAGGGAGGGGGGATGTCACGAAATAGAGACAGAGAAGGTGACCAGCCCATGGTAAAAGGTTTTGGCCCCGAGAGGGCAGCAAGGAAGCAGCGTCCCAGGGAGACCCAGTGAGGAGGAAACAGGGGTTCACAGAGAGGAGACTCCTCTGGTCCAGGGGACATCACTGAGGAGGAGAAAGTGTCTTTGCTTGATTCAACTTTAGTCAGGCTCCTGAAACTTCTCTTAGGCCCATCTGTACACGTCCCTGTAAAATCCAGTTTTAGCCAGAATGTGGCTTTGTCAGTTTCACTGGAAACCCACACCATCAATGTCTGATCACCTCATGTCTGACCAGATTCGTCACCCCCCACCCTTCCCCATGTGATTTCTGGTCCCCACGACCTGCCTTCAGCAAGATTCCTGTCAGGCAGGCTTAGCCAGAACCTCCCTTAGCCCTGTTGTTCCCTCTCAGGAATTTTCTACCACTGACCCCCACCCTGCTCCCTGGCTACAGGGCCCCCCCGTTGCCCTTGCTGCATTAGAGGCTGAGCGCCATCTCTCTCCCCACTGCAAAACTCCCCAGGACTTGACCCTGCGTTATCATCCTGAACAGGTGCCATTCATTTTTTTTTTTTTTTTTACTTTAACAAAGATGGGGGGATGAGTTTCAGAGAAACCAGGAAGGGCCTTCAAGGGTTAAAGGGGAGCAACAGATGTAAACAGGATGGGAGATCTGTGGGGGAGCATGAGTAACGCAGACTGTGGGAGACAGAGTGATCTGGGAGACACGGCTTCCTGGCCACTGACTTAAGTGGGGGTAAAGGGGTGAGAAGCTGAGACCTGAGGCCCCAGGGCAGAAGAGGGAGGTGAGGCCTTGAGACTAGGGAGAGGGAAAGGTGAGGGGAGCAGGCCTCATAAGAGGCATGGAGGAGGAGGAAAGACAGTCCTTCCCCAAGCACACGGGCCCCCTCTGCACCCCTGGCAGTGAAGGTCGATGGCCCTGGGAAGATACTCCTACCCCGAGGTACCCGGCTCACTCCTGACCCAGGGAGGTCAAGAGGCTGGGAGGCCCACCCCATAGTGCTGGGCAGAAACTTTCAGGGCCATGGGTGTGGCCATTTGGGGCTCCATCCCAGTGCATCCCCCAAAATAGTCATGTTGTGAGTCCCAGCCGGGACTCAGTCCAAAAGGATAATAAGGAAAACGTGAGTGACGCCATGAAGCTGGCAGCTTCCCCTGTGATCCCCTCGACCAACCAGTGCGCAGCCCTTGGGCTCTGCTCAGCCAGCCCTGCATGGAGACCAGAAATTTAGACGGGGCAGGAGCAGTGGGACGGAGCGGTGCCCAGCGGGGCTGTGGCCCCCGGGGAAAGCTGGGTGTGGGCTGCAGGGGGTGAGGTGGGGGTGGCTGCGAGCTGAAGGACCAGCGGCCACCGCTCCCCTGGGTTTCTCCCAGCGGTGCCTCAGTTAAGAAGACAACGGCAAGATAGATCTCAGGACAGCCCAGCCCGGCAGCCCATGCCCCCTCCACCTTCCCCCAGGAAGGTCTGCCCCTGGACCAACGGCCCGCCAGCTTCGGCACAGCTGCTCCACGTCCAAGTTTGGAAACCGCTCCTCTAGCACCAAGTGGGAGCTCCGGGTTGNCACCCAGGCGCCCCGGGTTGTACTCTTTTTAAGAGCAGTGAAATGTTATATCCCAATAAGTGTTCTAAAAGTGAACTGTGTCTAGGCCCTGGGCTTGCTTTCAGGGAACTGTGGGCGGGGTGAGAGGAGCAGGCATCAGCCGAAGCCTGGGCCCGGGCTCGGGGTTCAGGAAGTGGGCCACCACAGGGCACGGGAGCCGGAGAGCTGGGCAGACCCAGGTCTGCGGTGGCAAGGCCATCTGAAGGCCCCCGTGTGCTGGCAGGACTCTGCATACGGGCATGAGGCCGAGGTCTGCACATACTGCCGGCCCCAGGACTGGGATCTTTCAAAGATCTACCCGAGCAGTGACAGAGACAGAAGCCAGAAGCTCAGAAACAACAGGGGCTGACTGTGATTGCGATTCTGGCATGTTCTTCCTTATCTGTTTGACGTGGCCGCCTATGTGGCGAAATATCGAGAATGCCAAAAATATGACTCCCTCAAAACGTTTCAGGGAAACTTCCAGGCTCAGACGCTGCAGATATTATGACAGGAGAAGATAGGATTCAGTAGGCAGACAGGGAAAGATTAGGACCCGAGGTCCCTGGTGGGGAAAACTCATAGTTTGGAACAACGCTGGGAACAGCTGACCACAGCAAACCCCCCCGGGTGTAAGGTTCCTCTTAAGAATGTAGCAGACACCCCCTCGGGCTTCCCGTCAGGATCTGACAATCAAAATAGCTAATAAGTAAACCACAAAACTTATGTTACACAAAGGACAGCATGACAAGTCTGAGCCCTCACACAATGGAGCAGTTGGTCAGGAATGGACAGCGCAGCACCTAGAACTATGAAGCCAGTAAGGGTAGGGCCTGAGAAGGAGCTAGAGGGAAGGGAAGGGAGGGAGGCCCAGAACCTTATAAAACAAAGACCTTTGCTTTTCAGCAAAACAAATAGAATTTGTGGGGATGGGGGGGTTCTAAGACATATAAATTCTAAAACAGAGCCGCCAGTTGCCTCAGGGAAACTGGTGGCCCAGAAAGCAGTTTCAAAGGGTAGAGCGAGCTGGGGGGTCAAATGTCCCCTCTCTGTGAAGAGAGCCCTCATACTACCTTACTTTCCAATCTTACCCACTGACAAACTTTGGCCTGCTGCTCATTCTGTGTCCAGCTTTTCATTCTTTGAAGCGGTGAGAAAACGAGCCCTGGGTATTGAGGTAAAAGAAAAAATCCTGCAACAATATGATAAGAAGCCACCTCAGTCTCAGAGCCCAAGTGGGGTACTTGCATACTATGACCCTATCTGGAAGCCAGTCACTCAAAAGTAAATGCCACCATCTACTTGAACACTGCATTTTCTACTCTGGCATTGTAACTATTCGTAGCTGCCATTGGTTCAATGCTCCTTATATGACAAAGGCTTAACTAAACCGCTAAGCTTCATTATCTCCTTTATCACACAGTAGGAAACATTATTTTGATTTTGCAGTCAAAAACCTGTAGCTTAATAAAGTAAATTAATGGTGGAGGATGGTAGGGGGTAGGGTACGGGGGCTGAAATTCTGGTGTCCTCAGCTCATACCCTTTTTACATTATTGTGATAAAATGTACATAATGTAAACTTTACCATGTTAGGCATTTTCAAGTGTACAAGTTCATTCGTATTAAAGGACTTTCACACTGGAGTACAAACATCACTACCATCCATCTGCCAAATTCTTTCACTGCCAAACTCTACCCATTAGATAACACCTTTCCGTTCCCATCCCCCGCCCCCAGCAACCACTGTTCTACTTTCTGTCTCTATGAACCTGACACTTCTCGGTCCCTCACATACGTGAGGTCATACAGTTTCTATCCTTTTGTGACTGGCTTATTTCGCCTAGCTAATGTCCTCAAGGTAGGGCAGAGCCAGAGAAGAGGGTGGTTTCGATCCCACAACCCCCCGGGTGAGGGGCCCAGCATTTTTCCACTGTGCCACTCTGATACTTAAGCCCACAGTCCTGATTTTGCGATGCATAGTGTTCTGCTTGATTGTGTGCCCCCAGAATTCAAAGGTTGAAGTCCTACCCACCCCCACCCCGCACACCTTGGAATGTGACTGTATTTGGAAATGGGGCCTTTGAAGGGGGTAATTAAGCCTCAGCGAGATCATGTGGTGGGTCCCTAACCCAATATGACTGGCATCCCTAGTAGAAGAGGGACAGCGGGGAAGGGTGCGCATGGGGCGAAGTCATGTGAGGACCCACTGGGAAGGCGGCCATCTGCAAGTCAAAGACAGAGGCCTCCAGAGACACCAAAGGTGCCAGCATCTTGATCTCGGGCTTCCCGCCCCTGGGACTATAAGAAAATAAACGTCTGTTGTTTAGGCCACCCTGTCTCTGGTGTTTGTTACAGCAGCTGGAGCTGACAGATACAGACATGGTTCTGCATGTTCACAGATATGAAGGGCCGGAGGCCCACAGTACCTGACCTGGTGGTAGTCCCTCCCCTGTCTGATCTGTGGGCATGGAAGACAGGGGTTACCTGAGTCTATGTATCCTGCCGAAAGGGATGTGGTTTCTAAGCCTTTCCAGGGGCCGACCATGGATGACCTTTCAACGTTTTATGTTTCCAGCACTGCACCTGGTCTCCGTGGCGGTGGTCTCACTGACCCCCAGTAGCCTTATTTTCACAGAGGGTACATGTTCCCATGGCCAGCAGCACCTCAGACACGTCAGGGCTTCACCAACCCTGTGAATCACTGCCCTCTAGCCTGCTGCTTCGGGGCACCAGGAGGGCAAGAAAACCTCACATAGAAAGTCATGAAGGGAAAGTTACCAGCCTCCTTAATAAAATTACAAGACTCTTTGGCCTCAAACTCAGACGATACTTTTCCATACTGTGTTTGAACTTGTCACTTGGTGGTGCTGTAATCTGTGGGTCATTTTGCTTTTCAGCAAAACAAATAAAAAGATTTTTTTGGGTTCTAAGACATATAAATTCTAAAAAAGAGCCTCCAGTTGGTCCAGAGAAATTGGTGGCCCTGAGAGAAGTTTCAAAGGGTAGAGCAAGCTGGGGGGTGGAAGTGTGTTTCCAGTGAGGGGGAGAGAAGGTGCTAGAAGAACCAAACAATTGCTTAAAAGAGTGTCATTGGGGGCTACCCAGGAAACTCAGTGAGGAAGATTATGCCCCACAAGTGGCCTTGGAAATGTGTGACCCAACACAGGGAAACTGAGTAAGAGTGAGAACACCCATTACTGAAAATGAGATTCATGAATTTTCATGTAAGAAGAGTTCAGGAGAGCATCAGCCACGTCGATGAGGCATGGGTCCCAGACAGATGTTTCGGCCAGAAGCCAAAGAGGGTTAAGACAGAGATTCCAGGCAGGGAAAAAGTCTTTGTGCTTCAAAGAGGAGAAGAGAAATGGGTACAGGGTTCACGGAGTAGTGAACGAAGCTGAAGAGACTAGACCAGTATGCAATTGGAAGGTAGAAATTAAAGGTGAACTGAAAATCAAAAGGGGAAATCTTAGTTGTAAAGAGGTCACGGTAGAGGCAAGCAGCCACAGCCTCTAATGAAGGGCAACCACATAACTGGGGTGACCGAGGGCTTCACCTGTTGGCCAAGGTTCAGGAGGCCCCGTGGCCGGGATTAATGCCAGCCCGAGGTCACCTGTGCTAGCTGGGCTCTCTGTGAGTAACAAGAGTTATCTGTGCCCACCATGGATTGGTTTGAGAAGAGGAAACCAACAAAAAGGAGAACGTGAAAAATTTCTGTGCACTCTGGGCAAGCTATATCCCTCTTTGATCATTTGAGAGTGATAAAGGGGAAGTTCATGGGCATCAACAGCACAAGGACCTTGGATCTGGCAGTGGACCCAGGGTGGGGTTCCCATTTGGTCATGCCTCTTCCCATTCCCCAATCCTGGTTTCTCCACTGCTTCTGGAACACATGCTGTTGGACCTTTCTTCATTTGCTGACCACACAACTACAGAATTTAGTTACTAGGCAGATATTTACCAGGCATCTGCTCTGGCCAGGCACTATGTCATATCACAGATACTCACTGGAAATGGAATGGCAAGATCAACAGAAGTTTCTCTTCATGAGCAAGATAACATGTTCGTGTGAACTCAGCTGCAGTGAGAGGGCCACCCGTAGGGCTGACGGGCCCTTCTCTTCAACCCCCCCCACCCCCCGCTCGTTTCCCTCACATTCTCCAGAACTTTCCCAGACCTTCGGTTTGTTTGGCTTGAATGTCCATCTTGGAATCCCTCGCTCTGAGTCACGGGTCCCACTTCCTAGCCACTGAGAAAATGGACACCATTTGGTGGACCGGCACCACCTGTCTCTCCCAATGCAAAATTTCTGGGATTTTCACCTGTATTCTCCCTCCCCTCCCCCTGCAACTCCTTCCCCTTGAGAAAAGTGCCCTTTTTTCTATAGTTAGCCCCTCCCCTTGTGTGCCAGATGTGATCTCTCCATCCCACCGGCCCTGAGTGCAGTCTTACCTCTTAAAGAGTTCCTCTCTGTCTTATCCTTATGTCTCTACGGGCTTCCCCACCGGTCTCTCTAGATGGGACAGGCTCCCCACCCTAACGAAAGCCTTCCCTTGCATTCACTTTCCTATGCAACTGCTGCCCTCTGTCTCTCCTTCCTTCCTGCTCAAGCACCTGCCCGACGCCCTACCCCAGCCTTCACCACCCCCGTTGCACACCCACTCCTTGGACCCTTAGGGTCTGATTTCCGGAGTCTTGCTTGAACTGCTTGATAAAAGGTAACTGAAGACCTTTCGAGTGACATGCAAATCTCAATTCTCATCTACTCTCCACTGGGACCATTTGACACTGTGACCACTTCCTCTTTGAAACTCCAACCCACACACCACTCCCTTGTTGCCCTCCCTCTCACCACTGATTGTTCTTTTTGGATTCCCACTCTGATCCCTCTCTCCCCGGCTACAGCTCAAATGCAGGTGTGCTCCATCTGCCATTACTTCTCTCTCCAGTGACGCTCATGCATTCCCACACCTGCAACCATCAGCACGTACAGGTGGTTTTAAGACCCATATGCAGGTGGACCTTCTTCTCAGCCCCCTCTTGCTTCACCTTACTTGCAAATTCTTGCATGCTACCTACACAATATGCATTCACCACTTATTTTATGACTCCTTGACATTGCCCCGATTCAGGCCTTCATTTTCTCACCAGGACTACTGCAATGGCTTCCTAATTATTCTCCACATCTGCCTCAGTCTTCACACACTCAGTTTAGTTCCCTTCTTGAAAACCAGCAATGGTTCACACAGCCCATAGAATAACGTCCAAATTCATTGCTTAAGAGTCTTCACTCCGGATGCATGCGCTGCAGACTACGGAGAAATTTATGTGCCTTCTTTGAGCCTCAGTGTGGTTGTAAGAACAGTCATTTAGGTTGTACACTGCACAGCGTGCCCAGAGGATGGAATACCTTGAAACTAAAATCCAACTCATGCTCCAGTCACCAAATCAGTGGCCTAGGCTGTCTCAGTCTGGTCGGAGTAGGAAGAAGCCTTTCCCCTCATTTCCCCAAAGATTCAGTCAGGGCTAGGACTTCCCAGATTTCTTCCACATACGTCCATATTCCCGCTGCTACTTGACCCTCAGATTCAAATCCTTTATTTTTCCCAAATGTACCAATTACTTGAATAGCTGAGGATATGTTTCCATTATCTCTGCAGCAGTTTGTTCTCTGATTCTGCACTTGGGGAAAGCCCCATTCCCTAATTCTCCTTGGTCTGGAAAGATTCTGTGCATCCCTCCAACTTAGAACTTCCTCTTTAGTCTGCATCCTGGTTACACATTTATTGAGGACTACGTCACTCTGGCTTGGACTGTGCTCTTGATGGGGAATCTATGTCCCTCACTTGTTTCGGGGCTATCTGACAGCAAATCAGAGTGGAGCCCACTCACGTTTACTATTTTGAGTTTAGTATTATTCCCAACAGACCTGAACTTGTCCCTAAGCACAATCTGGAAAACAAAGGGATAGAGCAGAGTTTAAAGAGCAAACATGTATATCTTGAAGGAGCCAGATTAGAGAACGATTTTAAAATAGCTGTCTAAATTAAAGCAATAGTACAAAATGCCCTAGATATATTAGAAAAACACAGATAAGTAAAAGGAAACCAAAAAATTACTCCTAATCCCTCCAGCCAGAGAGAACCATTATCATCATTTTACTCTATAGCCTTACAGATATTATTTCACATTGATGATTAACCAAAATAAAATGAGATTTATGTATTACCTGCTACTTTATTTGGTATATCATGAGTACTTTTTAAAAAATATTTTTAATTTTTTTTGAGACAGAGAGAGTGGGAGAGAGAGACAGAGCACAAGAGGGGGAGGAGCAGAGAGAGAGAGGGAGACATAGAAACTGAAGCAGGTTTCAGGTTCTAAGCCATCAACACAGAGCTCAATGTGGGTGGGGATCAAACCCACATGAACTGTGAGATCATGACCTGAGCCAAAGTTGGATGCTTAACCGAGTCACCCCAGAATCCCTATCGAGAGTATTTTCTGACGCTTTAAAATATTTTCTATAGAATTAATATTTTAAATGTCTGCACAGTATTCCACTGGGTCATTGTACCATAATTTATTTAAGCATTCCCCAAATAGGTAGATTTTCATTTTGTCTCTATGTAATACTGCAGTCAATATCCTTGTAACTCTCTGATACAACAAAAACTTTCACTTAAGAATAAATGCCTTAGGGACTGCCTGACTGGCTCAGTTGACTAAGCATCCAACTTCAGCTCGGGTTAGGATCTCATGGTTCGTGGGTTCGAGCCCTGCATGCTGACAGCTAGGAGCCTGGAACCTGCTTCAGACTCTGCATCTCCCTCTCTCTCGGCCCCTCCCCCGCTCGTGCTCGGTCTCTCTTTGTCTCTCAAAAATAAATAAATGTTAAAAAAAATTTTTTTTAAAGAATAAATGCCTTAGAAAGAGAAGTGCTGGATCACAGGTCAGGTACATGTTTAACACTTTTGATATCTATAACCAAACTAGTCCTGGAATCACCATACCAACCCAACCTTTCCATTGGACACCAGTGAACTGCCAATTCCACCAGCCTCACTGAAATGGGTGTTTCAGATCACAGACATTTAAAGCTGAGTGTAATCTAATAGATGATCCACAGCGAGGGTCTCCTACCTGTCTGCCATGGAATCATGGGGGCTCAGACGGGGACTGTGTATCTATTAAGCTCTGCAGCAAGGCTAGAGAACCACTAACGTAGTCCAAACCTCACGGTCCAGGTTTGGGGGAATTAAGGGCCAGAGAAGGCATGGAACTTGTTCAAGTTGGCCTCTTGGTGGAACAAAAATGAAAATGTATCCAAAAGACAAAGACAAAGGAAAGCATGCTTTTAGATGGGAAATGAAATGATAATCATTTTGCAGTGAATTACGGCTAAGAGAAGCAATGGCCTTAGGTGTTTATGTTAGAAACTTCATTCTATGTCTGCAGACTATATAAGAACATAAAGAAGAAGGAAGGCTACTCTTTCCTCCACTGCATGGAGAAAACATCCCCAGAAAATTGCCTCGTCACCATTTATTCATCTTAGCTTTGTATTTTTGAACATTTTTAAAGTTTATTTATTTATTTTGAGAGAGAGAGAGAGCGCGCATGAGGAAAGGAGGAGCAGAGAGAGAGAAAGAGAGAGAGAATGGCAAGCAGGTTCCACACTGTCACAAACCATGAGATCATAACCTGAGCTGAAACTTAAGAGTCAGACCAGCCGCTTAACTATCTGAGCCACCCAGATGCCCCAAAACTAGTATTTATTGAAGTCCACCCTTTTTAAAAAATTATGTTTGTTTTTGAGAGAGAGAAGAGAGAGAGAGCGTAAGTGGAGGAAGGACAGAGAGAGAGGGAGACACAGAATCCGAAGCAGGGTCTAGGTGCTGAGCTGTCAGCACAGAGCCCGATGTGGGGCTCGAACTCAGGAGCCATGAGATCATCACCTGAGCCAAAGTTGGACGCTTAACCTACTGAGCCACCCAGGTGCCCCTTTAAAATCTATCCTTAAAGGAAAGGGAGGAAAGAAACATACAGATAAACGATGTGTGAATTTATCTTTAAAAATAAAGAAAATTTATTTTTACAAAAGCTCCAACAAATACATTTGTGTCAACATGAAGAAAAGAAGACACAAAAATTCTTTTTTCAACAAAAATCAACCCTGATGATAGAAGTCAAGTAACCGTTTCTTGGTTGGGGGAAAACCAGATGAAAACACTTCCAAGGAGAAGAAAAATACTGTAGCTTTGTGGCGTTAAGAATATTTAGTGAGTGACACTATTGGATTTTGTTTTTATTTTAGGTTGCATTTAACCCAGGTGTAAGAAGTGCAGACCCTGTGACCCGTCCTCACTGCAGACGTGGACACACGAGAAGACTTGTGTATCCGTGTGTGCATGTGCGTGCGTGCGTGCGGTGGACAGGAAAATCTGGGGAATCTTGCCTGAGATGCACGGTCTTTTACAGACCAGCTGAATTAGCAATTGCAACCAATGATTGTTCCCAGTTACCACTTTACAAGAAAAAGTGATTGCAGCACCCTTTTCTTCTGAGAAAGGAAACATTCTCAGAAAGGAAAGAAAAGGTTTTTTGTTGTGTGTGTTTTTTTTTTTTTTTTTTTTTACTTTGTTATTTACTGCTCTCAGGAGATACACAGCTTGTGGTTTTGAAAGTCTGAATCGCCTATCACTAAATCCACCTTACCGCTCCCACCAGTGAAACGAAGAGTTTCTTTCTGGAGCGTTGATCAATCAATAAGCAACTTTGCACAGGGCATCCCTCCCCCTGCATTGCAGTGAGGGGTACCGGACCCAGCCTGGGACCCTCGAAGAGATTAGGCTATGGAATGGGGAGCGAGAGTGGCTTCACATCTCACCCTGCAGGCAAGGCCCCCACCCCCCTTAAGCTTTGCATGGAAAGATGGAGAACAGCCACATTCTGGGAAGCCCTCCCTCTTGCAGGGGCGATTAAGCCAAAGGAAAAAGCAGCCAACAGTGTTGCGAGGAAGCAGAACATCTTCACCCAGGAGGTGATCTTTTCCCGCGTTTGGAGAGTTACAGTACACTTGGGCACATCGGAATCTTTAGGGGACCACACGGGGAGAACACTCCTCAGGAACACATTCAACCTCAGCACCACCGACTATGGGGCCTGGTAATTCTTGGTTGGGGGCCCTGTCCCGTGGCCTGTTGGGTGTGCCGCAGCATCTCTGCCCCCTACTCACTAGCTGCCAGTAGCTGCCCAAATCCCCCAGTTGTGACAGCAAAAGATATATCCAGACATTGCCAAATGTCACCTAGGGCGCACTCACACATAGAAACCCCTCCCGCTCCGAGGTGAGACTCCCCGTTTCCTAGGAGACCACGCACAGGTAGGTGATGAAAAAATCCAAGAGGGGACCTCAGAAAGGACTGAAGATCGGAGCGATCGTCTGCCCTATCACGGGGAGAGCAGGCCGGCTGGTCGAACACCACCGGCAGCCACGGTGTGAGACGCACAGTGTTCCTGGCTCACCTGTTCATCCCCAAACACGTCCACGGGTAGGCGGTATTCCATCTTAACAAAGCCTCGGCAGTATTCTTGAAGTCACCCAGACACTATGTGATCAGGTTGGGATCGGAACCGGACCCCCCAAGCTCCTTCTATTGCTATAACAAGGTATAGAACTAATGATCTTCTGTGGAATTTTGAACAAAACAAGGTAAATTGGGGTCACTGTAGAAAGGGCCAAGAATACCAAAATGAGCAATCGGCTTATTTAGATGCAGGTCACATCCTTCTCACTGATTTTGGACACTGTTTCAAAGGCAAAGGATATTAGCTTTGAACAACAATAGAAAGTTAAAGAAGGGGGGGATGATTAAGAAGGCACAGACAATATGGAAGGATAATCGAGTAATGGCCCAGTTAGAAGCTTAAAGACATAAACATGAAATTTTTAGAAGAGAGAAAATAGAAATTCAGGGGATACCTCTTTTTTCTTTTCTTAAAAAAAAATTTTTTTTTTTTGATATTGGTTTATTTTTGAGAGAGAGGGAGACAAAGGGACACAGAGTGAGAGCAAGGGAAGGGCAGAGAGAGAGGGAGACACAGAATCTGAAACAGGCTCCAGGCTCTGAGCTGGCAGCACAGAGTCCGACATGGGGCTCTAACTCAGGAACAGCAAGATCGTGACCTGAACTGAAGTCGGACACTCAACCCACTGAGCCACCCAGGTGCCCCGATACTTCTTTTTCCTTCTGTGATAAGTGGCCCTACCAGAGAGACACTCAACCAGAAATTAAACTTGGGTATTTGTGTGAGGAATAATGCTCTGAACTGAGAGATGTTTCCACCATGTCCTAAGGTAAGTGAGGATAAGAAATCACTGGGGATTCCCTGCGAGACCTCATTCATTTGGAAAGTCATATCACCTTTCACTCACTGAGAGTGTCTTCCTTTAGAAGAGTAGGGCCCAGGAAAAGAGGAAGAGGGATAGGATTTTCTTGGGGGAGAAGGGGTGACCCCGCTTGGGAGAATGAGTTATGGCCAAAGACACCAGAGCACAGGGTGGCCCGGGTACATGCACAAGAAGGACACTGGATGCAGTCGGTGTCCATTGGAGCTGCCAGGGCTGTGATCACAACCTCCGCCATGATGTTCTGGACGCATCCTGCAGGGGCAGCTTTGTTAGTGCGGTTGGAACCTCATCTCCCTGCGAGGCTCTCCCTGTGTCTTACACCAGCCAGACTGCTACTTGCCACAGACCTCAGAATACTGGTTTTCTGTAGCCCAAACCTTCATCATCTCATGCCCCAGTGGTAACGGCATACTTACCGGTCCTTGAAAGGCGAGGGGCATGGGTAACAGACATTAAAGGTGAGGGTCCCTTTCACATTTGCCCTCTGGTAAAAGGTAGGCTAACTGAACTTTGACCTGTGATCCAGTGATGTTTGGCCGAACATAGTACTGTAGACTTCACAACTGTGGGGAAAGTGATTTGAGAATGTGCAAATCAGGCACTAACGTAGTCATAGAAAAATTCTCATCTTGCTTCTAATGCCTGTCGAATTACAACAATAAGTGCCACAAGATTACTTAACAGTATATTAACAAATTCTCTGGCCAGGATGCAATAAAGCTAAAAATAATTAACAAGTTATTAACATGCAAAGGAAGCCATATTGGTCAAAATGAGAATCAAAACTCAAATAGCCCCAAATTAATAAAACTGTAACCAGAAGAATGTCACATATCACATTTCTGGAATCCAGCCAATGCAGAAAAACAAACAGCAGTTTGGTAACATATATACCTCTTGTATATACGGAAGATACCAGAAAACTGAGTAAGACTCCCTGAAGTGGCCCAAGCCACCACTTTAAATACCATCTCCAGCTAAAGACAAAAGAAAGATGTTGGGGGCTGAGGGAGAGGGGGCAGTTATGGGAGGTTATGAGAAAAAGCACAGTAAACAAAAGCAGGTTGCTATGCAGACTTAAATAGGGTGTTTCCTCCACGAATGAGTGTTTCTGGTGATTTAGAATCATCCTTCCCTTCTTGGTACAGAGCAGGAAATGTACAAATAGAGAGTCCCCTTGAAAATGTGGGGACTATTCCTTACAAAAAGGTAATTTCTACTGTGTTCAGGGCTTCTCTCGTTTCTTAAAAATAATCAGTTCAAAATAATTCATGTGCCCAAGAATCATAGTTGGGGCAGGACATTCTACAACTCTTAAATCCTTAGACTTTAAACTGGTTTATTGATCTCAACTCAAAATGCCTTTAAAACACCAATAGGTTCTATTTATTACCAAGGGTGTTTCATGTTTATAGTTTTGCTCTTCAGTCAGATTCTAACAGTCTGCTTGAAAATGGGCACCAAAGAAACTTAAGGTCAGCCCTCTGTTGAGATCCCTAAGGCACAGTGGGCTCATGACGGTGGCCTGCACTAAATTTTCTTGTTTTATTGTTCAAGGTACTCTGTGGCTTCTGCCCTTCTGCTTAACTCTAGCATCAATGATCCAAATCTCTTTCTGACCTTTCTGATCTTCAACGGTTTCCTCTGAACTCCCCACCAAGGGGTACCTCGTGATTTTTCTTTCTCTTCCACAACATTTGCTTGTCAGCTTTATTTTTTGTTTTCCTTTTTTAAAAGAGAGGCATATTATTAGTGAGCCCAGTGGTTTATAACCATGGGGGAAAAATATCAACTCTCTTGTTCAGGGACAAGCAGGAGTAAACAAAGTTACCTCTTTACATGTGAATTCACACATGGTAATGGTGGTGAGGTGATAAGCAAATCAGGGCTTCCTGGCCAGAGCAAACAAGTGCATAGAGTCGGTAGAATTCTCTCATTATGTGTTTACCATCTACCCTATATGTCTTAGGCAGCAATATCAAACAAAGTGAGAAAGAAAGAGAGGAGAGAGAATGAGAGAGGAAGGGAGGGAAGGAGGAAGAAAGACTTGACTGCGTGCCAATAATTCTAGTTCATGATTCTAGTTAAAATAAAAGGCACAATTCTTAGAACTGTCCAATAAGGCCACTCCCGTAGGCTCGTTGCTTTCAAACAACCAAAGCAAAACCCAACACACCAAGCCACCACCACAATCAAGAATCGGCCTCGCTGTGGAAAGCTGCTGTGGCATAATGCCACATTTAAACCATCTCTGTGGAGTGATTTAAGCAGCATAGGGACAGAAAACATTTCCCTTCTTCCCTTCTAAGTTCTTTGGCTGATCTAATAATTACATTGACATAAGACAGATGACTAGGAGAAAAGAAATTTAATTTCATATGAGCAGGAGCCCCATAAAAATATGAGAACCAAAGAAATGATCAAAGCAAGCACCTTATATACCTTTTAGATAAATGGTAAATCTGTAATGAACTCACAAGGCAAACTCACTCCTTTTGGGCATGGAGTAATAAAGAAGTGAAGAAGTAAATTTTGTCTATATAGCCTTCTCAGACGTAAATTCCTGATCTCTGGTGAGAAGGATCCTTCCACCCTCCTTGTACAGAGAGGGTACCTTTCACATGGGAAATGTATTTCCTGCTTTCAGGGGGGACAAAGGAAGATCAGAGTGTCCTTCCTGCCCCAGCTATTTCCCAAGTATTTTTCGTTCAAGATAATAAAAAATGGCACTTTGGGGGATGGTATATTCTTCTTTCCTTCAGGAGTCTTTAAACTAGCTATTGGGGGAAAAAAGAAAGAGAGAGAAAGAAAGAAAGAGACTTTTTTTATTTGGATGTGAAAACTTTTAAGCATTCGCAGTTGTCCCAGTCGGTACCAAGATGGTCTGGAGACTTCACTTCGGGACAGATGATGGTGGAAAGACACATCATGGCAATCACCCCTGACACCAACGTGTCCTTGTGCTCAGTTCTCATTTCTGTGATAGATCAGCTTGATCCTAGGAGAAAGTTGTTGTGATCTGAAGCATCGTTTCAACAACCCAAATGTGCCATTCCCCACTCTCCCTCGCCAGCCCACCGATTCCCAGAAAAGAGCCATCGATAAATAGCCAGTCTACTCCAAGCTGTCCCATTGGAAGCAGGGATCAGCTCTCATTCATTTATTTATTCCCAAGATTTGTGGAGGGAGGGGATGGTGAGGAGAGGGGTACAGAAGCATGACATTGTTGGTTCAACTTGAATTTTATTTTGATTATTAAAAGCATTTATTTGGCTAGGTTACACCAAAGAGATACATAAAAAGTTGCTTCTGAGCCATTAAGTTATTTTATAATTTAAACCAAAACATCCTCATCATAGAAATCCCAAACTCAATATGTTTCTTTTATCTCTTTTCCAAAGAGAGAAGCTCATGACATTATTCTGGAAGAAAATCTGTATTGTTTAGGGTTGGTATTGATCAGAAGGAAAATCTAATGGGAAAGACTGAACTATGGAGGAGGATTCTATTTGTCAGAATTCTTTCAACTGCAAGAGACAGAAACCCAACTTATGCAGAAATGAGGAAGAGTTAACTCCTGAACTTGAGCATTCCAAGGGATTTCAAGCACAGAAGGATCCAGGATCTCCAACAATGTCATAGGACTTTCTTATTCCCTCTAGATCCCCCTCTCCTTCTCTGTGCTTATCTGTCTAGCTCTTCATTTTTGTCATGACTCTCTGATTCTGACAAATTCTATGCTAATGAAAAGAAAAGTTGCTACCGGCACATCTACCTCTGAGAGAGGTGCTGCCGGGGGTGGGGACAGAGAATGAGAAACAAGCATACAATCCCCACTTAGTTCAGATGAAAAGAATTTTGAACAATTCTGGCTTACCCATCCCAGGGCACAAGGCAATTGCTGAACTGTGTGCAGACCATACTGTGTTAGGACTGACCAAGCCTGGATTATGGACCGTGGGATCCATGTGTATACACGAAGTAGTTTCCTACTGGAATCAAAAGAAGGGTAGGAAAATGTATGGAGCAGACCCAAAGTAGAGTCCACCACAAACCAAGACCCTGTCTCAGAATAAGCAAAAATAGGAAGAAAGCCATCACTCAGAGCCATCGCGGCATATTGGATTTTGGAGTCAACTGACCTTGCATTCAGATAGTATTGGGAAAGGTATTTGAGCTTCAGAAGCTCAACATACGCATCCTCAAAATGTAGCTCAGCATGGTGGTGTGAGGATTTGTGTGCTAAGTGCCTGACACCCAGGAGACGCTCTCAACAAAATGTGAATCCCTGCAGTCATCAGATGTACCATTGAGATACCAGGTGTGGTTTCCCCGTGACATGTTTACATGTTCACGCAAACATGTACATTCATTTGATCTTGCCCTGCTTTCTCCCGGTTTCAGAGAGTATGCACTGCCTCCAGCGTGGGACCCACTACTACCCTTGACCCACCGCAGCCCATAGTCAATGTCAGCTCTTTGTTCTTTCCCTGTAACAAAGACATGTTCTTTTCCATATCTCCATTCCGCCTCAACTAGCCATCACATTGTAACATGACCAACTGAGTTTACCCTACAACTGTGTGGATGTAGTTATTGGAGACACTTGCAATAAAAAACAAACGAACAAAAAACTCTACTCATGTTGATACTGCAGACACCCATTATTTTTTTAAATTTAATTCTAGAAAGGTTTATGGTAGTACACTGCTGGAGGTGTTTTTGGAATGACGTAGCATTCTAGAATCCCTAAAAGGTTACTAGGTAGCTGATCACTTATGTAGAAAGCCCTCAGGACTAATTGAGACACAGAATCAAGTAATAGACATCAAGGACCATTAGAGTCAATACCAAATGTGGAACCAAAGGTTTTGATGTCCAGTGACATGCTGTTCTCAAAAGCTTGAGCCTAGAATGACATGTGACGATCAAAAGATCCTACATTAGAGGGGCACCTGGGTGGCTCAGTCGGTTAAGTGTCCGACTTCGACTCAGGTCATGGTCTCACAGCTTGTGAGTTCAAGCCCTGCATCAGGCTCTGTGCTGACAGCTCAGAACCTGGAACCTGCTTGGAATTCTGTGTCTGCCTCTCTCTCTGCCCCTCCCCGCCTCAGAAATAAATAAACATTAAAAAAAAAGATCCTGTATAAGAGCTCGAGGTGAATAACAGTTTGATCAACTCACAACTAAGATTATCCTTTGTTTTGTTTCACCAACATACTATAGGAATTCAAGAACCACACAGAGTCAGACCAACTTCAAGTTTTTCCTTATGGTGAAATATGCACACAGAATTTACTTTTCTTAAGTGCACAGTTTTATGGCACTAAGTACCTTTGCACTGTTGTGCAACCCATCACCCCCATCCATCTTGAGAACTTGTTCCTCTTCCCCAGTTGAAACTCTGCACCTATTCAAATCTACTTTAATAATAAATGTTTCATGCATGTGAAAAATACATAGAATGATATCATGAACACACATGCACCTGCCAGTCAGCTTCTCCAAGTTATAGTTTATAACATTCTTCCAGATCTCCGCCTCCTCCTATTTTCTTCTTTTTTTAAAGAAATGAAACATTTGTCCATACAACTGGACACCCGCATGTGGTCCACTCAGGCTTTAACCCTCAAGATGGCCACTCTGTTCATAATTTTATAACATTTGATCATATCTACAAATAACACATACTACTGTTTTTTTCTAATGTTGATTTATTCATTTTGAGAGAGAGAGAGAATGCATGCACAAGTTGGGGAAAGGCAGAGAGAGGGAGAGGGAGAGAGAGAATCCTAAGCAGGCTCCATGCTGTCATTGCAGAGCCTGATACGGGGCTTAATCTCACAAATCACAAGATCCTGACCTGAGCCGAAATCAAGAATCGGGGGCTTAACCGATGAACCACTTAGATGCCCTAACATAGTACTGTTTTGTGTGTTATTGTACATTTACTATACCGAACTAGTGCAATTATTGTGTGTATTCTTCTGAAACTTTTGATATCGACATTGCTTTGAATGTTACCCATATCAGGACCCCCCCCAATCTGGCTTCAACTCTCATGTCTTTTCTCTCCATTCTTTCCATCTCCTGATACTGAGGAGCCAGAGTCCAGTGAACAGAAGAGAAGCCATCTCTGACATTGTGCCTCCCTGGGTGATACCATGAGGAACACTGATCCGAAGGACCTATCTCTTATATCATGGAGTGCCAACCATGTGACCTAAAATCTCCTGGTTTTCCTCATCTGAAGATCTGTGAATGAGGAACCCAAGCAAGACTTTTGGTCTTGTTCCTGATTGTCAGCTGGGCATGAGACTGAGAGTACGCTTAGTTCCCCATAACCTAAGTACAAACAGCTCCAGCCAAAGGCCCACTGAGAGGGACACTGCAGAGGAATTGGTCTCACCCTCCTCCCCAGCCCCCGTGCCCCACCCTTCACCAAAGAACAACACTCCACATCCAGAGAGAGGTCAGGGGATGGGATTTCAACTCCTACCGTGTCTGCTTGGCTGGTGAATTTGCATTAACTGCCCTGTGCCTCTCAACTGGAGAAATGTAGAAGGGAGAAGAGGTGGTTTGGTGAGAATGGCCAGGTAGAGCAGGGCACGGATGCTCGCTCTGGCTCCCAAGTGTGCACACATCACCAGAGGCTCTGGTTTCTAAGAGGTAAGAATGATGGATCCGCGTTGGCGTCTGCGGCCCTGACAGTAGACCGTGGCAGAAGGTGAGCTGGGAGCTTTAGGTGCAGAGAACACAAGCATCACAGGTATGTGGTACAAGGCCCATGCTGCTCATCAGGAGGAAAGAGTAGCCAGATAAGAGCTCCCGGTAGGAAGGTCATGGAAGTGTCATCCCCCAACTACCTGAGGACCTTGGGCAATAAGCTAGGTCAGCAGTTGAGATGCCCCGGGGAGGGGGCTACCACCATGTGCAGTCAAGGATGTAGACATCTTTCTTTTCTGTCTCTCACTGCTCCAACTAGGGTAAGAGAGACAGAGCAAGAGGAAAGGTGCATGACAGCACATGAGGCCCAACTTCACTCCAGTCACTAGAGGCTCTTCTCCCCTCTCTGCTGAGTGGGCAAAAGGAAAAGAAAGGCCTTGAATCAAATGACTGATGTTTTGGGGCGCCTGAGTGGCTCAGTCAGTTAGGTATCCAACTTTTGGTTTTGGCTCCGGTCGTGACCTCATGGTTCATGAGATCGAGCCCAGCATGAGCTCTGCACTGGTGGTGCAGAGCCTGCTTGAGCTTCTCTCTCCCCCTCTCTCTCCCCCTCCCCTGCTTGCTCTCTCTCCAAATAAATAAACATTAAAAAAAAAAAAAAAAAAAAAGAGAGG
>NW_027551558.1:4692688-4698751 GCF_008692635.1 Crocuta crocuta
TGAGGGGCCACCTGAGTGGCTCAGTTGGTTAAGCGCCTGACTTGATCTCACCACTCGTGAGTTCAAGCCCCAGTTCGGGCTCTGTGCTGACACCTCAGAGCCTGGAGCCTGCTACAGATTGTGTCTCCCTCTCTGTCGGCCCCTCCCCAGCTCGCTCTCTGTCTGTCTCTCTCTCAAAAATAAATAAACATTAAAAACATTTTTTAATAATTGACATTTTAATATGACCTAGAGCTACATCCTATAAACCCCAAATAATTCTCCAAAATACCCAAAGTGACTACAAATCTATAAAACTAGCTAAATCATCATTAAAGGGCCTGATAGGAAAGGACTCAGCTCTCGGGGAAAATATGTTTGTACCACACTCATTGAGCTCAGTTACCTGGCTACGCCTGTCTCCCACCTACTGCAACAGCCTTCCAAAGTGCTTGGGGTGATAACGTGACATGTCATTTTACACTTTTCCTTCCTTGATGAGACATCTCTGAAAAAGTCTTACAGCAAAATACACATTCAATCACTAAGAAGCCCAAAGCTGCATGTTATGCCTTTGAGGTATCGTTTGTGTGTGTTTCTGAGGCAAGGAGGAGGAATTTAGGATCAGTGTGGTGCTAATCTACCCTCCACCACGGTGTATTATTCACCAGTATCGATTTGTATTGCTTTGTGTCATATCAATTCTAATGAGAAGCCCTTTGAAATGGAAGGGAAAAGTGCCAGGGCGCCCTCTGCAGGACACCAGGAGCAATCACAGGCACCTCTCAGGTGGCCTCAGACCTCACAGGGTTCATGGGTCTGGGATATCCCTCCGGCTCATCTGCAGAGGGTTTTAAAGAACTTGGAGGAAGCCAGGCGAGACACGTGTTTTGGATTCTCTGTCTCAGGCCCCAGCCTTGAGAAGTGGGACAGGCACAACTCACGTGGAGTTTCACTGGGCAAAGTCGTGAAGGAATGGACCCGGTACAGTGGAATAGAAATCGGCTTCCCGTTGCCTATTTGTCCTTCAAACTCTGGTCTCAAATGACGATACAAATAAAATCAGGCCAGATTATCCTTATTTTTCTTAGAAGCCATTATGTAGATTCACAAAATCAAACTTGGACAGGAAGGAGTCCACGAGCCGATGTCACTGATGCCTGGGCCCCGTGTTGGTTTCCATTATTCATTCATTTGGCAGACCCCTGCCACGGCTCCGGACGAGGCAATCTCTGTACCTGTTTGGCAGTGCTTGGCACACAAACTGGCTGTTGTCAGACTTGAGAGATATGGCAGTGACTTTCCCCTTGAGTAAGAGAGACGAAGCCTGTCTAACATTCATAATGATTTGTGGCGATTTTCAAAGCTAGCAAGTATTGCTGGAACAAAAAAAGTTGGAAAACGGAGAAGGGAATCTATTTTCAAGCACAAAGGTTAGGGGTGAATTTCCAGCCTTTGTCTACCCACCCTCAAGAAGATATTTGGTTTTGTTGATTTATTCCAACAGACATGGAGTGCCCACTGAGAAGACCTTCTCAAGGCCTCAAACATCTCTTCCCAAGAAGGTCTCAAGAAATTTCTCACGAATATCTGCGCCCTGGAGCACCTGGCTGGCTCCGTTGGAAGAGCATGTGGCTCTTGATCTCAGGGTCATGAGCTCAAGCCCCACGTTGGGTGTAGAGATTACTAAAAAATTAATAAACCTAAAAAAAGAAAAAAAAAAAGATTATCTGTGCCCTGTCAACTGAAGTATAGAAAATGAAATCAAGAGGATGACATCGGAGCAGAGCCAGGAACATCCTAAAATCCCAAAACTTCTCTTAGCCTTAGGGGAGCTCAACTTCCCCATGGAGGGTGGCAGCTCTCCACTGCAGCCTCCCTGACTCAGTCAGGCTCTGTCCTCTTCCTCTCTGGGGAGAGCAGTGTTCTCTACTGGGGCCCTTAATACAAAAGACCCCCAAACACAACACCAGCCTCGTCTGCCCTGGGTGGGTGTTGTCGTTGCTGTTGTTGAAGTAACTTACGCCACCAGAGTGGTTAGTGGGAGGCTAGATGTTTCTCTCTTTCCATGTGGAGCCCTGAGCGTTTCCTCACCCCTGGCCCGTCAAGTTTTTAAGATGCCGCAACTGGAAGAACCCAAATCTGCAGGAGTGCCCCCAGCCACCCTGATGAAGTCCTGCTGGAGAAGGGGCCTGATCGGAGTCACCAGGAACATGGCATGCACGTCTGACAGGTGCACTAGAGGGAGACAGGCCTGGGAATTACACAGCCACACCCCAAAACAGAGACATTTGTTACTGGGTCCTGCCAGATCAAAAGTATCCCATCCTACCTTGTCGATCATTTCTTTTGAAATGTACAAAAATGTGTAAAACAAGAAGTTTCCCATCGTCATTACTAAAATAGGAACTCAACTATGAGCCTGAAATTCTCCACTGAGACACCTTAGACTATTTCACTTTCTGGCATCTTCAGTCAACACGGCGTGAGTCACCACGAGTACGAGCTCTCTGGAGGGGAATTTGAAAGGATGTACCAAACGTCTTAATCTGGAAATTCTATTTCTGGTAGTTTATCCAAGGCAACTCATCAGATGAATGCAGCATGTTTGCCAAAGTTACAAACTGAAAACAACCTAAACATCCATAAATCAAGGATTAAATAAAGTATAATACATTTATCCAATGGAATGCCATGCTACCATTAAAAGGGATGTGTGGTGACTTTACTATATTGCATGTTTGAAACTTGCTAAGAGAGTAGATCCTAAAAGTTCTCATCGCAAGATGTTGGCTTATTGTGGTGATCATTTTACAGTATTTACAAGTGTCAGATCATTATGTTGTACACCTAAAACTAAGATAATGTTGTATGTCCATTATACCTGAATAAAAAAAGGAGTTTTGTGTTTATTGGCTTGTAACTGTGTCCATGTTCTATTGCTATATTGGTATATATTGGAGAACAATTAGGTATGTATTTCAAGGTCATCTTAGTAAATATCCACATGTACACTATTATGCTAATAATATTGGTTTTAAATAATTTCTTGTTTTATGAGTTTTTCTAGTGAGCAGAAGTCAAGAAGAGCAAAAGTGTCTATATTTTCCAAACAAAATGCCTCCTTCCCTGGCTTTATCAGATCCTACGGAACACAGTCTTTGGTGTTTTCACAGGCGAATTGGCTTAAGTGTCAGATAATTGGGGTTTTTTTTAAGTCTTATTTTTAACTATGTTAGTTTTCAAAATTATTTTGGAGAAAATTTTAAACATATGCAAACATCAAGGAAATAGTATGCTGGACCCCCTATGAACCTTTTTCATACCATTAATTCTTCTATGGTCTCCACCTGTCCCTGTACTGGATTATTTTGAGACAAATCGCAGACATCACAATGTTTAATCCATAAGCGTTTCAGCATATCACTTCTAAAACACAAGGACCCTTTTAGAAACGTACCAATATTACCATTATCATACAAAACAATTAACAGTAACGCTCCAATATCATAAAACACCCATTCAGTGATATATTTCCCTAAGGCCATTTCTTACAACTGTGTTACCCCTGGGCAGGTTACCTAATCTCTTATATCTTTAGTGTCTTTATTAAAAAAAAAGAGAGACAGAGAGAGAGAAAATATAGGATAAGTGAAAGTATTAGAGATAATGTATTTAAAGAGTTTAGCATGGAATTTGGCACAGATGATTTATGACGTTATACACTTTCTCACTCACTAGGCATTTATATGAATTCGCCCTTATACTGTAAATTTCCTGTTCATTTCCTTGGTCCTTTCTAGGGCGCATTATGGCTTTCCACCCTTAACTTCATACTTTTGCCCACATTTTTTCGGTTTATTCTATGCTTTTTAAAAAATTTTTCTAATGTATATTTATTTTTGAGAGAGAGAGACAGACAGAAAGAGAAAGTGTGTGGGGGGGGTGGGGGTAGGAGCAGAGAGAGAGAGAGAGAGAGAGAGAGAGACTCCAAAGCAGGCTGCAGCCTCTAAGCTGTCAGCAGAGAACCCAACACAGCACTTGAACTCACGAGCCATGAGGTCATGACCTGAGCCAGGTTTGGATGCTTTACCGACTGAGCCACCTAAGCGCCCCTATGCTTTTTTATTTTACTTATGATTATGTAGTAAAACATGTCAGTCTTTCTTTTCCTTTGTTTTGACTCAATATAATATACATGTGTATTTTCTAGTATTTTGTGTTTTCCTGGGTTTTTTATTTAGCACATATAAACTTTGACAAATACTCTTTAAATGAGCCCTATAATCTATTCTTTCTTTTAAAATGCAAAACAATGTAATCATTCTAGAATCCATGAGCTTATATATTTTACAGAATCGGATTTTTCTTGAAGTGGAACAACTCTATAAATTAGCTCTATAAATCATAAAAGATAATTGGGGGCTACTCATATTCATGGTGATACCAACAACCAGTTTTCATCTAGGGCTTAAAGTGCTTTTCACATATATAACACTTAAAAACATCCTATCAAGGAAGTATTATCCTTACCCGGGGTTCTGGAAATGAGACCAGTGGCTGATGGAATAAAGAGATTAGATAGCTTAGGGGCGCCTGGGTGGCTTAGTCGGTTAAGCGTCCGACTTTCGCTTAGGTCATGATCTCGCGGTTCGTGGGTTCGAGCCCCACGTCGGGCTCTGTGCTGACTGCCAGCTCAGAGCCTGGAGCTTATTTCAGAGTCTGTGACTCCCTCTCTCTCTGACCCTCCCCTGCTCACGCTGTCTCTCTCTCTCTCTCTCTCCTAGAAATAAATAAAAATATTTAAAAAAAAGAGAGATTAGATAGCTTGAACCCATATTCTGCCTCTCTTTCTTCCTCTGCAAAGCGGACTTCCTTAGTACGCCTGCCCCTCAGAGCCGAAAATGAAGTAATGCATAGAAAGCACGTAGGAGAATATCTGGAGCGTTGCAAGTGCTCCATAAATGTTAACTATCATTATCATCATGAGCACGAATGCAGTAGTAAAAATCATAAGCGAAAATAATAATTATTATAGCAAAAATGACAGTATAGTAAAAACAATATTATTATTATTATTACAATGTAATAAGAGCCAACGTCTATCGAGGTCTTACTAGGTGCCAATAGGCATTCTATTTATTTTCTTGTCCTCCTACAGCGTATTTTTATATCCTACAGCATACTTTTATTGTCCTCTTTTTCCACCAAAAGCAACTGAGGCACAGAGTTTGTGACTTGCCTGAGAAAATCACCAGTTGTTCAAATGTACTCAGTTAGTAAGTGGTGGAATTGTGACCGCAAGTCAGAGACACCTTCTGAAGCCATTATGCTTAGATCTCTGTCTTGTGGACACAGAAGAAGGAGGACCTCCTGGCCCCTATCACCACTCTTGGACATGATACTGCCGTCTCTGAAGCCCAAGGGCTAGGGTCACAGTGATAGACTTAGAAAATGGCACTACTTCAACCTTTGTGTCCCCTAACGTGCACCTGTGAACACCCACCTCCTGAGCGACTGGCAAGATGGAGAGCATTCCCTCAGCCGCCAGCAGAGGGCGCAGTGGCGCCGTGGGGAGGCACTGGCGTCCTCTCTCATTTTTTGCCAGATTAAGGCGTGAACTTCATTTTCTCCTGTGTCTCACGAGAGGAAATGCTTTTCTCTTTCTCAAGGTTTTCACCCACGGGGCCGCTTTCTTTTCTTCTTGTCATCCTTTTACTCGGGCAGGAAATCATGTTCATTTAAAACTGCTGTTGGAGAGGCTTCTGCTGCCCTGTGGTCATTTACACTAACAAACAAAACTAATTGACCCAGAAGTTAGATAATCAGAGAAGAGCCCTAATAAGTTCTTGATAAACCCCTGTTGATTAAACAAAGCAGAATGGCATGATTGGCTGGGTCACCAGCAGGCTGGGAAGCTGGCTCTGTGTTTCTCAAATTGCTTTGGAAACCCAGAAATTGGTCGTTAAACAAGTTGGTGGGCCCTGACCTTGCATTTTGAAAAACTGAATGAGACCGAGAACAAAACAGAATCGAACACATAACCAAAAGACGGGGATTGTGTTTTCATTCTTTCCTTGGGGG
>NW_027551558.1:4698810-4843720 GCF_008692635.1 Crocuta crocuta
ATGTAAAATGTAATTAATCCTGTAGTTTGCCGTTTATAGAATATGAACGCCTTTGGTAGCAGAGGCCAGCGCTTCCCTTGTAGCTAAGCTGTGGGTCTCTAAGTTCTGCTACCCTGGTCTGTCTTGCACGCGGCTCCATCAGGGATGGGGAGAGAATAAATCATGGGTCTCTGGGCTGACCGCATTTGACAGATGTATTGAAAACTCATCCAGCGTCTTGGGAGGAACTTAACGGAGGACCGTGGGGGAGAAGAAGGGGGGAAATGGTGGGGGAGAGGGAGGAAGGCAAACCATGAGAGACTCTTGAATGCTGAGAACAGACTGAGGACTGATGGGTGTGTGGAGGGAGGGGGGGGATGGGCATGGAGGAGGGCACATGTGGGGATGAGCACCGGGTGTTGTTGGAAACCAACTTGACAATAAACTATCTGTAAAAAAAAAAAAAGAAAACTCATCCAGCCCCTGCCCAGGCCTCTCTCCTTCTGTTTTTCTTTTTCAGAAAGATGCTAAGCAGAGTGGTAGTGGTGGTGAGTATGGGAGGGCGGATAACACGAGGAGCAGGAGGGAAATAGGGGCAAGGAGTGTGTGACCACAAACCCATCGCTATGTAAACCTTTGGTCTCCAGGGCTTCTCTGGGTAAGTTAAGGGACAACGTGAATAAATCAAATGAAACAGTGGGTGTCAGTGACTCAGATTAAGAAATAATGCAGTCATTGAGCAAGAGAAAAAAAAAAGCAACTGCGCATTATTCTCACATTTTTCTGTAACTATAATCACCGTTTGGGTTTTGCCCAGTTTTTCAGTTGACATACTCACCAGGGTCGTGTCACCAAGTTATAAATACTTGAATGACGACACACTGGTTACCTGAATGTAGAAGAAAAGGGATTGTAACTTATAGACTGATCAAACTGTCATATGAGCTCTGAAAAGATAAAGGTGAGATTTATGTTTCAGGATTGAGAATGACATTTACTTGGTGGACTTCTGATCTCGGCAAGACTTGCAGCTTCGTGTTTTGTCGTGGCCAGAGAGGGGAAGGGGTGTGTGCCGCACAGGCACTGCAGGCACCGGCCTCAGTGTCGGATCCCGCCTCCCGCTGCCCGCAGTGATGCCCCGCTTGCTGTCGCCACATCCAGCTCTCTCTGGCAGAGCTGCTAGAATCCCAACACCAGCCCCACCGCACAGCAAGAGATTGCAAAATGCAGCACACCGCGCAAAACGTTTGCTGCGATGTCTCTCTGCCCGGCTGAGTGCCCTCCTGTCTCCCCTGAGCACATTCAGAGCCTGAATCAGAAAAGATGTGCTTTGTCCTCTCCCAAAGTGGTGGGGGGTGAGGGCAGAGCATTCTCATGAAGATAAGAAAAACTCTATCCTGTAGTCAGGTCATCTGATGGTATACCCTTGTGGATTTCATTCTCTCTCTCTCTCTCTTTAATGTGTACTTATTTATTTTGAGAGAGAGAGAGTGGGGGAGGGGCAGAGAGAGAGGGAGAAAGACAATCCCAAGCAGGCTCTGCACCATCAGCCTGAGACTAGTGTGGCTCGAACCCACGACATCGTGAGATTGTGACCTGAGCCGAAATCAAGAGTCAAACGCTAACCGACTGGGCCCCCCAGTCACCCCTAATCCTCTTTTGTTATCCCTTCTCCTCCTGTAAAATGTTTTCGGTGCTTGCAGGTGTTAGTTGTGCTTGTAGGAATTGGTCAACTGTGGGTAAGCCAAAGCATCCATGGTGGGAAGTGACAGCTGTTGTTAATATAAGAGCCTCTGAGGAAAAGGTGATTCTGGAGGGCAGAGCCAGAGCCACAGGACCAATTTCCCTTCTCAAGGGAAGAAACTCTCTCTCAGAGGACTAGGGTTTGATTTTGATTAAAGCTAATGGCAGCATCCCTTCGAAGCTTCCTGGGCATGGAGACGGGGACAGAGGTGCACAGAGGCCCCATCCATGAAGGGCCCCAGAAGAATTCCATCTGAGATCTGAGAAGCATGACCTCTAGCTGTTCACACCCCATGAGCTGCGGCTGTGAGGGCCACCATCGCCCCCAGTCACTTATTCTAGACGTTGCGGATTCGTCATCTATAGAATAGTCTTTATTTGAAGAAGGAAACCAGGGAGGAATTTTCCACTTCAATTTTCCAGACACAGCCCTGGATAAATCAACCAAACAAAGCATCTGTTGGAAGAAAGTTTATTAAAATATGAGTCAGGATCAAGAGCCAAAGAAAGGTCAACCGACTGGGCCACAGCAGGCAGACCTCTGAGTCACTGCAGAGTTTGGCAGAGGTGAAGACACTGGGGGGCTGTGTCCCCAGCCCCAGCTGGGTCAGACGACCCCTTGTGACTCTATGGCTTGTGCCAGGTGCTTCCACATATGTGTCTTTATCTCAGTTGACCTTCTGGGAAAAGACCAGACCCTCCTGGACCCTGTATTTAATGTGACTCAGTCTTCATCCAGAACTTTCTCACGGGCAGACTCACGGTATTTGAGGGGTGAAACCAAAGGAAGTGGGTTCTGTGGTTGATTCAGTCATTATAGGAAGGCAGGCCAAAAGGTAACTGAGGGGTTCAACACCTGTGTTTCACCTTTTCTCTGACCTATTCACCTCTCACCCCTGCCCCCAGGTCAGTCCTGTCCCCTCAGGGTATCCCAACAGGGCTGGGATTTATGTCACCAAGCCCCGCTGGGAAAACATGAGAGAATTAGTGGTGGCCTTCAGCCTCCATATAATCGGCCTTTCTATCCACTACTGGTTGACACCTAAACCTTCTTAGTTGTGCAAACTTAGACATGAATCCAGCAGCTGACAACTGAGTCGTTTTCACTCTTACCTTCCAGCCTACATGCCAGTGACAGAGCCAGGCTAACTCAGTCCCTTACATTTTTGCCCCATAGTCTCCCTTTATTCCACTAAAAACTGGTGGAAATTCAAAATGGAACCGCCCAAACTGGTAAGTAGTAATAATACCATTGAGAATGAGACGCAAGTCTTTAGTATGAGGCTGACACTTGTTTGTCGTTAGCAGCTTAATTAGGTGTCTAAGTGCTGAGATGTAATGCTAAAGAACAGCTATGAAATGTGGAAATGCACATTTTGGGGACTACATTGCAGAGAAAATTGAGGAACCTCAGTGGAATTCCAGCACCGCTTCCCTGAAATCTCTGTTAGGGACCAGCCCCTTCTCTGGCACACGGAATTCGTGGTTTCTCCATGCTCGGCCAAGGGCTATCTGCACAAAGTCTACTTCAAACCCTTCTCTCCCACCACCACGACCCCCAACCAAAGAAAGCCCCTGAACCCTTGCTATGGAAATTCTGGAAGGCTCTGAGGGAAGTAGAGTCTTTGGGACAAACTGGCAAGTTTCATTTCAGGGGTGTTGGGATGAAACAATGGCAAGAAGTGAGTGACTTCTGGTACCATAACAGGGTGCTTGGAATCACAGCCGCTGAGTGTCTGAGGGAGAATGGAACATGATCTCAGAGGTGGTAGGACTCACTTGAGGCTGGAGGGGGGGGGGTGACAGCATTGTCCTCTGGTGGCCTAGGGTAAGCCTCAGTTGGGTCTCCCCCAGTCAGGTACTGCCTTCAGACACTCTTCTGGCCTGGATACTGCATGGTGAGTGGCCATGGCGGAAGGTTATTCCTAGCACCTACCTCCCAGGATTAGGCTTCAAAACTCCCTGAGCGTCTCACGGTCAAGACCAAGCAGCAAGCGAGGACAATATTCAAAGCCCCCCCTCGGAGCTCAGAGAGGTTGGACAGCTTCTCAAAGGCCCCACACGTTGTGAAAGAGTCAAATTTTAAATGCAAGCTTTTCCCCACTAGGCACGGCCCCAGATCTCCAGATTCCCAAGCAGTCCTGGGGCTCCAGGCAAGAGGTGAAATTCAGCTAACTCCAATGCTTTGTGTGATGGAGGTGTCTCAGCTAAAGCTGTCCTAGGAAGGGACAGAGGCTCCTTCATTGACCTCTCTCACCTGAAACTTCCAGCCGTTCAGAGGGATCCATTCCAAAAAGCCCCTGGGTGGCTCAGTCGGTTAAGCGTCCTACTCTTGGGTACCTGGGTGGCTTAGTCGGTTAAGCATCTGACTTCGGCTCAGGTCATGACCTCACGGTTCATGGGTTCGAGCCCCGCGTTGGGCTCTGTGCTGACAGCTCAGAGCCTGAAGCCTGTTTCAGATTCTGTGTCTCCCTCTCTCTCTGCCCCTCCCCTGCTCATTCTCTCTCTCTCTCTGTCTCCAAAATAAATAAACTATAAAAAAATTTTTTTAAAAAAGTGTCCTACTCTTGATTTTGGCTCAGGTCATGATCTCATGGTTCGTGAGTTCTAATCCCCGTGTTGGGTTCTGTGCTGACAGTGCGAAGCCTGCTTGGGATTTTCTCTCTCCCTCTCTCTCGACCCCTCCCCTGCTCATGCCCTTTCTCTCTCTCAAAATAAATAAAAATTTTAAAAAGGTAAAACATTGAAGGAATTCTTAATCTTGAATGGTAAATTTCAAATGAACCTAAATGCTACTGTTTTGTTTACTGCTGGGCAAAAACAAGATCCAACCAAACAAAAATATGTGTGCTCCTGACAAGGCCCAGAGTAAATCAAGGGAAATCCCTCAGAAGCCTGAATTGTGTGTGTGCTTCTAGAAGTCCATCCCCAGGTTTCTAGAAGTTAGCTCCAAAGGGTGGCTGGCATCACAGTACTGAGAGGGTCAGGCTTGACCTTAGGGTAAGAACCATGGCCCAGTGAGAAGACCCACACGTCTGCCCCAGCTCTGGACACAGTATCGAGCCTTTCTAGTTTATTCCCTTCACTTTGCCGGGTCTCCCCTGGACTAGAATCTATTTCCTAATCTTTTTCACATCATGGCTCACACCAAGTTAAGGCCTAAGGCTCTGGACACGTCATGAGGAAATATCATCATCAGATGAATGCAGCATGTTTGCCAAAGTTACAAACTGAAAACAACCTAAACATCCATAAATCAAGGATTAAATAAAGTATAATACATTTATCCAATGGAATGCCATGCTACCATTAAAAGTGATGTGTGGTGACTTTACTATATTGCATGTTTGAAACTTGCTAAGAGAGTAGATACTAAAAGTTCTCATTGCAAGATGTTGGCTTATTGTGGTGATCATTTTACAGTATTTACAAGTGTCAGATCACTATGTTGTACACCTAAAACTAAGATAATGTTGTATGTGCTGACAGCTCAGAGCCTGGAGCCTGCTTAGGATTCTGTGTCTCCCTCTCTCTCTGCCCCTCCCCGCCTCATACGCTGTCTCTCTCTCTCTCAAAAAATAAACAGGCAGATCTTGGGGCATCTGGGTGGCTCTGTTGTTTGAGCATCTGACTCTTGATTTGGGCTCAGCTCATGGTCCCAGGGTTATAGGATTGAGCCCCAAGTCAGGCTCCACACAGAGCATGAAGTCTGCTGAAGATTCTCTCAAAAATAAAAAATAAAATTTTAAATAAGGACAGAACTTACCAGGATAAGATAAGTCTTATCCATCCCTTCAGACATGCGGCTATATTGTACAAATCCCAATTCAGACCACACGGTCCATCACCAGGAGACCATATTCAAGCCTGGGAGCACCTGCACAGTGTCCAAATTTGTGAAACACCAGAACCCTTGAGAAGTGGAACACCTTATGTAGGACACAAAATATATTTGATAACAATAAAACTGCAACACCCTTATGTAATTCATCAATGTGATTGCATTAATAATACACCTTTACATACTTTTAAAAGGAACATAGGGTACATATTGGAGGGGAAGGAAGTTTTTGATGTAAAAAGCAATGCCAGTTAATACCTAGTAGTGCAATTGCTGGGTCATAGGGTAGTTTTATTTTTAATTTCTTGAGGAATCTCCATTCTGTTTTCCAGTGCGGCTGCACCAGTTTGCATTCCCACTGGGGGATGGGCTAAATGGGTAAGGGACATTAAGGAATCTACTCCTGAAATCACTGTTGCACTATATGCTAACTAACTCGGATGTAAATTTAAAAAATAAATTAAAAATAAATTTTAGAAAAGCAATGCCAATTAAAAACCTCACCCACAGTGCTGGCCTTCTAGAAGTTGGAGATTGTTCAGAAAATACCTTTGCTTCTGATGGGTTGTCTTTCTTTTCTCTAAGACCCTCAACTCATGTTGTGTGGATACAGTCATTTATTTATAAAAGGTCAGCCACCGAAGAATCCTGGAGAATCTTTTCCTAAAACTCCTAGGCCTGCCGGGACAACCTCACTAAGGACATGTCCAAGGCTCTCACCCTGTCTCCTGACTCTTGGGGCTTCTCTCTTCACCCCCTGAAAGAAAGGGCTTGGAAGGAAGGAGAAGGCTTTGGGGGATGAACTCCACCTGAGACAAAGTGAAGGTCAAAGTGCCACTGTGACCTCTGCAGCCAACAAGCCTTCTCTGGCATTATAGCAATCTCCAAGTACCAAGCAGAGAAAAGAAAACTGAGGCGGTGAGGGGAACAGAATTAGGGACACATTGGTGGCCATCACTTTGCTTCTGGGTACATCAAGAGAAATAGCTTCTTTTCCTTAAACTGGCAAACTCTCCATGAGAAGTTATGACTCCCATGTCATAGAGAAGCCAAGAAGCAAAGAGTTTACAAACATCAGATTAGAAGGACCCTAATAAGCTTATTACTTCTGGTGGTTGTCCTCATCCCCATAGTAAAATAGACACCTGTTACTCTTCAAGCAGACAAGAAAGAAGTGAAGGAGGGACTAAATAAGAATAATGAAACAGAAAGCAAATATTACACATGACTCTTAAGGACATGTGGCTAAGTGAAATAAGCCAGTCACAAAAGGACAAATCCTGTACGATTCCACTTACATGAGGGACCTAGAGTCAAGAAAATCACAGACACAAAAAGCAGAACATTGCAGGAGCTGTGACAGCAGAGAGGGAGAGTTAGTGTTTAATGGGGACAGAGTTCTGGTTGGGGAAAATGACAAAGTTCTGGAACCAAAGGATTCTATTTTTTTAATGTTTATTTATTTTTGAGAGGCAGAGTGGGAGCAGGGGAGGGGCAGCGAAAGAGGGAGACACAGAATCCGAAGCAGGCTCTAGGCTCTGAGCTGTCAGCACAGAGCCCGACAAGGGGCTCGAACTCACAAGCTGTGAGATCATGACCTGAGCCGAAGTCGGTCGCCCAACCCACTGAGCCACCCAGGTGCTCCGAGAGGGTTCTAATGGTTGTACAAGGTGAATATATTTACTGCCACTGAACTGTACAGTTAAAAATGGTTGAGATGGTAAATTTCACATTATATATATTTTAGCACAGTGAAAAAAACTTCAAAGAGCAAATGGTAAATAAAATAAAGAGGGGCTTGATGTTGAGTGAGAAATGGCGTGTGATGACAAAGAAATGTGTAACCCTAGATCACCTTGGAACCTAAATTCTAAGACTGGAGTGGGCTCCTTATCATGTAAGATCCCACCAGACACTTTACACTGTCTGCAGCCTGTGAAGAAGGCCACACAGCCACCTATTTCTGCACCCACTCCCGACTCCATCCACTCTGCTCATTCCTTCGTGCTAGGGTCTTTGTTCTCAACTCACCACTCATGCTCCCACCCCCCCTTCCCCTCCCCTGTCCTGCCCATTGGCTGATTCCCTCCCAGTCTCCATGACTCTTCATTAGGGCCATGCCCTAGTTTGTCTGAGCTGCTGTAATGAGGCACCATTGACTGAGTGGCTTACAAACAACAGAAATCGATTTCTCACAGTTGTGGGGGCAAGAAGTCTGAGATCAAGTGCCTTCATGGTCAGATGAGGGCTTTCTTTCAGATCACAGACTTCTTGCTGTGTCCTCACATAGCCAAAGGGGCAAGGGACCTCTTGGGGTATCTTTTACGAGAGTACTAATCCTATTCATGAGGTCTCCACCATTATGACCTGATCACCTCCCAAAGGCTTCACCTCCCAATACCATGACATTGGGGATTAGGGTTGCAAGATGTACATTTGGGAGATACAAACATGCTGACAACAGCGGGTCACTTGTTAGGGTGAGATGTCATCAACCACAGAACGAGACTTGGACGTTCTCTAAGCCGCAGGTTCGTTGACTAGACTAGAATTGCATCATCTTGGTGGGCTAACTGGGTCTCTCACATGCAGCTCAGAATTCTGGCCTTCACAGGCCAGCTGGAAAAACAAGTGAACTGTTACTTGTTTTGATTTGATCAGTAACATCTTTCAAGACTGGGGCCCAGCAGGAGGGGAACTAATGTGCAATCCCAGTGGTGCCATACCTGGTCCCCACTAGTCTATGTGACCTTTAAGTGGCTTCCAGGATCAATGTGCTAAGACTGTGGTCATGAAAAAAGTGCCATTATCCTGGCCCACCCTCCCCACAGATTTGCCTCCTGCCATCCCCTGACTTCCACCTCTGACCCCGTGGATTCCACACCATGGGCCCAGTTTCCTGACATCTCAACTGCCACTCTACAGTCCTCGTATCCCATTTCCCCAGGGCTCACATGCTATGTCTCTGTGTTCAGGGCATGTTTATCAGAGCCTGTAAGTGAAGGAAGGCCTTCTGGAGAGGTGATGTCTTTCCCTAAGGAGGTAGCTCTGATCAAAACAAGCAACAGACATAGGCCCCCTCACCACAAGTATTCAATGGCAAGCTTCACACAGATGGTCCAAATGTGATACACCATTGTCCGTCGGTAAGCCACCCCGTGCCAACAATGCCATCACTGGTGACAAACCCACTTTGGCCCCCCACTTGCCAGCGATAGGTCTCAGTACCTGTGCTTCAGCATCTGGACAGAAGATGGTGGAGGCCTTTTGGGTGGCATGTGATACCTCACTTTTTTCCAGAACTTGGTCTTTGCGCACTGTGACTGCTCTGTGAAGTCGCCCTTCCACAGGATGGCCCCGTGCTTCTGCTTGATGTACTGAATTGATTCCGGCATGACCGTATAGTCCTTGACCTTCTCCAGTTCAATCAGAATGACCTTCATCCCGTCCTGGATGAGTGCATTATAGACTGCGATTTGTTCCTCTGACATGCTCTTTAACAGGTCAAAGCTTGGGGATTCGGGAACTATGATGATGATCAGCCTCCTGCACAGCTTGATGTTTTCATCAATGACATTGGCCACAGCTGGAAACAAGGAAAGAAGATGCAGAGTATCTCGTGAGTGAACCAGCCTAGACCTCAGTGCTATTGAGAATGTTAGAAATGGGTCCCTGTCATAAAGGTGACTTAGGAATGGATTAATAAACTTTTTTTTTAAGTTTCTTTATTTTGAGAGAGAGAGAGAGAGAAAGTGAGCGGGGAAGGGACAGAGAGAGAGAGAGAGAGAGCAAGAGAGAGAAAGAGAGAATCCCAAGCCAGCTTCATGCTATTGGCACAGAGCCCGACATGGGGCTTGATCTCACAAACTGTGATATCATGATCTGAGCTGAAATCAAGAATTAGACATTTAACTGACTGAGTCACCCAGGCCTCCCCAATGAAAGTTAGGGTTTTTGTTTTGTTTTGTTTTTAACATTTATCACATCCTCTGGGAACCTTCTTGACTTTCCCTGAAAAATTGGTCCTTCATGTTCATAAGTTCTATTTTTTGGTAGTTAGTTGCCACTTTACTCAGGCTCCACCCATAGACCTTGAACTACTCCAAACAAGAGTCTTATCATCCCCAACTTGGTATCTCCAACTTAGCTGAAGGGCTGCTATATATTAGATGATGAACACATTTTTTTAAATAAATAGATTTTAAATGGAGAGGGGAAATGTAGATAGCTCACACACTGTATTAATCTTTATTTGTGTTTTCCTCTTATGCTTCACAGCTACTTAAAGGCCTAGGAGTTATAGGACTAACTTGCAACTTAATAACATCCCCTGATGATTTCTTGGAGAGAGTTCTTGAAATATCCAGCTATGGGTGAAACGTGGTCTTTTTAGCAATAAATACTAAGTTTTATATCCTCCTTACTCTTAGAATATAAAACTAGATTGTGACCTTCCCAAGATCAGGCTCTTCTTTCCTTTGGTTTATTTTTATATTTCTAGCACCTAGAATATTACCTGGCCCATAGTAGGTGCTCAATAAATATTTGCTGAATACGTGAGCAATAGAACTTGCTTATGAAATGTAAGCACTTCCTTGGGGTGCCTGGGTGGCTCAGTTGGTTAAGTGTCTGACTTTGGCTCAGGTCATGATCTCACGGTCCGTGGGTTCCAGCCCTGTGTCAGGCTCTGTGTTGACAGCTAGCTCAGAGCCTGGAGCTTGCCTTGGATTCTGTGTCTCCCTCTCTCTGATCCTCCTCTGCTCATCCTTTCTCTATCTTTTTCTCAAAAATAAATAAAACGTTAAAAAAAAAAAAAAGAAATGTGAGTGCTTCCACATGTTTATGGCGAGCCTAAGATCTAATTTTCATTTCCTCAAGGGGATGATTTTTTTAAAGATGTTTTTAATGTTTCATTTATTTCTGAGAGAGAGAGTGTGTGTGTGTGTGAGCAGGGGAGGGTCAGAGAGAAACGGAGACACAGAATCTGAAGCAGCCTCCAGGCTCTGAGCTAGCTGTCAGCACAGAGCCCGTCGCAGGGCTCGAACCCACGAACCGCGAGATCATGACCCAAGCTGAAGTCAGCTGACTGAGCCACCCAGGAGCCCCTCTGTAAGATGATTTTATAACTTGAGGAGATGAGGGCTGAGATACAGTTGTAGCCTGCCATGGACACAAGCAGCCTACAAACCCAAAGTACTTAGCCACCTCTGCAAATGACCCAGAACAGGCCACTAGTAAATGCTGTGAGGTAACCTTGGTTTCCTCTTGACCAGGAAAGGATGTTTATTTCAAATTTCAGCCATTTGTTTTATAGAGTTCCAGGAAGGAAAACCTGGATGTCAAGGGGAAACTTTTATCTGTTGAATGTCTCATATGTGCTAAGCTCCATACGGTCTCCACTCAGGTTTGGCCTCATTTCACTCTCTTGGCCAAGTCAGGGAAGCCATCTCATCCCCATCTGGCAGATGAGACAACTGAGGTTCAGAGATGATGCCTGCATTGCCCAGAGCTTCACTCCTGCTTAATGGGACATCTAAATAAATGAATTGTTTTATTTATGTAGGAAAAGCCTGGGGGGCGGGGTTGAGGTTGATAAAATCAACTTTATTTTTTTTAAATTTTTTTTTAATGTTTTTATTTCTAGGAGAGAGAGAGACAGCGTGAGCAGGGGAGGGTCAGAGAGAGAGGGAGTCACAGACTGAAACAGGCTCCAGGCTCTGAGCTGGCAGTCAGCACAGAGCCCGACGCGGGGCTCGAACCCACGAACCGCGAGATCATGACCTAAGCGAAAGTCGGACGCTTAACCGACTAAGCCACCCAGGCGCCCGAAGATAAAATCAACTTTAAACATGAGCTGATTTATATGTTCAAGCTGATAGAATGTGCTCAGCAGTGAGTCTCAAGGG
Source organism: Crocuta crocuta (assembly GCF_008692635.1). NCBI lineage: Eukaryota > Metazoa > Chordata > Mammalia > Carnivora > Hyaenidae > Crocuta > Crocuta crocuta. Next base: position 4,710,280 of record NW_027551558.1, read on the forward strand.
CAAGAGGGCAAATGACCCCTTGTTTCCGTTTAGCCTCTTGGCTAATGCTGCCATCCACTACCTGGTCATGGTACTCACAGTGAGAGTCACATTATTTCAGCCAGGAATCCCAGTTACCCTGCTGCAGGAATAGACCCCAGACAGAGAGGGCTGGTCCTAACTCTGCTCAGGGGCTGCAGGCTGAGGAAATGTAGGACTCCCCATGTGTCCACAGGGAAGGCGAGCAGAGCCCCCCCCCCACCATTTGTAACCTGAATGAAAGGAGACCTCCCTCTCCCTTCTTATCTGCTGCTTTTCTACCTTTCACACTCAAAACATACCTTGTCCAGGAATTTCGTCCCTACCAAATATAAATAATTTGTATCCACACTGCCTCTCCAGCACCTCGGGTAGAATCCTCAACACCAGTGTGTCCACCTCATGACTCTGGATTTCTCTTTGAGGCTTGGGGTATAAGACATAGGCATCGTACAGCTTCCCATCTGAAAAGGAAATGGGATACACTCATGGGATTATTCCTACCACATTCTCTTATGTTAACACAGTAAAAATCTGAGTTCAGTTGAACCCATTGAACCTTGGGTTCAATGACTTTGGAGTGCCCAGCTGGCTGGCTTGGTGCCAAAGCACTGCCACACTAGGCATCCCTCATTCTTTCAATACTTAAAATATTTTATTTCACTGTCTTTGGCTGTGGGTAGTTTTTGAGGACAAGTTGAATACAATTTACATCTTTGTTTCTTGACAGGTAAGGTGTTTTTATCCCTCTGGCTTCTTTTAGGATGTTTTGGTTTTCTTGTCTTTGATTTTCTCCAGCTTGAAAATGTTATGCCCAGGTGTTTGCTTGTTTGTTTGTTTGTTTACCCTACTTGGTCTTCTCTGAGCCTCCTGCATTGCAGTTTGGTGTCTGACATTAATTCAGGGAAATTCTCAGTCATTCATGTTTCAGATATTTCTCTCTTTCTTCTCCTTTGGTATTCCCATTACTCTTGTGTTACACCTTCCGTGGTTGTCCCACACTCATTGGATAGTTTATTCTTTCTTTTTTTCAATCTTTGTTCTCTAGCTTTTCAGTTTCAGAGGTTTCTAGAGTGATATCTTCAAGCTCAGAGACTCCCTGCTCAGCCGTATGCACTCCACTAAGAAGCCCATCAGACACAGTCTTCATTTTTATTACAGGTTTTTTTTTTAATTGCTACCTTTCTTTTTCGTTCTTTTTAGGATTTTCATCTCTCTGCTACGTCACCTGTCTGTTGTTACATGCTGTCTGTTTTTATCCATTAGATCCCTTGGCATACTAATCAGGAATGCTTTAAATTCCCAGTCTGATAATTCCAACATCCTTGCCATATCTGGCTCTGATGCATTCTGTCTCTTCAAATTGTGTTTTTGCCTTTTAATATGACTCATGCTTTTTCCTGATAGCTGGATAAAATGTTCCGGGAAAAAGAAAGTACTATAAACTGTCCTTAAGTAACGTGGTGGTGAGGTGTGCAGTCTATGATCCTATGATCAGATCTCAGTCTTATAGTGACTTTGGACTATGAACTTCACAAGCATTGCTCAGTTTTTCATCCCCATTTGGGTGGGGCAGGATGGCTAGGTTGGCTGGAATTGGGTATTTCTCTTTGTGCAGATCAGTTAGGCTCTGATAACACTCTAGCAGGTAAGGCTTAATTAACTAGTTTATCCTGAGGTCAGACATTGTTAATAAGAACAGAGTGCTCTAGGATATTTCAGAATGATTTTTCTCCTCCCCTGGCTGGGAATGGGATATTTACTGTCAGAGCCAGGTCAGGCTTCTGGAGGTAAAACTCACAAAAGTGTGGGCTTTGACCCCTTCTGACCAGGTCCCAGTGAAGATTCTAAGTCTCAGATTTGTCCACATTGAGCCTCCAGTGACTTGTCAATTACAGTTCAGGGTTTCCTACCCCACTGGCCTTGACCTATGAGGAGGACGGTCTTGTCACCATTATATAAGCATCACTTCTCCAAGGTCACACAGCCCCAATTCCAACCTGGCTTCTTGGACTTTAAGTCCACCACTCCCTGTGGTGAAAATGAAAATTGAAAGCAGGAGTCTCCGTTACCCTCAGTGGGTCCTGGGCAATGGTGGACTTTCGTAACTGCTCCCGGCAAAACCGAGCAAGTCTCTCGCAATTCAGGCCCATCAGTGAATTCCGTCACTGCAGTTGCACATGGCACTCTGGAGACCAAGCTTCTGAGCAGACTCTAGGAACTGCTGTGTGAAACTGAGAAGTCCAACATGACAGCACATTTCATCATCACCAGAACAAGCCAAGCATTTATTGAGCAATCAACCGCATGTAACAGTCACTGTGCTCACCCGTGTCAGATGAATAAGACACAACATCTAACTGGAAAGGCCATTCACAGACTTGGAAATAGAAACACGAGACACTACAAGATAACAAATGGCCTCATGAAGTGGAGAAACAGAAAGAAAAGAAACTTCTCCACAGTCTGGAGCTCTTGAGAAAAATTCACAAAGGATGTAGGGCAGCTCCTGGAGTTTAAAGGGCTTAAGGGAAAAATGGAAGGTCAAGGAGAGGAAGAGCTTGAGAAGCGCATGGAAGGGGACTGCTTATGCTCTAATCAGGGGTCATATAATTGAGTAAGAAAGTTTAGCAGAGCTAGAAGATTTGAGTGACCATCTCATTACAAAATGTGATTTTTGAGGGATGCTTGGATGGCTCTGTTGGTTAAGCGTCTGACTCTTGGTTTCAGATCAGGTCATTATCTCATGGTTTCATGAGTTTGAGCCCCACATTGGGCTCCAGCACTGGCAACGTGGTGCCTGCTTAGGATTCTCTGTCTCCTTTCACTCTGCCTCTACCCCACTTGCATTGTCTCTGTCTCAAAAAATAAATAAATAAACTTAAAAAAAAGAAAATGTGATTTTTTATGTTTAGGCTATTTATAAATTTACAACCAACCTAACAGGAATTGAAGAGAGGGGTGCCTGGGGGGCTCAGGTGATTAAGCGTTCGACTTCTGCTCAGGTCATGATCTCATGGTTCGTGGGTTCGAGCCCCGCGTCGGGCTCTGTGCTGACAGCTAGCTCAGAGCCTTGATCCTGCTTCGGATTCTGTATCTCCGTCTCTCTCTGACCCTCCCCTGCTCACACTGTCTCTCTCTCTCTCTCAGAAATAAATTAAAAAAAAAAAAACATTTAAAAAAAAGGAACTGAAGGGGCGCCTGGGTGGCTTAGTCGGTTAAGCGTCCGACTTTCACTTAGGTCATAATCTCACGGTTTGTGGGTTCGAGCCCTGTGTCGGGCTCTGTGCTGACTGCCAGTTCAGAGCTTGGAGCCTGTTTCAGAGTCTGTGACTCCCTCTCTCTCTGACCCTTCCCTGCTCACACTGTCTCTCTCTCTCTCCTAGAAATAAATAAAACATTAAAAAAAATTTTAAAAAGGAACTGAAGAGAAAGCCATCGCCTTCTATTCCCTGTTTATGGAAGTTTGTTGGATTGAATAGACTTGAAAAGGGGGATGGCTCTGAGCCTAACAAAAGAAAGTAAAATTTTGTATTCTTCTAGTCTTTGTCTAAAGACTGTCCCCAAACTTAGGACAGTCAATTTATGATATTTTTACTTTATGATGGTATGAAAGCAATACACATTCAGGAGAAACCATACTTCAAATTTTGAATTTTGATCTTTTCCAGGCTAGTGATGTGTGATCCTCTCCTCCCTCTGGTACTCAGCAGAGCAAAAAGCCACAGCTCACAGTTACCCCATGATCTTGAGGGTCAACAATCCATAGACTGACAACCATGCAGTACCTATACACCATGCTGTCTTCCACTTTCAGGGCAGTATTCAATCACATGAGACAGTCAATACTTTATTATAAAATAGGTGTGATATTAGATGATTTTGCCCAACTGTAGGCTAATGTAAGTGTTCTGAGCATGTTTAAGGTGAGCTGGGCCAACTATCATGTTCTGCAAGTTAAATGCATTGAATGCATTTTAAACTTATGGTATTTTGAACTCGTGATGGATTTATTGGTATGTAACGCCATCATGAATCAAGGAAGATCGTAGTTCAAATGTGTACAGAACTTTAGAGTCGACATGTAGCCTTTTCTCATTTTCCGTAAATCCTCGCCCCAACCACTGACAACCTTCTGGTCTCTGCCTATCCTTCCTGGTCATCCTGTGGAAAATGGTAATGCACACACGTGCACACGTGCACACTCTTTCTCAGTCTCCCCACCCCCGTCATGAAAGGAAACTGTGTGAGAATGCAGACTTTTTTTTGGCGTGATCTTGCCTTCAGTGCCTTGAGCAAGAACCATGACAGAGGAGGCCTCTACCAGTATTTGCCAAATATCTGCATGGGGCTTGATTTTACAGGGGTTCAAGGAGGTTACAACTATGAGGGAGAGAGAGAAGTTTCATATCATGAGCAGGTTTCACTTTTTAATAAATAGGGTCATAAGGCAGGTACCAAAGGGATGATTAATTTGTGTCTAGAGTTTGCAAAAACTCAACTGAGTTGAAACTCCTTATGCAATGTCTTCAATGTTACTAGTCCATACCACTACTCTGTAAGTGGATTTCTTCTGTATTAAGTTTAACGTCATACACTTGACTTTCTAAAGCTGGGGGACATGTGAAAAATTTTTTAAGATTTCATAAAGGTTTTATGCTTTTAAACATTTTAGAAAAGAAATAAATTTTCTCACTTAAAATATGATAATATTTATCCTTTTTATGGTAAAGGGTTGGTTAGCATGGCACTTGCTTCACCACATAACAGAGCCTCCCCAATGAATACAGTATTTTATGGTCTAGAAACTACAGTGAACATCTATGTTCATCACCACTTCTGTCCAAAACCCTACCACTGGTGTCTCTCTTCTCTCAAGCTATTTCTCTTTCTTCATTCTCAATTTAAAAAAAGGGGGGGGGGATAAGAAAACAAAAAACTATGCTTGCTAAGTGAATTCTCTTCTTTTTTTTAATGTTTATTTATTTATCTTGAGAGAGAGAGAGAGTGCAAAAGGGAGAAGGCAGAGAGAGAGGGAGACAGAGGATCTGAAGCAGGCTCTGCACTGACAGCAGAGAGCCTGATGTGGGGCTCAAACCCACAAACCTTGAGATCATGACATGAGTCAAAAAGTCAGATGCTTAACTGACTGACCATCTGGGCACTCCCTGATTTCTCTCTTTGACAGTCTTCCAATTCTCTATGTTTAAGTGAGGTATCTGAAGGTATGAGTGCTCTGTGCTATGCTGTGCAGACTTTGAGACAGTGGACACTTGGGTAGCGAGGGACTCTCACTACCCCAGTAAAAGTTTTCAATTTCTTAGTAATCTTTTGATTCTTTCAAAGCTTTTGAGTAAAAATGCTTATCTTCATGACTTGTTCCCAAAATGCAGTGGGTTCTTGTCACTTCCAAATGACCAACTCATAGCTCATTGACCAATATAGCAAAAAATAAAGCTGAGGCCATTTTGCATTTTGCATTCACCCACATTTTGAAGAGCCCTCTTAGACAACTGTTCACCAGCACTTCATGGCTGTGTCTCACAGTCACAGTGAGGGTCACATTTGTACCTTCAGATTATGGGTAAGGAAGTTGAGAGAGACAAGGCTGCATGATTTCTCCAGTCTTTCAGGTGCTAAGTGCACAGCCTTGATTCACACCCAAGTCCAGTGCTCCCTCTGGTGTGGCTGAGATGAGACTTGGGAGGAGGAAATATCACAAAGTTTCTCCCTGATTAGTCTTGTGCAAGTGTGTCAAACAGCATTTTTTTTAAATAGTCCTAGCAATATTTCCAGTTCCACAGGCTCTTTCAGAACTGACGACACCCCCCCACACACACACACACAAAGAGGTGGAATCTACTTCTACTCTCTTAAAATTGGCTAGGACTCTCTAGCTGCCTTGACAAGTAGAACGTGGTATAATTGACACTAGAAATTTAGGGTCTGAGTCATAAGAGAAAATATGGCTTTTCCTGGCTCTCTTATTCTTGTAACACCTGCTAGCCCTTGTAATCCAATCACCATCCTTATGCTGTGTGGAAGCCACAGGAACCCACACAGAGAGACCACAAGGAGAAGCTGTTGGGAGAGAAACTGAGGCCACCAGCTAATAGCCAAAATCAACTGTCAGTCCACCAGCTGGGTCCCCAGACATCAAGGAGCTGGGACAGGCCATCCCCACTGTGCCTGTTCACATCCTGACCCACGGATTCCATTAGCAATACAGATGGCTGCCCTGTGCCACAAAGGTTTGAGGCAATTTGCTTCCCAGCCATAGCAAATGGAACAACAATTGGGAAAGTGACAATGAATGGCAATAGATAATGATGAGTTGGACACACCCTCCAACTGTCTATTTCATTCAAAAACTGTAGAAATGTAGACCTACTAGTAAATATTTTGAGAAACTGGCCTTCTGGTAGATACTCCCATAGCCTGCCTCTATAGAGTGGTGGGGTAACAGTTCATGTAGGTTCTGGCCAAGCCTCTTTTATTTCCTGAGGAGATTCGGCACTACTTTTGATGTCAAGGCATCTGCATATGCCTTTTTTGGCTCTTGGCAAAAATACAATGTTTATTTGCATAAATTAATATTTATGTGGGACTGCCTTACTTTCAACGCCTTACTTGCTTTTCTTATATTATTGCTAAATCTCCAACCTGATCAAACTGGACCAGTGGAGAAATCAGATAGAATCCGTTTGGCCTTCAGGCGTTTTTACTAAATTGCACGAGGTTTGGCATTTTAGCCCTACCATAGAATGTACTAGAAGAAAAAGCCACATTAAACATGCTATTACACTTACCATGGGAATGCTGTTCCAGACAAGATTCATTATATTACATCTTTTAAAAATAAGGACTCCCTACAAAAACATTTCCTTGGAAAATTGTCCCAGACAAAGTCGTGTGCTGTCATGAGCAATGGAAGGGTATTTGTGAGAAACGCACAATGAATCTTGTCATTGCTTTGCCTTTACTTCTAAAGCAAGCTCATCTTTAAAAAGTGTCCAAAACTGGTCATTGAGTCTACCCCCAAGGTTTGTTTTACCATTCTACCCTGTGTTCACTGTACCTACTTTGTTTTTGTTTTTCATTGTTGTGTTCTCTGCAAACCTATATGGAAGGAGGTCAGGCATACACAAAGCTCTCTAGGAGATGTGTAAACTGACTCTTATATTCTTATACACACATGCACAGCCTGCAAGGAGAATTTTTAAAGTAGCTCCTATACACTTGTGGGGATGAGGACTGAGTGTTATGTGGAAACTAATTTGACAATAAACTATTAAAAAAAAAAAGTAGCTCCTATAATTGAATAGAGAACATACAGAACTCGTGGTCACTGGGGCTGTCGATGACTCAGTAAAACTGAGTTATACACACCTAACTATTACTCATGTTATACAGCATAACTAATCTCTTTGGAGTACATAATTTATCATAAGAAAGACACATTTCATCTATTTCCTCATTTGTATTTGCCACCCATTACCCTACGGTTCCCAAATAACTCAGGAAATATCCCTAAGGGATACAATGCTTGGAAATAGCATCAGGGACAAATCTTAAGTCTCATCGCTAACTCATTGTCAAAGCCAACACTCAGAGAGGAATTACAGGGGTAGTTCCCATAGATGGGGCTGTGGAGATTAATCAGAAAGTACGCAAGTACTTCTCTGAATTAAGGAGAAAAAAAAAAAAAAGAGCCCTGGCTGACTATATGCCCTGATGTCCAAATTCTCAGCCTGAATTTGGGCTGTAGCCCACGCTCGGCAGAGGGTGGGGCTCCCTGAGTGTCATCTGCTCAGCTCTCCCCACTCTGCATGAGTCACTAATCCTTGTATCTCCTCCTTCGAAACCCCACCTCACCAGCAGACAGCTGCTCCATCCCCTTAACTCTCAGAGTCCTGGGAGTCCCAGGGAGTCAGGGAGTGAGCCAAACACCAGGACCAGAGATCTGGGAACGTCACTAAAGTCCCTGCAGTTTCCTGTCAGTCATTAAACAGAGGGCAGCTGGACCACTCACGCTGGTGTCAGAAAAGATGAGTGGCCATGCACTGGTCTCCTGCCCCATGTGCAGGCAGGAGGCTCTGCAGGGACCACAGCCCAAAGAGAAACCCCACATTCAGCTGACTGTTGGCAATCTAGAGGCACTTCAGGCTGCACTGGACACACAGAGCTGAGTTTCCATCACTTAGCTGTGCCATCAAAAAAGAATTATGGGTGGCTCAGTCGTTTGAACATCCGACTTCAGCTCGGATCATGACCTCACAGTTCCTGAGTTCCAGCCCCATGTCAGGCTCTGTGCTGACATCTCAGAGCCTGGAACTTGCTTTGGATTCTGGGTCTCCCTCTCTCTTCCCTTCCCTGCTCGTTCTCTCTCTCCTTTCTCTCTCTCTCTCTCTCTCTCTCAAAAATAAATAAACATTTAAAAATTATTTTAAAAAAAGAACGCATTGCTTTCTATGCTGCACAAAGACTGTCAATTTTGAATTTTGAAATTTAAGTTAGAATAAAGTCCAAGTTAGGACACCTATTTTCTCAAACACATGGACAATTTGTACTGTGTTTTTTATATGCAATGCAGGCACTTGGTGTAAATAATGCCCTTCTTAAGAGTAGGTACTCCTAAAACACACTAGGACACTCACTTCCCTGAACTCCCGCTCTCATCTGCATTGCTAGTCTCTGGACTTGAACGGTATAAATGTGCATATTTCCATGCACATGAGGTGTGTAGATTTCTCTGGGCCATGTGTTAATTTTCCATCCAATCAGGGGACTTCAAAGCAGACTTACTGCTTTTTTCAAGGACTTAATAGATCACAACCATTCTGAGACACCAAAAAAATAGAGTTAAAAAACCACAATGGTGGACACCTGGGTGGCTCAGTCGGTTAAGTGTCTGACTCTTGGTGTCTGTTCAGGTCGCGATCTCGCAGTTGGTGAATTCAAGCCCTGCATTGGGCTCTGCACTGACAGCACAGAGCCTGCTTGGGATTCTCTGTCTCCCTTTCTCTCTGCCCCTCCCCTTCTCACACTCTCTCTGTCTCTCAAAATAAATAAATAAACTTTATTTAAAAAAAAAAACACCACGATGGTGGGAAATGCCTGGTCCTCAGAGTTTCAGGATCTTGCAGGCATGTGTGTGCTGAGTAGTGCTGGCAGGATGCTTGGTCCACAGACCAGGCAGAGTGACAGGGGCAGCGGGAGGCTTTGGCCTTCAGACCACAAGACGCCCCGTGTGCCCCCCCGGTCCTTGCTCAGTGCTTCCCTGGACTTGAACTCAGTTGTTCTACAATACTCTGTGAGGCAAACTCTGATCATTTTCTCTCCCTCCCTCTCTTCCTCCCTCCCTTCTTCATCCTTCCTTCCTTCCTGTTTCTTTTCATTCTATAGGCAAGAAAGAGAAGAACCTTAAATACTTTCTAAGATCTCATGGGAGTAAGCGGAGAGCCAAATGCAAACCCAGATCTCTCTCCAGCCTTGAGAGTCAGAGACTTAAGTCTTTCAGGTACCAAGCACGGGGCCTAGAAAGAGCTCCAGCACTCTTCGTAATGTAAATTCTGTTCATGTGTCCTGCATGTTGAAGATGTATCACAGGTGGGGAGCCCCTGGTCGTTTTAGGAGAAACTGTCTTCTTTTGCAAACACCAGGAGACGTGATGACCTCCCTAAAATGGTCACAGTGGGTCCCAGAGGATGATTTGTTTCTGTTGCTTCACAAATGTTTGCTCAGTCACTACTAGCCCGCAAGCCTTATTTAACTGAACAACGCCGGTGACCATAGACCAATTTCCCTGAAACACGAGACGTTCCAGGGAGATTCCTTCTTTCAAATTTGCCAACAACATGAAAGGCAAGCTAGCAAGATATGTGACGGTATATTTACAATGGGTACACGGAGGAGCAGAAACCTAGCATGAGGCATTTTTCATAGGTTACCCATACTTACCTTCCTCGGTCCCAGCAGAAAGGAAGGCACTTCGATACCAGAGTACAATGTCAATCTTAAAAATTCTGTAGATGTACGTGACAGATGCGGCTGCACCTATCAGGGTGACAAGCCCTCCTATCAAGTAAGCTTGAACATCTGGAGCTATAAATGACAGCAAATAAATGCATCAATAATCTGATGCTGATTATAATACAAAGGGTCAATTATACACTTTCCTTATACAGATCCCATTACAAATGCCAAATGGGAATGGTTTAGAGGTCAATGAGGATATCTCTTAAATATATATCTTTTTTTACAGTTACATAACAAGTATATGGGAGTAGAATAATCTAGTGTGGACCACGAATTACAGGAAGCAGATGAGCTCTTGGGAACCTGGGGAAGGAAATTCTGCAGACCCCTCGCTTCTGAGGGTGGATACAGGATGGCTCCTATGCGTGAGAACCGCTCCCAAAACACACACGGCCAGGTCTTACGTAGTCAACTCGAGATTCTCCAGAGGCAGAGCCTGAGCACGTTTATGAGAAGACCTCCCTTGGTGGTTCTGTTGCACATTGCTGATTATTCCACTGTTATAACTGCTTTGCCAGCCACTCCAAATTGAGCAGCAGGATGTTTGTCATAAATAAGGAGCCATCAGCTGCCTCCCCTGAATTGGCTGAGAGCCAGACGGCCCCCTTTGTGCCAGCCAGGTCTGGGCTGGGGGTCTGCCTGCAAGGCACATCTGAGAAAGGGCGTCACCCCTGCTCTGCTCTGGGAACACATTACAGAGCAATTATGGCAAATGCAGGGGGTGGGAGGTGACCAAGGAGCAGAACCAGTTCTTCTGGAATGCCAAGTCCCTGAAAACATGCTCCCACACCACCAAGAAGAGGAACACAGCCTTCTCCCTTACCGCAGCCCAAATCAGTGCTGCCATGGAAGGAAGCTCGAGGAAGGAGAGAATTTGAAAAGAGGAAGAAGGACAGAGGAAGAGAAAGTCTCTCCATTCTTGGAACCCACCACATACATGACTTCCTTCATCAGCCCCTTCCTGATGCTCCAGTCCCCACTAGAAGATGTGTGTGTGTGTAAGGGGATGGCCGGGGGTAGAAGGAGAAATTCTCTTTTCTTTGAACCCCCAGAGCACATTCATTTTTTAAAAATACTCCTTAAAGAGCTTATCATGACCTGCCCTAGGTCACGGCATACTGCAAACAGTTTGAGGTCGAAGACCTCTCCGTGCACTACTGCACGTCCTTAAATAAAGGGCACAAGGAAGCATTGTAACTAAAACACATTCTGGGTCAACAGAAATAGCAATCCACTGCTTAAATCCCCACACAACCGAGTGGATCTGCTTTGCCCGCTGGTGCCCAATCTGACCCTGACCACCCGTTTGAACCTCTAGCTTTTGTTAGATGGAGCCACCCTTCCCACCCAGCCTCCACTTCTCTTTGTCCTTCCCCAGCTTTTGGAACAGCAGGGTCACCCCACCCTTTGAGGGGACCCAAGTCTGGGAACCTGTAATGTAGAGACTTCATGGATCTTGGTACTGTAATGGTCATGATAAGAAGACCATGCAATGCAATATTGATGAGATTCATAAAGCCCCTAGTAAGTAGACAGGAGTGATGGCCAGAAATTCTTGAGTGGGCCATTGATCGCCTTCAGGAGTATTGACATCCTCTGCTCTGGAAATGAGCTTAAATCCATCAAATTCCAAACAGGAAATGAATGCTGAGGTTTTCTACTGAATATCACTCTGCCACCTCACGCCAAGCGTTTTATACGACGCCATCTTCATATGTGTCTCCTTGTCATGGTTTTGAGCCCTCTGAATAGCGTGAACCCTGCCCAGTGATTACCTGGCAGTGTTAAAATAAAGTATGCTGCCGACACCCCAGCGTGACAGACGAAAGGATGGCCATAATCTTCCATTTTCACTTCCAAGAAGGTTATGTTCACTGTGTAAAAAATATGTTTCTGAAAAGGAACATAGGACCTGTAAAAGAAAAGAGCCACCCATTTATATGTGAGTCTTATTTACCCAACATACCGTATCATCTTCAGTCTAGAGAACAAAAGTCTCTCCCAGAGAACCCTTTGGGCCATCGTGTTACCTTGAGAAGGCTTCACGGTGTGGCTCAGTGAGGTGGTGTGTGGACAATTTGCATTTTCTTCTGGAAGTGTGGCTCTGTTAATTACAGACAGCATCCTCAGCCTTCCAGAGCCTCAGGCTTGTTCTCTCCACTTACCCTAACTTAGCTACCCTGCAGAATCCAACACAATTTCTCCTGCCCTCTGACTTCAGCGGTCCTGATTTACGTCACCCAATTTAAACCATCACAAATTGGGTTTATAATGCTCAGTTAGCTCATGATTAAGCCCTGTCTCCCCCAAGAGTCCCTGTGTTGCTGTTTATTTTGCTACTGAACCCTTGAAGGTCTATAGCTCGTGATACAACTAAACAGGAATGAGGCTGGTTTTAAGCTGTGAGAAATTGGCCTTGTTGCATGAAGGCCATACCTGATGCTTTGCCTCATCTGTCCGACTAGGGTGTAAGCAGGATTGATAACATGAACACCTCACACTTGAACCAGAGGCTTGGCCATGCATAGCACTGAAAAGATCTTTGAGAGGGGCGCCTGGGTGGCTTAGTTGGTTAAGCGTCCGACTTTCGCTTAGGTCATGATCTCACAGTTCGTGGGTTCGGGCCCCACATCGGGCTCTGTGCTGACTGCCAGCTCGGAGCCTGGAGCCTGTTTCAGTCTGTGACTCCCTCTCTCTCTGACCCTCCCCTGCTCACGCTGTCTCTCTCTCTCTCTCCTAGAAATAAAAATAAAATAAAATAAAATAAAAAAATTAAAAAAAAAAAAAGATCTTTGAGAGAAAAAGCCAAAGGAGTGATAAGGGATCAGTGAGAAGCATCTAAGACAGCAGCATTAGCATCAAAATAATTTATGTTTATTTTATTTTTGGGAGAGAGAGAGAGAGAGAGAGGATCCAAAGCAGGCTCCAGGCTCTGAGCTGTCAGCACAGAGCCCGATGTGGGGCTCAAACCCATGGACTGCAAGATCAAGACCTGAGCTGAGGTCGGTGCTCAACTGACTGAGCCACCCAGGCGCCCCTAAAATAATTTAAATGAAGAAATTCTTTCCAACCTATAGGGAAGTCAGAGAACCACAACACCTACTCAAATCCTTCTCTGATTCGTTTGGATTCATTATAGTAATCATCCACCCAGGTGTCATTGACTCTCCAGGATCGGAGATTTGTATTATCCCTTGCGTCTGTTATATTGCAGTCTACAGTAAGGGGAGAGCCTGTAAAAACAAATTCATAAATATTACATGAAAAATCTATAAAAATAATCAGCTAAACAAACACCCCTTGCTGTTGAGCCCAGAATATCTTTTCATTACCAAAAATCCACCTTGGAGGTCAATGTTAATCTACTTCGTTCCCTCCCTGGACAGAAATCATAGGGATAAGTGGCCTTCCAGGGTGTCTACTGTAAAGAGATATACATATGCTGCCGAATGTCACCAGCATCTGGCCAATGTCCTCCAAAGCATTAGGGACACAAATACTAGTTCTGGTCATAGGAAACTTGGCAAAGAACTTTAGAGTTTACAAAGTATTTCACACACATTGTCCCCTTAGGTCTTGATATCCTCAAAACTATCCTACAATAAAAAAGAAAGAGGAGGTGCTATAAGGTCCATTTTACAGATAAGGACACCAAAGTTCAGATAGATTAGTGACTTGCCCCCAAGGTCACACATTCAGGAAAGAAATGAGACATAAACTCTGGTTTTCTGTTTGTAAATCTTCCAAATACTTCACCAATGTGACTCGGACTCTGCACACATTCACAAATTATATTGAACAATTTTATATTTATATTTTATTTTTATATGTATTTATTTTATATTTTTATTTTGTTTGGTCCCATGAGCCTAATAAATTCTATTTACACGACATTAAAAAAATTACTCTATTGCTAAATAGTCTACTTCATGTTTCTTTATTCTAGCTGGAATTAAGTTTTTTTTTTTAAAAAAACCTCTAAATTATAACATATGTATAGTTAAAACATATAGAATATAAATGTAAAGCAAATATCCATACCACCTTCACCCCATCAAGAAAATAGCATGGGGGTGGGCGCCCGGGTGGCTCAGTCGGTTGAGCATCCAACTCTTGATTTCAGCTCAGGTCATGATCCCAGGATCGTGGGATCGAGCCCCACATCGGGCTCTGTGCTGGGAGTGGAGCCTATTTGGACAAGAGTGTCTGAACTATTAGTCAGTCTTCACATTTCCACACCAAAATTATAAACAAATTCAGCAAAAACAAAATTTATTGAGATTTTGGCTCTCCCTCAAAACAAAGGAAATGTGTTTAGTAGCTCAGTCTTGAGTGTGTTATTTCTTCTATAGGTTTCTAAAGATAGATATTTAAAAATCAGATTAAGGATGTTCCCTTATATTCCTGGTTTTAAAGGAAGGTTTTTTTTTTTTTTTTAAATAATAAATTCCTAGTTCAGGTGTTCATGGCTTTTCGGTGTCTATGAGGTAAGTGTATTATTATTTCTCCTTTAGTTTGTTAACGCAAAATAAAAGAATGAATTACCTAATAGGAAGCAACTTGGCATTGTTTCATGTAAGCCCAATTTAGCCACAATGTATCATTCTTTACGTATGCGGTTAAAATAAGTTTGCTAAAAATGTGCTTAGAATTTTTCATCTGTGTTGACAAATGAGATTGGCCTGAAGTTTCCGTTGTAACAATGTTCATTTTGGGTTTTAAGGGTTAGATTTTCCTGACATATAATGAGTTAATGACTGTTTCCTCTTTTCCTGCTCTGTGAAACGATTTGTTTAAATTTGTTAAATTTCTTTCTTAAATGCTTTGTAGAGCTCACCTGGAAAGCCAACTAGATCCGGAATTTTGTTCGTGGCAAGATTTTTAAATTTATAGTCTTATTTGTGTTCCAAAATCTTGTGCCAGATCCTCTGTGCTGATTTTTATAGAAACTGCCCATTTCTTTATAGATTTTCAAATCTTTTGGCATGAAGTTTTTCGGAATATCCTTTTATAATCTTTTTCATGTGTCTGTGATCTATGGTGATGGCCTTTTTCCTTCAGATTGTCCTTTCCTTCTTTTCTTAATCATCTAAGGGTTAGCCATCATCTCCCACTTTCACAAAGCCAACTTCTTTGTTAGTCACTCAATTGCACATTCATTTACTCTTTCACTATTTTCTGCTATTACTTTTCACCTCATCTCTTCCATTTCTGTTGGATTTACTTTGCTTCTCCTTTTCTGTCTTCAGAGGTGAGTGTGCAGTTCATAGATACCTCAACCGTCTTCCTTTCCTAATTCAGGTTAACAAGTGTGCACTGATCAAATCTTTGTATCTCCTGGACCTCAGTGTAATCTTGTCATTAGTATTCATTGTCAAATAATTTTCTGATTTCTATTTTTATCCATGAGCTATTGAGAGGGTTTTGTTTATTTGATTGTTTTCCAGCCTGTATGGTTATTCTAATTGTCTTTTTATTACTTATTTTTAACTTAAGTGTCTTATGGTCTGACAATATGTAGTTTATATGCTTTCAATCTGTTGTTTTAGCCCAATATATGGTCTATTTTATCAAACATTTCTTTTTGATTAGAAAGAATGTGTAGTCTGTAGTAGCTGGGCACAGGACTCTGTAATATGCACATCAGGCCATTTGTTGGACACCTTTTGTTTGTCACGATAGGATGTTCTGTTTGTCTCTTTCATTAGCGACTGTGAAAACTGTCGTTAATATTATCCCATTATTAGTGTAGATTTATCCATTTCTCCCTGTAATCCTGAACTAACTTTCTCTCTTTCTGTATGTACACACACACACACACACACACACACACACACACACACACACCATTAAGGCCATGTTATCATGTATCTACAGATTCAAACATGAACTTTCAATCATTATGAAGTACCTCTGTTTACCTCTAATAATGCATTCTGCCTTTGGATCTACTTTGATATTAGTATAATTATACCAACATCACTTTGGCTAGTGTCTATATAATATATCATTTTCTAGTCTTTTCCAGTATCTTGTAAACAGCTCAGAGTTTTGATGTCTTGTTTCAAAGCCAGTACAACAATCTTAATTTGGAGCATTTAGTCCATCATGTAATTGGTGATATATGTGTGTTTAAATCAACTATCTTATATAGATATTTTATTTGTAGCATCTGTCCTATATCTGTCTTTTCCTCCTTGCTTTCTTTTGTTCCTTCTTTTGGAACTTACCTTCTTACCTTGCTCCTACTTACGTACTCCATATAATCCTTTATTTTAAAAATTATTATTAGGTTACCCTAAATACTAAAACATAGATCCTCAAACGTATCAAAGTCTGATAAAACTGATATCTCTACTCTCTTCTAAGAGAATGTAAAGTCTTAGAATGTAATTACATATAGGCAAATGCTGTTAGGAATCTAATTTCATATATATTTTAAATCCCACTAGCAATCGTCATTATTATTGCCTTATGAAGTCAAGATTCATTGAGATTTGCTCACATATTTACACCAACATTGCTCTTTCATTCCCTCTGACAGAGCTGATTTGCCATCTGGAAATATTTCCTTCTGCTTAAAAACATTGCGTTCCTTTTAAGACTGGGCTTGGCAAATTTTGCCATTTTTAGTTTGTCATATTTTCACTGATTATAAAATTAGCAGTGTTTTTTTTTCAGCAAACAAGCTCTGTTATTTCCATTAAAGATTCAAACAGTGGTTTTACCGTTGCACACTGAGGGTTCCTTTATTTTTCTGTTTTCCCTAACTTTTAAGATACTTTTCCTTTCATTTTGGTTTTCTGCAGTTTCACGATGGTATTTTAAGGTGTAGGCTGGGTTTTATTTTATCCTGCTGGGTCTTCCTAGCTTCCAGAGTCTTTGAATTGATGTGTCTATCATTTGGAATATTCTCAGATAATCGCTTAAGTAATATTGCTTCTGCTCTCATTTTTCTCTTTTCTCTTTCTTCTAGGACTGTAATTATGTACATGTTGACTCTGTGGATCCTCTTTCTGTAAGCTCTGTATTTCCTGTTTTTTTCTCTCTCCGTGCTTAATTCTGGGCATTTTCTCCCAAACTATATTTCAGCTCAGTAGTTCTTTTTTCAAATGTCTAATATGTTATTACATGCTTTATTGAATTTTTTGTTTTGGTGATTATATTTGTCAATCTTGGTGTTTTGTTTGTTCTTTTTCAAATCTGATATGCTATTCTTTTTAAAAGTTTGCAGTTGTCTTTTGAAAAGGTCAATCATGTCTTTTCCTTCCTTGAACATTGTAAGCACAACATATATATATACAGATCTGTGTGTATATATATATACAGATCTGTATATATATAGGGCCCTGGGGATCTGTGGTCTACCATCCAGAATTTACTGAATCAAAAGTTATAAATATTTGTGAAGGGTCTGAATACATACTGGAATTTCCCTCTGCAAAGTTTATACAGGTCCCTTGATTTATTTATATATTTAGCAACTATTCTTGAGCATCTTCTTTTTTAAAAAATGTTTATTTATTTATTTTGAGAAGAGAGAGAGGGAGAAAGAGCAAGTAGGGGAGAGGCAGAGAGAGAGGGAGAGAACCTCAGGCAGGCTCCACATTGTCAGCAGAAACCCCAACGCGGGGCTCGATCTCACAAACTGTGAGATCATGACCTGAGCTGAAATCAGGAGTCAGATGCCGGATCGATTGAGCCACCCAGGTGCCATAAGCATCTTCTGTGTTCTAGAAATTGTTCTGAGCACTGGTGATATTGGAAGGAACAAACCAGATGCAAAGCTTTCTCTTAAGAATGATAGATTCAAATAGAATTAGAGATAACAAGACAGCTTCAAAGTATGTGAGGTCATGACAAGTACTTTATGAAAACACAGAGAAAGCTTGAGGGATAGAGCATGACGGTGAGGGATGTGTGTTATTTCAGTGCAGTGGTCAGGTGAGATGACATTCATTGGAGACCTGACAGAAGTGAAGAAACAGACCATGGGGATGTGTGTGGAAGAGCATTTCAAGTAGAGGAATCCGCATGTGTGAAGTCGCTGAGGTGGAAGTGGGCTTGACTATTAAGGAACAGCAGGTACAGCAGTGTGCCCAAAGCAGCAGAGCGGAATGGAGAGCTGCAGTCAACACGGTCCAAACACCTGTGAAGTGCCAGCAAGGGGAAGCCAACCACGGAGGGCCATGCGGGGAATGCAAGGATTTTGAATTTTATTCTGGGTGAGATGGGAAACCTCTGGAGAGTTTTAAACTTAAACATTTTAAAGGGATTGCTCTTATTCGTGGCTGGTCATGTGTTAGAACACCCTCTATATTATCCTTGCTAATATTTGGTATTATATGTGTTTTATCCTTACCAATTTCATGGATAGATATCATTGGTTTAGTGTATGTTTCCTTTATTGCAGATGAATATATTTTCATATTTTCTTTGTCTTCTTTTTCTTCTGTGAACTATTCATTTGCTCCATTTGGATTATTCATATTCCTTGACTTGCTGGTATTTTCGATAGAAATTATAGTACCTGTTTTTTAATCTCTGTTCCAAATATTGTCTCTTAGTTTATCATTCACATTTTGATTTGACCATTTTTTATATACACAGACATTTAAATTTTTTATGATAGTCTAATTTTTAATCTGTGATTTCTTCCACTGATTTTTTTGTGTAGAAAGTACATCTTTCCGAGGTTGGACATAAATTTACCTTTTATTAGCATCATTATTCTATTATTTGAGGGAGAATAAGTGCTTGTGAGTGGGAAAAGTACAAAGAGAATCCTAAGCAGGATTTGGGGCTCGATCCCCTGACCCTGGAACCATAACCTGAGCTGAAATCAAGAGTCAGGTGCTCAATCAACCAAGCCATCCAGGTGCCCTGATTTATCTTTGTTTCCAATTGTACTTTTGAGGGTTTATTTTTATATGTAGTTCCTTAATTCATCAAAAAAGTTTTTTTGTGTCTGATATGAGGTAAAGAATGAACTATAAATTCTTCACATTTAACAAGTTTTACTAATATCACACTTACACTATATCTCTTTCTCTACACATCTCCTCTACTAAATTTCTGTGTATTCTAACATAAGCTTATTGTTTTCCATTATGTTGTTCTAATCTTTCTATTTGTATACAAATATCAGTATTCACTTATTATAGCTTTACTAGAAAAGATCTCACTTTATTTCTTCTTTTTTTTCCCTCTTCATTTCTTCTATTCAATTGTTTCCTGCCAACTTTTTCCAACATTTTTTGACATGAATTTTTAAAAATCCTCGTCAAATTTCAGGACAGTCAATGAAATTTAATTGGTTTTATATTAAACATGTAAATTCTTCTGCTTCTAGTGATTTCAATGGCTTCAATCATTTTACTCACCAAGTTGTACTTCAATTGAATTGTTTTTTGGATAAATGATTTTAGGAATTCTTCCTGCATATCCATGTGTTTCTGCTAAGAAATCAGACCCACATGAAACTGCATTAGAATCAGGTATGATACATTCCCAACTACTTATCCAATGCCAGTGTAAAGAAAGCATGGCACTAAACATTAGTCAAGGAAACATTAATAAACATTAGTCAAGGAAAAAACAAAATTCATGGCATGATGAAATACCACCCCATGAATGCATATTTTTAAACTAGAAATAGCTGAATTGCTAAGGAAGAGCCCTAAATGCTGGGCTACCAGGAGAGTTCTCTTCACCGTCCTGTATTTGGTATATATAACTGATGAAGTTGTGGAATAAAATCTCATTAGCTAATAATCCAAATGCAGTTTGTAAGCAGTGACTCTAAGCAGAGCCCTGGCCTGGGTCCTAGATGGAGATAATGATCCTAACATCTCACTGCTCCATTCTTCATCCCAGCTTTCCCATATTCTTCACATCTTGTCCTCTTCCGTTATTCTTCCGCTCTTTCATCTCTTCACTACAGTATTCCTGTCTTGCCTTGTGTTGACTTCCCAGCCTTTCATTTTTCTCCTCTTCTTCCCTTCCCAATTTGTCCACCAATATTTACCAATCACCTGCCTAGCCCCATATTCTTCCTCTATATTTGGAGTGGGACGTGGAGAAGTTATATGAAGAAAGCTAGGAAAATGCAAAACCAAACATCCTTTATAATGACAATATTGGCACCTTCTACAAAATGTTCAAATTCAGTGTGTTCCAAACAGAAGTCATCACTGGCCAGTTAATGTACCACCTTGCTCTGGATCGTACACAGCTAAAATCTGGAAGTTGTTCTAGGCAACAGCCCTTCTCTCACTTCTTCAAATTATCAATCACCAAGTCAAGCTAATTTCTTCATGTGTGCCTCCTTCTTCACAGCTAAACCCTCTATTTTCCACTCTCTGCTCTTACCTAAGTGCTCTTAGTCATCTCCACCCTTCCATTACCATCTAATGGCTAAGGACTTTGAAAGTTGCAACTCCAGACCTTTCTCTAGAACATGGCTTTGGCCTACTTGACACCTCCTCATGGGCACCTCCCAGTACTCAGCTTGCCAGTGACCAAACTCATGATCTCTCTCCTAAATCCAGTTTTCCTTCAGAGTTATATTATTTCATCAAATAATATCACCAACCAGGCTGTTGAGAATGCCGAAAGACCTAGCTCCCTTGACCCTGCCATATCTTTTACCCCATATTCAATCCAACGCTAACACCTGTGGGTTTTACCTCCTAAAATTCCTTGAACCCAGCCACATCTCTCCATCTTCAGTGTCACCATGTTGCCTGTGCCTCCCTGATATCTCACCTGCATTTCTGTACCTGCCTTCTACGTGCCACTCCTACCTCTGTAGAGATCGTTCTGTGCACAGCCACACTGAGCTTTCAGGAATGTAAGTCCCATCATGCTGCCCTCCTGCTCTCAGCCCTCTGGCTGCTTACCATTGTTCCTGGGATGAACTCCATGCTCTCTGCTTTGGATTGCATGCCCCCCCCCCCATTCTTGGCCCCTGATTACTTCTCTCACCTCATTACCTTGCATGACGTCCCTCACTCAGCATCACTCCAGCCGACCTGCCTGCTTCTCATTATTCACACCTACCATGGTCTGTTTTGTTACAAGGCCTTCACTTCAGTTCCTCTCCCAGTCTGGAAAAATCCCGCCTACTCCCTTACTCAGTTGATGCTTCCTGACTGTCAGCATCACTATTATCACGAAGTTTTCCCTGACCCACAGACTTCTCAACAGGTCTTTGTCTGTCTGATCTCACATTTTCCATTCCTTCATTACCTTAATCTCCTTGTTAATTATACATCTCGCTAGCATATTATCTGACTTATCTCTGCCTCTCCTCCCACCTCAGACTTCAAAGCTCCATCAGAGCAGCGGTCATGGAGCTGCCACTTTCCTCCTTATCGTGCTCTCTCTACTAAGAACAGGACCCAGCCTTGGCAGGCACTTAGTAAAGAGCCACTAAACTGTTGCCTGAAGAAGGACCCCCGGCCAATTCCACTCAGATTCTGATGATCAGCACTCTTGTAGGTACTCCAGCAGCGTCCAGTCACAGTGATGGCCGAAGCAGGCTGCTTTGGGTCCCTCTTCAGCTCTTGCTCAACCATCTCAAGACTGGTCTGGTCCATCACAAGTGCAACTTCATCCCTCTACATCCGAAGGCTCTGCAACGGCTCTGCAGTAAAGCCTGCGTGTAACTGGCTCCCTTAATCTTGACCCTGTTTCATTCCATGGCCTCAGCTCCCTCTGCTCCATGCTCACGTATGCTCTACCAAAATTCCTTTTAGACCCAACACAAAGTATACTGGTGGACAATTTTATGCTTTGTCTTAGATTAGTCCCTCTGCCCCGTCTCACTCTCTACTTCTATAAATCTGACTCATCCTTCACAATTCAGCTGAGAGGACACTTCCTCTTGGAAGCCTTCCAAGGCCACTTGCTTGCTACTCTTGTGGCTACTTCTGATTCTTTTCCTGTTCCTCGGACATAATCTATAACTCTATCCTTACCACATAATGGTAAAATGATTGATTTATGCCTCCAGCTCCACTACTGCCAGGCTGAGAGCTTCTCAACAGAAGAAACAATGGGTTGACGGGGTGTTTTTTAAAACATTTTTTAATTATCAGGTTCTAACAATTTGGGGCATATAATAGATCATAAATAAGTGCTTATTGCAATGACATGAAATATAGACTATTGAACTCAATGACCTCTTGAGGTAGCCTTTGAAATGTTATGTTTCAACAAATTCCTTTGGCTACTCATATAAAGCTAGAGCATGAGAGTTGTCAATCATGTTGTTAATAAATAGGTCTGTGCCTAGTCTAGGCCAGGCACTGGGCTAGGTGTTGGGGATTGAGCTGGGAACAAGACAACTTTTGCTTCCCTTTGGAGAGATAAAAGGTGACGTTATCTCTCCAAAGACGTTAAAAGCATACAAATCATCAAATAGGGGCACCTGGGTGGCTCTGTTGGTTAAGTGGTCAACTTTGTCTCAGGTCATGATCTCATGGCTTGATTTAGAGCCCCATGACAGGACCTGCACTGATGACTCAGAGCCTGGAGCCTGCTTCAGATTCTGTGTCTCCCGCTCTCTCTGCCCCTCCCCCGCTCATGCTCTCTGTCTCTCAAAACTGAATAAACATTAAAATTTTTTTTAAATTATCATATGTAATACACTTAATTTTCTTAATTAAAAGGTTCTAGGTGGGAAGCAGGAAGCCATTCATACTGAACACGTGCCCCCAAGAGAGCCACACCATTATGAAATTGCTAGGTACCACCCAGCATTATGGAGTCTGAGAGAAATCAGTCACAAACATAACGGTCTAAGTCAAAGAAGTATTCAGTCTTCAGTTCTTCCCATTTAGATGAATAAGCAAAGAAAACAACTATCTACTGACAAGAGAGCAAATGGCAATAGCAAGAACTCCTTGCTGAACATGTTGAAAAGAAGTAAGGCTCATGTGACCACTGAAAGCCTTAGTCCCGGCCCTGTTTCTGTCCTAACCGGCTCTCCAAGTTTCCTAAGTTACTCCCTTCTGGGTCTCTATAAAATCAATGGCCTAAGCTAAATTATCTTTAGGGTTTCTTCTACCCCAAAGATTCTGCGTTCAAGTCTCCAGGTCATATGTTCAAGTCAATTGGCTTCCCAAGGTTGAGAACTGATGCCCCACGAGCATCAAATCCAGAGACCTTGAACTCTGTGTGCACGGGAGGGGAGGCCAAAGCTGGAATGGCCCAGCAAAGCAGTCACAGTAGTGACAGAGGAGGAAAATAAGAGTCACAATAATATCTACCATGTTCTGAACACCTATACTTTGCCAGGCACCCCGTTACCTGCTTTACATATGTGCTTTCATTTCATTTCCATACCAAGCGTGTTGAGTATTCTGTTTTCCCAGATGAGAAAACTGAACTCCTTGTGCCCTTTGTTCCCCTTCTTTCTCCCCTCTGATTCTAACAATAGCAACTTTGAGAGCCTGCTAACCCTCAGGAAAATCAAGATTGAGAATCACTGCTGCCAAAGACAGCCATCTCATGCAGAGCCAAGAGGAAGCCAAGGCAATGGATATGAGTATATTTACTGATATTCACAGTGATGCTGTTTAGAACAGTGTACTGCTTCCCTCTGTGTGTCAGCCGGGCTTGACACGCGTAGTCCCCTCCGTCCTCTGCCGAAACGTTGCTCACTGAGAGCTTTATTCTCCAATGAGTAAACCGTCCTCCTTTAATCTCTTTACAGTCCTAAATGTGAAAATATATATACATGCATATCTTATTTATTTATTTATTTATTGAGAGAGGGAGAGAGACAGAGTACAAGCAGGGAGAGGGAGAGAGAGAGAATCCCAAGCAGACTCTGTGTGTAGTGCGGAACCTGATGTGGAGTTCAATCGCATGACCCTTGGATCATGACCGGAACCGAAACCAAGATTCGGATGCTCAGCCAACTAAGCCACCCAGGAGCCCTTATATATGTCCATTGTAATTCAAAGAGTATTTTGGTGTATCAGTTACATTCCTAGTTAACACCATGCTATGAACTGTGGGGAGATGCAAAAAACATGTGACTCCTAGACCATGGGTAATTTATAATCTAACTGAAGATGATTATCTATCTGTCTATCATCTATCTATCTATCATCTATCTATCTACTATCTCTCTATTTTCTATCTATCCATCCATACCCATCTATATCTGTTCATACATAGAAAGATGGATAAATATCTACAGAAGATTTGGCAAATAATATGTTACAAGCTACAGTGAATGCTGTAAATAATAAGTCGAATAGAAATTGAGAGGAGAGAAGCCTATGTGGGCTAGAAGGAAGACTATATGGAGGAGGATTGGGTTGGGTCCGCAGAGGAGTGCGGGAGGAGGGTGTGAACAGGCAGGAATGCCTTCCACCCCCAGGGGACCATATCTCCCAGTGGACCACTGTTGTGTGACACCACACCCCTTTGCCAAGACTGCAAGCCTAGGTGATTAATGACTGCTTCCACTGTGTTCCAGGCCCAAATACACCTTCTCAACCTGTCAGGGATTGGACTTCACAGAGGTCCAAAATAACTCTTCCAGAACATTCTGCCTGTGGCCCGAGCAATAGTCAAAGTGTGCCAGCTAGGCTTATGGGCAGATGTCACGTAACGTGTTACGTCACCCATGCTGCTGCATCAACAAGAACAACCTCGCCCCAAACCAGCGTGAGGTTGGCTTGGTCTCAGGAATGCCTTTCTCACTTGTCATCCTCAGCAACCACCCACAGGGCAGGCCTCAACCTCCATCCGTCTGTCAGAGGCTCACGTTCTCGTGCAAACCGCCACTTCTTCCATCTCACAGACCCACTTCTGAACATTTCCTCAAAAGTTGCCCCCTTTCTTTGGGAAGTGTCACTCCACAGAGTGACTTCTTGGATTATTGAGTCCATTTATTCATTAAAGCATTCAAGTTCCTGTTCTTTGCTAGTCAGTGAGAGGCCCTGTTATGCAGGAATGAGATACAGTCCCTGTCTTCAGAAAGCTCACAGTCATGTAATATAGAGGACAGACTTTAGGGGTTACCTTCATAAAGATTTAATTGCCTGAGTTTCGAGCTCTCGCCTCATTGAATCAGCTGTAGCTAGGTCAGGAGCAGACCCCATACTTAGTAGCACTGGAATAGCGTGATGGATCTACCTTGGAAGCTAAAACTCAATAATGCCAGAATGAGCGTTTGTTTATTTACAGTGTGAATTTCTAGAAGTCTTACATTATTCCCCATTTGGGAAATCCAATTACAATTGGACAGTTACTTAACAAACAGAATGGGGATTATTAGTAAGGGTCAGATGGGTGAAGGCATCAGATCCCATAATGTGATGCCACTTTCTTTGGAGGGGGGACACACAAAAAGCATTGAGTCCTCGGACTATGAAAACATTCTTCCCTGGATAGGGCCTGGATAGGGGCAATTCCTGACAGCCCTGAATATGTGGATACGTATATCCCTTTCTATGTTTCCATCGTTGACCAGTCCCTTTCTGATTGACTCATTCATCCTATCAAGATGTACAAATATTTACTCATATGGAAATCCACTCTTGATCATTTAAGAAGCAATCTTGATGGCTCCTGTCTGCTTACAGTAACTAGGACTGCTTCTCTGGTAGTCCATGAGGGCACCATTTTCGAGTTTAAATTCTCAGAAGGCCTTGATGGTTACATACAAATCTGTGAGTGGCAGCTCACTAACAAGATTTAAACTTAAAATAATAATAATAGCAGGCAACATTGGAATGTATTTTGTCTCCCAAGCACCATGAAGAACACTTTCAGCCTAGCACGTGCAGTGGTTGGAGGAATAAAATAACCCAGAGCATCTGGTTAAGATGCAGCACCTATAGGAGAGGGATAGAGATAGAACCGGTCAGGCAGCCAGGAGCCCAATCATAGAAAACCATGAAAATGGGATGAACTTTGCAGCTTTTCCAGCAAGAGAATGAGACGATCGTATTTGCCTTTGAGAATGATCTCAGGAAGTGCAGAGTCAGCCTAGTAGTGGAGCAGAAGTCACTATATTGAGAAGGAATTTGGAACTGAAAAAAGATTGGAGACATTATTACTTTTCAAATGTGAATACTTCACTGTCTATGAGAATAGATTATTTTATTTTAAAAAAATTTATTTTTTTTTTTGAGAGAGAGAGATAGAGACAGAGACAGAGCTCAAGCTGGGAAGGGGCAGAGAGAGAGGGAGACCCAGAATCTGAAGCAGACTCCAGGCTCTGAGCTGACAGCACAGAGCCTGATACGGGGCTCAAACGCACGAACTGCGAGATCATGACCTCAGCACAAGTCAGATGCTTAACTGACTAAGCCACCCAGGTGCCCAGAGAATAGATATTTTAATACTTGAGCCTTCTCCTCCATAACCCTTCAATTTCAAGGACCACCTCTACTCCTCTCGGTTTTCAATTCTCCCAGCCACTAGCTGGGCTTGGTCGTTATCCAGAACTACTATGTTTCTAAATTCCTGAAAACAAATATACCATTCTGATGATCATTTTTTTATTATTCCATCTCTTCCATTCTTTTCTTTTAACCAAATAGTCATATCTGATATTTATTTATTGAGTAATTACTAGGTACCTACACTGAACTAAGGGCTTACCAGATAGATGATTTCATTTACTCTTCAAAACAAGTCTGTGAGGCCATATCTCTCGAACGGGATTTAGTTGCAGAAAGCAAAAGCCTTCTAGCTATTTTAGGTAGAAAAGGATTTAACACAGGCGCTGACAAAATCCTAAGAAGTACTCAGGCAGTGAGATCTAAACCAGACCAAGCTGGTGAACTAGCTCACCGGATCCCTGCTACCTCTGGCATCACGGTGAGGTGGGAATCAAGACTCTGAAATACATCACCTGCAAGTCAGACACTAGCAGTTGCCACTACACAACTCATGTGTGTGAAGTCATGCCGCCTCTAGTAAGACCACACCAACAAATACCTCATCAGAAGGCACAGCCACTGCTTCTCAGCTCCCACAAAGCCAAGGTCTGGAACGCCGCTGCAGAAAAACCCCCATGCCCACGCTGTCCAGCAGGCAAAGCTGGCTGATCTACCCTTTCAGGGAAGCCAACTGAAGAAGTCACATCTGGAACCTTAGGTGCAGGAAACCCTGGAACACTGTAGGGTGTGTGTTTGGTCACTTTGATTTTGTTCTTGTTTTCTTTTTAGCTTTATAGCCTCGATAGTGTTTAAAGAGGCTCACGATGGACAGTGAGCATCTACCCACCATATTCATTCTATTTTTCTACCTGAACTTTCTATCCATCAAGCCAATTTTTCTATCTTCTCTTGAATCAGTCCTCTTGACCCTTCCATTTGGTATTAATTACCACTTTCCTTCTGGTATCATTTCCTTTCCCATCATGTGGCCGTCACTTTACTGACCCCCTTTCAAAATCCCTCAACACTGTTGCCCTTTATCCTTCCAGCATATTCAGCCTGCAAAACCCCATCCTAGGTTGGACCCGCCATCCCTCTCCTACATGCCTACAATCCGATGTGCACTGTGGGAGAAAACCACATCACCATGAGTCTTGGCACCACTACTAATTCATGATCCTCACCTTAGAATTTCTTTGCCTTCAACTCTCTCATTTACCTACTCACCTGCACTGTTCTTTCTAAATGACCTAACCTCTCCCTCCAACTAAAGGAGAAAAGAAGGGCCACCAGGAATGAGTTCCCTCCACTTACTCTCTTCTCCTTTCCCCTCATTCTGTCTGTTCTATTTCGTACACTCTCCTAAATGGTCCTCGTTTAATCACTGAATTTCTGAAATAGCTTCAATGATCCACACAACACCATCCACAAGTCCTTCCAATTTGTTCCCTGCAGCACCTCTGTGAGGACTTTCCTAACACGTAAAGAAGCTTAGCGTGTCATTCTCCTAATAGTGTGATTCGCTGTGAACATACATGAAGTGGGGAAAGGCTATGTGCAGGTTAGCATATAAGATCTTCTACTTCCTAGCATCACCTTACCACACTCTGACATGGACCCTGGACTCTAACTAATGTTGCCAAACACCATTCTTTTTCTTACCTGATCCCTTTGCACCTGCTGGGTTTTTTTTCTAACTACCATCATTTTTTCAGCTCCCCCCCAGTTTCATTGGTATTCATTCTTTCAGCAGTGCAATGCTCACCTCCTTTACAAAGCATTTTCCTGGCAAAGACCAGACAGATAATAGGCTCTAAGTGCCTGGAGAATTGATTCCAATGCTCTCATTTGACAGAAAAGAAACCAATGAGTCCCAAAAAGTAACTCAAGGTCTGAACTAGATAGTAGCAAAAACAGAGCCACAACAGAGGTCACTGGTGGGGCAGTTTCAGAACAACCTCTCCCCTTCATACTGCCTGGCTCCTAGTCTCCGATCTGCTCAAAATGAGCGGATATTTTAAAAATAAAGATGCCTGAACCTCACCCATGGATAGTCTAATTGAGGAAGTAGAAGCCAAGTCCAAGCGAGTGCTTTAAAAAAAAATCCATTCTTAATACTGAGGTCATGACAAAGTTGATTCTAAAAATCTAACTCTCTCCAAATGTCAAGTGCTTTCAAATCTATGACCACAACAGGTCCAGGACACGTGGAAAAAATTTCGAGAAGAGTTCTACTGTCAAGACTCTAAAGGGTCATAATACCCATGCCAGGAGGTGATTGTTGCAAGGCTGCAAGGTGGAGACAGAATGCTGGGGGAGGAGTAGGTGGAAGCCATGGAGAGGACCGTGTGACACCATATCCTGAGAAGGCCAAAGTTGGACTTGGAAAGCGGGTAATGCCGCAGTCAAAGCCAACTGAGGCTGAGGGGACTGTGGCCTGGCAATAAGTACCTTCTGAGCAGGACAAGAATACAGCCAGGGAATTTTTTGTCCAAGGAAGCTCTGTGCCCAACGTGGAGCTTGAACTCATGACCCTGAGATCAAGAGTTGCACGTTCTACTGACTGTGCCAGCCAGGCATCCCTTGGAACAGGATTATTGTTAATTATTAAACTGTAGTCAGAGCCAATGCTAATAAGAGGATAATGAGAGAGAGTATGCAAACTGTTTATTATACTTCCTGACACACATTAAAGGAATACTTGTCATGCACTTTTTTCTACTGGCCCAATAGTTAATAAGAAAAATGTAAAATATTGGAGATAGAAAGAACTCCGAAGCCATCCACCCTTTCAGTAGAAATTTACTGAACATTTCCTCAGGGCCAGGTGTTAGCCTCAGAAGTGAAGAAGGCACAGGTGGTAGCTATAATGTCTATAAAGATGAAATCTCATTCATGGAAAGCTGGGTGTTTAGAACTAACTATCCCAAATTACCCTGAAGGGGACAGCCAACAGACTGATAAGACAGTGCTTTGACAGATCTATGGGTGTAGGAGACAAAAGCAAGAGTCAGGGCCCGACAATAAGGAACATCCTATGAAACCCTGAAGTCATCAGTTGGGATTGAAATGGCCATGCAATTTGGTTAAACCACTAACATCATGGCCTGAAAAGAAGACCGAGTCAATCCCAACTTCAAATGATGATTCTCACAAGTTTGCCATTGTGCCAAGCAGGCCAGGCACAAAGTCCTACATACAATATGATTCAATTTCAATGAAGTTTGTAAGCTGACAACACTAATCTATGCTATTATAAGCCAGGGGGTTAGGGAAGTACAGTCCATTGGAAGATGGCAGAAGCGGGCCTTCTGAGGTGCTAGTGGTGTTTCAGTTCTTGACTTTGATCATTGGAAGGGGTAACCAAAGGGTAGGTTCACTTTCTGATAATCCATCAAGCTTGTCCACTTACACTTCATGAATTTTCTATACATACACTGAACCTCAATGAAAATTTCTCATGCATTCCAAACATTGGTACCCAGAGTATATAAATATATAAAATCTCCTGTAAGTCTTACAAAATGGCAAGAAAAATGAAAAAAATAAATAGGGCAAAAGATAGGATTTAGCAATTCCAAGGTTTTAAACATGGTCAATAAACATATGCAAAGGTTGTTCAATCTCAACAATAATTAAGGAAAAGCAAACTAAAACAACAGCACAGTAACATTTATACCCACCAAGCTGATAAAAAAATATAAATCTTATAATACAAAGTTCTAGATAAAGGTTTTAGGAAGTCTATAATATTGCAGAAGAGAGTATAAGCTGATAAAAAAAATTTTGTCAAGGAACTCGGCAGCATCGAAAATTGAATATTTTATACATACCCTACAATCTAACAATTATAAAGCTAATCGGAATGTACCCTAAAAAACTTATGCATCAGCAAACATGCTTTAAAACACATAAGGACGTTCATTGCCACAGTCCTTGTGAGAGCAGAAAATGGAGACAAAGTGAATGAATGTGAAGCATGTAATAGAAAGGATCAACAAGGCCAAACCTGGATTCTGTGAAAAAAAGAAATAAAACTGACAACTCTCTTATGAGAGAGTCTCTAATCCCGTGAGACAGTGAGAGACAAATCCATTGTAACAGGGATGAAAAGAAGAACCTTTTGGCAGAAACAGGCATTAAAAGAGCTAAGGTGATGAACTGTTGCATGCCAGAGTATCTGAAACATTTAATGAAATGAGCAATTTCCTACGAAAAGGAAAATTTACCAAAACTCTTTCAGGAAGAAATAAGAAATTGGTAAAAGCCTATCTCCATTAACCAAGTGGAATTGGTAGATAAAAAGCTTTCCACAGAGAACACTCACACCCCAGATGGCTGTATTGACAGGTGCTAACAAGCAGAGTTACAGGAAAACTAATCCAATCTTAAATAACCAGACTGGGCTCCTCCATGCCTAGGATTATGTCTTAGACATTAACATCTGCTGGTACAGCCAAGGAAAGAGAATGTTCGAGGTGAAAACACAAGGTGCAGAAAGGTGAGTCAAGGATTTCGTGTTTGCATAAAAAGGGAAAGACATAGACGTAGTTTCAATTGCTTGGATAGCACGATACAAAAATAATGCAAATAGAAGAAACTAATAAAGGCAGCCACATGCCAGGAGAGGTGTGATGGGTTCAGGGCAAATACAACTCGGAAGTGCAGTAGACACTTTCCAGGGGTGATGTTTTACACTTTGTGATTATTGAATCATGTGCATGTAGTACCCATTCAAACAAATTTATTAATTTGTTAGAATAAAAGAATAACCGAGGATAGTTCTAAAAAAAATATAATGGGAGGTGGTAAATACAAGGAATAAAATATTACAAAGTTATAATAACCATAAATTTAAAAATCAATAATCACCATGGTAAAATTATCAATAGCAATTGGCTAACAAATCTGTCTTAGGTACACAAGTCTCTTTACCAACTCTGGCCTTAAAAGATACAACTTAAACTAAAAACAAGTAAGTTAAAAAATTTTTTTTTCATGTTTATTTATTTTTGAGAGAGAGAGAGACAGACAGAGCACGAGCAGGGAAGGGGCAGAAAGAGAGGGAGACACAGAATCCGAAGCAGGCTCCAGGCTCCGAGTTGTCAGCACTGAGCCCGACATGGGGCTCAAACTTATGAACTGTGAGATCATGACCTGAAATGAAGTAGGATGCTTAACAGACTGAGCCACCCAGATGCTCCCAAAACAAGTAAGTTTTAAAGAAGTAGAAAAATATCAATAGGAAAATTATTTTTTTTTTACCTTGTACCACGTTATTGAATCCAAAACAAAGCTCTGTGGGAAGTTCAGATGACAAGTAAGGCTGCTGTCTTTTCCGGCATGTAATATCTGTTTGTATTCATCTGATAAAATCAGTTGACTGTTTCCAGAAATACAATACCAATATTTTCTCAGCACAGTTAGGTTTACATGGATTCTGTGACAGGTGTTTGTGTAGCTGTAAGAAATGGCAAATTGAAACCATGTAAACTCCAACAGTCACAAAATCAGATGAATCTCCAGATTGCCAAATGATCTTCAAGATATAGCACAAGCCCTCTGCCTCAAACAAGGTGGGATACATATCACAAATCATTAATTACAAAGGAAAAATAATATTTATATTGTGGAAACCCTGGACAAGTGATTCAACCGAACACCACCAACGAGGGGCAAATGGACACCATGAACCACTGTGTGTTGTCTGAAGAAGACACAAACTACATGCTATTCCAGCCAAGAAGGCTCAGCCTCAATGTACTCAGGAAGAAAAGTCTGGCAAAACCAAATGAAGGGATAGTATATAAAACAACTGTCTGTACTCCTTAAAAACGTCAATGTCATGAAGAACAGACAGAGGACCTATCCCAGATGAAAAGAGACGAAAATACATGACAGCCACATGCAATACGTGATCCAAGATTGGATGCTCTACCGGAAAGGAAAGAAAGAAATGTGTCAAGAAAAATTGAGACAATTGACAAAATTATAGTATGAATTGGGAGTTAGATAAAAATGTCATATGATAGTTAACATTTTCTGAATATGATAACTACACCATGTTTATGGAAGAAAATATTCTTGACAGCAAATACACATGGAGCTACTCCAGGCTAAAGGAACTAGATGCATACAACTCAAGCGTTTTAGAAAAAATGGCTTAGAAAAAACATATTGCGTGTAATATACATATACAGTTGACCCTTGAACAGCATGGGAGTTAGGGGCACTGGACCCTGTGCACTGCTGAAAATCTACATAGAGCTGAGCTACTGATAGCCCACCATTGACTGGAAGCCTTACTGATAACATAAACAGTGGATGAACACATATTTTGTATGTTGTGTGGATTATATATTGTATTCTTTAAGCATTTTTTAATGTTTTATTTATTTTAGAGAGAGAGACAGCGTGAGCAGGGGAGGATCAGAGTGAGACACAGAATCTGAAGCAGGCTCCAGGCTCTGAGCTAGCTGTCAGCACAGAGCCTGACTCGGGGTTGGAACCCATGAACCATGAGATCATGACCTGAGACGAAGTTGGATGCTTAACTGACTGAGCCACCCAGGCGACCCTGTATTCTTACAATAAAGTAAGCTAGAGGGAGGGGTGCCTAGGTGGCTCAGTCATTTGAGTGATTGACTCTTGGTTTCAGCTCAGTTCATGATCCCATGGTCGTGAGATCAAGCTCCCCTCTGGGCTCCACGTTGAGCAGGAAGCCTGTTTGGGATTCTTTCTCTCTCTCTCTGTCTCTCTCTCTCTACCCCTCTCCCCTGCTCATGCTCTCTCTTTCTCTCTCTAAAATGAAAAAAGAAAAAGGAAAAAAAAGAAAAAATAATACAGCTAGAGAGGAAAATGTTAAGGAAATAATATGGAAGAGAAAATACATTTACAGCAATGTACTGTATTTATCAAAAAATATCTGTGTATAAGTGGACCTATGCAGTTCAAACCCATGTTGTTCAGGCATCAGTCATATATGGAGAGAGACAGAGACAGAGAATTATAAGGTAAATGTGGCAAATGTTAAAATAATGAGGAATCTAGAGAAAAGATAGATGGGAGTTCTTTATACCATTCCTGTAAATTTTGCATGAATTTGAAATTACTTCCATGTAAAAATACGCAGTTTGCTAAGTACATCTCATATCTGTACGTTAATACTTTGTGAGAATTCACGTTTATTTTTTTTCCATGACAGACAGCATCTATGTCTACTTTCTAGGAAAGATTATCTTCCCCTGTTTCACAGCAACCAGATTTCCTATTTTAAATCCAGCCCAGACAGGGGCGCCTGGGTGGCTCAGTCGATCGAGTGTCCGACTTCGGCTCAGGTCATGATCTCACGGTTCGTGGGTTCAAGCCCTGGATCGGGCTCTGTGCTGACTGTCAGCTCAGAGCCTGGAGCCTGTTTCAGATTCTGTATCTCTCTCTCTCTGACCCTCCCCTACTCATGCTGTCTCTCTCTCTCTCTCTCAGAAATTAAATCCAGCCCAGACAGCTGATGAATCTGCGTGCCATACCATCTCCAGCTCTATTATTTCATAACCTAGCATCAAACAGGACTGCAGACCTCCACAAGACACCTTGTTGGCACTGTCATCTACACAGTGAGGGAAATTGTGGGAAGGAGCCAGGAAATGGGGGCTCACGGCCACTCCCACTCGTGTACCACTGGGCAAACGCAATCACCTTTCTGGAGGACCAATTTCACACATAACCTCAGCTAATTGTCCCTTCAACCCTATCAGGCCGGCATTACTTCCATTTTACAGATAGGAAAAGCAAGGCTCAGAGAGATGAAATCATTTGTTAAAGACATGCATGTCCATACGGAAAGGTAACAAAATTGAGGCCCTTAGGGAAAATTTGTCCACAAATGGGTTTTATTTAAGCCATACTCACAAAGCTTATTGAAAAGTCACACACACGCGCGCACACACACACACACACACACACACTCATACACTTCCAGGTTCCCTAGAAAAATTAGTAAATGGACTTGTGCTGTAGAGATCGCTGCCTTTGGTGCAACACATGCTTTCTGGTTCCCCACAACCCTCACCAGGCCCAAAGTTCTCCTCTCCATACTCCCAGCCCTGGGTCACTCATTTACATTACATCCTAGCATGAGGCTTAGCACAGGGCCTGGGACATATCTGATGCCTGGTCACTGTTAAATTCCTTTAAGCCATTACCAAAAGGTGCTCAAAGGAGGTGTATTCCTACCCGATTTTGGCACGTGTCACAAAAACTTCTGGCATTCTAAGAAAAAAAGCAGCAATAACAATAGGAGAAACAGACTCTCAAGCTGGTCTGGCCCGTGGCCTTTTTTCAATGGGAAAAGATGCATTTCATGTTCCAACAAGTGATTTACAAATCGGTTCTGTTTTAAAATGTGTTCACCGGAAACCGTCTGGTAACAATTATAAAACCGTATTTTATTCTTCTCACTGAGATTTCTTTTAAAAAATCTTTTTTTAATATTTTTATTTTGTTTTGAGAGAGAAAGAGAGAGAAAGAGACAGTGCAAGCTGAGGAGGGACAGAGAGAGAGGGAGACACAGAATCGGAAGCAGGCTCCAGGCTCTGAGCTGTCAGCACAGAGCCTGATGCCCGGCTCGAACTCACAGACTGTGAGGTCAAGACCTGAGCTGAACTCATAAACCGTGAGGTCATGACCTGAGCTAAAGTCGGACACTTAACTGACTGTGCCACCCAGGCACCCCTTCTCACTGGGCTTTCTATGTCTATTAACAGTTTATGAAGAATTTTCCCAAAAGAATTACATATATATATGTAATTCTTATATCATAGAATTCTATTATCATACACACGTGTGTACGAGAGAGAGGGAGAGACAGAGAGACAGAGGGACTTAGTTCTATTTTAAGTGAGAAACTTACTTTATAATACATTGGTAGATCCCAGTGTCCTCCTGTGTCAGGGGAAGAAACAAAATCCAGTTTTGCTCCTGGTGAATTCTAGACTGTGCACTTTTGGATATTGGGCTTTTGCTGGGATATTTGTACCACGTTACGTGTACTTTCCCAGATGTTGGAGACAGGTTTATACAATTAAAAGCAAATGGCTGGCCAGCGGAAGGTGTCTCCTTGTACATCCTAATATCCGTGCATGCATCTAGGGAAAGAAAGGGGTGGAGGGAATCATGAAAGAGAATGCTGGTGCTATTTCTAATTAGTCTTAACAAATGCCTCTTTAATTTTCCAGCCAATTTGAAATTGTATCAGAGAGTTTTCTCAGTGTGGGAGTTCCCTATGATAGTCTGCCCATCTGATTTATGGACAAAAATATGTCCATAAAACACATTTACTCATCCTCCCCAACTGGAATGATTTCTTTCTGTCCCTTCTTTTCTAACACCTTGAGCCCTTCCACCTGCCTGAGCAAACGTTCCTATTCCGAACCCTCTTTTCTGTTTCTTTGTGCTCTGCCACCAGTTATGTCACTCTGTCTCGAATAAAAGGTATTTCGTCCCAGAAAGGATTGTTTACAAATCTACTCATGTTAAGGTTCGTTTCTACTGAACGGCATGGCGTTGCACTGCACAGCGTTTCTTCTTGGAAGAAGTCTGTCTGTTCTGCTCACGGTGTCTTTGTTTTTACCTTGGGTCATAAAATGACCCTTTGTCATATAAAATAGTATCATATCCACTTGAGCATTTGGATTCAAGACTTCCAAATCTGCTTATCCACACCTCCTCCTCACATCGCCCACCCAACCTCTCCCTCCACCCCTC
The DNA here is from genome assembly GCF_008692635.1 of Crocuta crocuta. Classification (NCBI taxonomy): domain Eukaryota; kingdom Metazoa; phylum Chordata; class Mammalia; order Carnivora; family Hyaenidae; genus Crocuta; species Crocuta crocuta. The sequence goes on from NW_027551558.1 coordinate 4,746,507, forward strand.
CCAAACTCAAAGGGGGACATTTGGGGCTGCGGAGCAGATGCTGGCAACTTACTGTTTCCCCACTCGGTGTAATTGGACTTGGTCCCCAGGGGTAGAAGCCACCTCGAGGCTGGGGGCTCTTGCGATCCCCCAGCGGAGCCGCGCCCGCGCTCCCTCGGAGCCGCAAGGAGGCAGGCCCGCGACGGTGGCCTCTGAGACGCGAGGAGCCCAACGTACCTGCTGCGACAAAGGGTGGAAGCGCGATGGACACGCCGCAGAGCAGCAGGGCCAGCATCCCCCGCTGAACTAGAAGGAAGAAACAGGTGGGAGCGGATGAGGCCTGCGGGGACGGCGACAACGGATCTCAGAGACCCTAACCCAGGCCGCTGACTTCCCGTCTTCGCGAGGAGCCCACATTTACCCGACGTGCCCCCAAAGACTCCCCGCCCCCAGACCGACCTCCAGAATCATCCGGGCTGGAGAGGGATCGGCGGGAGGAGCTGGGAGGCGCGGGGCCAGGAAGTGATGGGAGGGAGGGAGGGAGGGAGGTTCCCAGCTCCGGGGTGCGCCTTTGCCCCTCCTGGGGCCGCGGTGGCGTGACCTCTGCTATCTGGGAGCCAGGCGGGGTGTGCGTCCTGCGCCGGGTGAGCCGCACGCCCCCCACCTGGGATCCTCACCTGTGCGTCCCGCGCAGCCTCTTCCCTGCGCGCCTTAGCCTCGGGGTCCGCCTGGGCCCGGGGCTCCAAACGCAGCCCTCACCACCCGCTCACCCGGGAGAAGCCAGCTTAGGCCGACCTGGCAAAGGGCGGCAGGGAAAGGGAGAGGAAGTCAGAGCGCCGCCGGACCTGCAGGTAGACGGGAGATGCACACCTTCTCCCAGAGACGGAGTCCGCTCCCCCAAGGTCGCCCGGCAGGCCGGGGGGCCGCCGCAGGGGAGTCGGGATCGGCTTCTAGGTCGCGCACGTGTTAGCCAGCCACCTCTTTCCCTCCACACCTTGGCGATGGCTGGCGCCCCATCCGCCTGGCTCAGCGGCACGCTCCCAGCCGGTGTCTACCTCCCAGACTGGCCGGAGCAGGCAGGATCCCGGGCAGAGTGGAGAATCTGAGACAGGCACTGAACCCAGGCGTGGCATTTCCATACCAGCTACTTCCTTGCCACCGTGGGCAGGGCAGGCCTACCTTCCCTGGGGGAGTGGAGGAAGGAATGGTGCCATCACACTAAGAAGTGGGTTTAAACGCGTCGTTACCTGATTTTCTGGCAGCTGACAGGTCTTCCCCTGGCAGGCGTGTCTGCTTAAATCTATTCCGAATCGTCCCCATAAATGAATTCTTTCCTTTCCGAACCCCGTTTGAGCAGTTATTCCATGCCCTGCGTTGGTCTCTATAGAATACCCCAAAGTGGAAGTGGCCCCAAGTGGCTTCTAAGGAGTAGCATTTACCTGCCTGAGTCCTGCTGTTAACTTCCATACAGCAGACATCCCAGGGTGATCTTGAAATACCTGGAGCACAAAGTCCGCTCCTGTCTGAAATTTCCAAAGATGATATCAACCAGGACAGGTTACCCTGGCCATCAGGAGATACCCAGAGATAACCCTGCAGGGCACTGGGACTCATACACACACACACACACACACACACACACACACACACACATATCTGAAATGTAATTGCCATTTAGCAGATTCCTGGCCAAGCTATACCCGGTCGACTTTGTGGTTTTAGAAACAGCGAGACAGAAGCAACTGCAGAAATAGTTCAGCAACTTCATTACCAGCACAGCTTTCCGTGATGGGCCGGGGGCCAGTGGTTTGCAAGTTGCTATACACTTAAACATTATTGAGGATTCTAAAGTGTTTGTTTATGTGGGTTACGGCTGTCAGGATTTACTATATCAGAAATTAAAATGGAGAGCATTGAAAACATTCATTTTCTTGTTTATTTTAAATACAAACGATAAACGTTAACGTAAGTGTTAACATAAATGTCGTACATCTTATGAAAAAGAGCTGAACTGAACTTTCCAAAACAAACAAAGTTATCGAGAAAAGTCATATTGTTCTACATACCACCATATACCCCTGCTTACGATTCCCAAGTCTCTTTAACGTCTGACTTAACAGAAGACAGCTGGATTCTCACACCTGCTTCTGCATCAAGTCTCTCAGGATGTAACATGTCAGGCAGCCTCTGGAAAAGTCCACTTGCAGGTGAAAAAACAGAATGAGAATTAAAAAGACAAAGAAGTTCTGAATACTGTTATGAAAATAGTTTTGATTTCACAGATCTTGGGACCCCCTTAGGCCTCTGGTGCTTGGAGGGTCCGTTTGTTAAGCTGTTAATGAAGATGTGTATTACTTCCCCCAACATCAGCATTAAATGAGGTTCCCCAATACATATCCATTCTGCAACGTCTAGGCACCAACCCAAAACAAAACAAAGTTGTTACTGCAAAAACCGTCAAGTGACTCACATGCAGAACTATTGTTGTAAACAGGGTTAAAGGTTAGTTCCAATTTTTTTTCTTAATTTTCATTGTCTTGTTCAGTTTCTGCCTTATGAAAAAACTGGGGGCGTATCTTATTTTTTTATAGTTGGACAATAGTCACGCACACCAAATCCAATCAGTAGAGTTGCCTCAAAGCTTATGAAACTACAGCGTGCCATCCCAGCGTGCCCCCACCACCACCACCCCTGCGGCACCTCTAAGGGACATTTCTGGTATTTTCTTTCTCTGGTGGGGCTCTGGGCCTGTGTTTCCTGATACGTGGAGACGGAACCACTTGGCTCTCAAGGGAAAACCTATCAGGAAGATGTAAAGGTTGCAATTAAAAACAACAGAAAGCCAAAACATTTATGGCAGGCTCTTAATTACCTTGAAAAATTGGAGAAACTGGAGAGCATTGTTTGCTAATGAGAAAAGGGGAGTAAAGAATTTAAACAATTTCTTTATGAAGGTTTTCCGTGGCTAAGCTGAGGCTTCTTTACAATGGTGCTAAAATCGCTGTTTTAATGCGGGAACTTCCAAGTTTAATCACTTTATTATTCTCTGATTTTCACATTTAAAATTTCCTTTCAGATGTGCAATGTGCAATGGTTAACAGCTAAGGAATTCAAAACAAGTCATGGAAGCAAGACTCAGCCTAAGAAATCACAATGACCAAGTTTCCTGTATATATCTCTCCCCCCACCCAAATTCGCTATGCTATTTAGTGCTTATCACTTATCATTCTGTGGTGTGTGTGTGTGCGTGTGTGTGTGTGTGTGTGTGTTCCTTAAGCAATATAAATGCAAACTTTTTGAGGGGTGTAGTTCTAGTTCTAGTTCGTTCAAGGTCACTACTGTATGATATTCCATCATCTGACTGTACTCCAGTTTATGTATCCCTCTCCGGTGGACCTACAGATTGTTTCAAATTTATATTTTCCCTTAAAAATAGTGCTGTGGTGAACATTTCTGTCATGTTCTCTTGTGTGGGTTTTTTGAGAGGTTGTCTCGTGAGTGAAATCGCGGCATCACTGGGTAGATGCATCTGTGACTGTGTTAGAAAATCCCCCACTTTCTCCACATTAGGCTCCTTTCAGAGCAGAAGGGTTGCATTGCTTCATGTTCTTGGCGATATTTGGTCATGTCAGACTTTTCCATTTTGCCAGTATCACCAGTCTCAGGAGGTAAAAGCTACCCTGTGATTTTATTTGACAATTTCTTGAATTCCTAGTAAGATGGGACATCTTTGCCTATGTGCCCTGGCCATTCATGTATCCCCTGGCAAATGTTTTCTCACATGTTTTGCCCTTTTATCCACCTGGTTCTTTGCCTTCGTTTTATTGATCTGCAGAGAACTGATTAAATTCTGCCTCTGATGTCTCATGTTGTTTCCTTCAAAGGGAGGCACAGAGGAACCTCACTGTCCTCTCCCTGACCGGGAGTTCACACCCCAGCAGCAGCCCTTATCTATGAGATAGGGATGATTAGACCCACTTTTCAGAGGTGACATTTGTGAAACCCTAGTTGCAGGTGCCTGACGGCAGTAAATACTTGATGAGCCTGGAGTTTGTCCTCACTCTCCCACTGACTCCTCCTCATCGGTCCTCCCTAATTGCAGATATTTTTGCGATGGGAACATTCTTAGAAGTTATTGCCATTAGGCACGAGCCATGGTCAATGGACTCTTTCGAATGGTTTGTTTATTTATTTATTTATTTTTATGAAGTGAAACCATTTCTCTGCAGATCCTCGACGTCCTCCTAAGAGCAGGTGTAAAGCAGCAATCTCTGCAATGGAGGAATCACTGAGTTCAGATGGGTAGACTTTCGCCTTCAGTCTGCTCCTCAGACGAGGATGTGATGTGTATTCAGAAGACTAGTAAGACAAGGATTTCTATGAAAGACCCCATACATGAATGTGTACTTTATATAATGTGCAGTGGCTTTTATTTGTTTGAGCTGAATGTCTGATGATTGCCCACTGACCCCAACCCGCACGTCAATTTCCCCAGTGAGGATGAAGTAGAGACATGTTCACATGTAATGGTCAACTGCTCTGAAACACGGGGTTAGGCTGGGGTTGGGAGGGCGCGGGTGGAGGTTCTACCGAGATCTATATGCCTTGCAGGTTCCTAAGTGCTCACATTTGTCCTCTCTGGGAGACCTGAAATGCACAGCAGCAATTCTGTGCCAGGCTTTTGCTGCTGGAATGACATAGCTTCCAGAGACGAGAAAAGCAGCAGGTGACAGCTTTGGTTTCCTGAAGTCCTAGGCCTGCCCCTCCCCCAGGCTCCGTGATCTGTTCATTCATTCACTCACTGAGTATTTATACAGCTCCCACTGTGTGCTGGGTGGCATTTTGAGGGCTGGAAACACTCTCAGACCCTCTCAGAAATTATAGGCCAGTGGCTAGAGTGTGGAGTCAGGAGACAATAGATGTGGGGGAAACACTGAATAGGAGATGGTTTCAGGTTGGCAAGAACCATATAGGATATGAAATATGATGAAATGGTAGAGAGGGTGCTGGGAAGGGCTTCACTAAGGAAGCGACAGCATAGCTGAGGCCTGAGTGATGACAAGTGGCCCACCAGGTAGCTATCTGGGGAAAGAGTTCTCCTTCTAGAAGGGACAGCTAGAACAAAGTTTCTGAAGGAGGAGAGAGTTTGCACCTTTCAAAATAACATAAATGAAGCCAGGCCAGTGTGAACTGAATAGAGTGAATAAGCAGGAATTCTGAACGAAGTTCCAGAGTAGGCTGGAGCTAGACCACCCAGGGGGCCTGTAGGTAATAAAAAGAAGGTTGAATTTGATTCTAGGTAAAATGAAAAGTTATTAGAAGGTTTAAAGCAGAAAAGAAACATAACCTTATTTGCATTTTTTGAATGTCACGTTGACCATTAAAAACTCATCAAAATGGCTAAAATTATAAAAACTGACAATACTAAGTGTTGACAAGGATGTGGAATAACTGGAGCTATCATATGCTGTTGATGGGAACATGAATTGACACGACCACCTAGGAAGCCTATTTGGTAGTATGTTCGGAAGCTAACTCAGCAAATCTACCCTGAGGAACACACCAAGTAGAAATGTGTGCATATGTTCACGAAAGAGACATTTGTTAGAACACTCACAGCAGTAGTATTTACAACAGTCAAAACCTAGAAATCACCCAAATGCCCATCAACAATCACATAGATAAAACAGGGGTGGTTGATTCACACGATGCAATCCTGTAGAGCTATGAATAAGGACTACTCACAAGGGTAGGCAACCATATGGATGGATCTCACAGATGAATCTCACATCTATATAATGTTAAGCAAAAGAAAATAGATTTTAAAAAGACATCATACTACTTGGTTCCTTTTATATAAATTTCAAAAACAGGGAAAATTAATCTCTGCCATTGAAAGTCAGAATGGTGGTTTCCCTTGGGCCAGGGGCTGTAAGTATTCTGGAGGACACATAACCGGGTTGCTCCCATGCTGACCGTCATCCTTTCTTGATCTGGATGCTGGCAGTATGGGCGAAATGTGCCTATGAAACTTCATGGACCTGTTTCTGTATGTGCTCCTTTCCAGATGTAGGTTATACTCCAATAAAGGGGGAAATAATCAAAGGCAATTTATCTCTGGATACGGTGTGAAGAATTATGAGGAATTGGGTAGCAAGTGGAGAAACATGGCCCTGGGTAGGAGGCTACTGGAGTAGATCAAAGAATGTCCAACCAAAGCACAAAAGCTAAATTATGGACCATCCACTTGACAGGCTTAATCATCACTCAGAGATCACATTTCTTACTTTTTTTAATGTTTTATTTCTGAGAGAGAAAGAGAGAGACAGTGTGAGCAGGGGAGGGTCAGAGAGAGAGGGAGACACAGAATCTGAAACAGACTCCATGCTCTGAGCTGGCTGTCAGCACAGAGCCCGACGTGGGGCTCAAACCCACAAACCGTGAGATCATGACCTGACCCGAAGTTGGTTGCTTAATTGACTGAGCCACCCAGGTGCCCCCAGAGATCACATTTCAAATAATAGTAACATAGGCAAATACTTTTACTAAGTAAGAGTATTAAACTGCTCATATTATATGATCCCAGTTTTTTTATCAATAGAAAGACAATAAAATGTTAGTAATAATTTTTAAGTTGTAAGATAATGGGTGACTTTTTTCTTACGTGTACTGTTCAGAAATTTCTGTATTCTCTCAAACCAATATTGTTTCCATAATACAAAAAAGGGTTTTTTTTAACTCATTTAAGGAAAATGACTTTCCTACAATCAACTCATAGAGGCATTACTATCCCTACTTGCTAACAGCCTCCCTAAACTTTTACTCCCTAATTCCCGTACATCATTATACCCCCCACCAACCACTTTATTTATGCCTAATGTTATCCCATCCAAAACCTCCAATAGCTCCCTATACCAACTCCAAATAGCAAAGGGCAGATATTTTAGTCAGGGATTTAAGACCCTCTACTACACAAGTTCATTTCCTGATGTGCTTTCTCTTCACAGTATTCTCTGTGACTAGATTTAAGTGTTTTCTGACTTTAGAATTTTCTCGGTGTCTAGCATAATATGGGGCACATAATTAGCCCTTTGAAAATAATCCAAAAGTAAACTTGAGAGCAAAGATATCTCCCCTATGTTTGAGAACCTAAGGGAGGACGTGGGGTCCTGGTTTCAGAAATAAGAGCTCAGAAGAAGGCAGAATTATAAATGTCCTCTTAGCAGTAGTGTTCAAACAGATGGCCACTGTGCACAGCCGTGAAGGCACCCGAGAAGCCGCGCGTGTCTCAGGCTAAGCAGGATGAGTGATGTAAGTTGGCAGCGAGAGAAACAGGAGTGGCAGCCAGGCAGGATTAGCCATGCGGGTGAAGCAGAAGTGGGATCCCACGGAAGCTGTTAAACATGCAATCCCTTCTCACTAAAGAAGTCCTGGGAGCCTCTCTTTCTCAGCATAAATTTAGTGAGAGGAAAACCAGCGAAGCTTGTGGAATGGTTTTCATGCAGCTCATCTCAGACCCCAGAGTATGAACTAAGCTACACGTGGGATCACTTCCAGGGCAAAGGTTCTGAGGAAAACAAGCTTCGCTGACTTTCACTGAGCAAATTAATCTCCCAACTCCCAGCACAGGCCTGAAGGAGTCAACAGCATCCCGTGGGGCTAGATTCAAGTGGGACAGGCTCAACTGGTCTAGCAGGTTCAAATATTCCTGACTACAGTGTTAGTATTTGGGCTGCAGACTTAAGGTGAACACACAGTGTTAATGTACTTCAGCCAAACCCTGAGCCACATGTGTTAAGATGAGCATGTTTTGGTTTTAAAAGGTTAATACTCACTTTAAATAGTGTCTTCTATTTCCTGTAACTCTTCTCCCTAAAACTAATATTTGCGCACGCACATGTGTGCGCACACAGAGTCATATTTTGGTTGTAAAATAAATGTTGGTGTACCAAAAAAAAATCCCTCCCACCCATCTCCCCATGTACATTTTTGTGTAATCTGTTTTTCCTATTTTATGAATTTTGGCTACTGTCGTGATCCATTTGTGGATCTTGGGAACAACTTTCCCCATTCCAACTCCAGAACATTCTCTTCCCACCTCCATCTCCTTTGTGGCTTTCACATCAAGCCCAATGTACCACACTCACAGATTCTTGTCTCAGAAGTGAAAAGATTTTCTTCTGACAAATTAGCCTGAGGAAATCTGGCTTTATAACTATACGATACATATAAGCCCCCCACTTAATATTTGAGAAACTTACACAACAGGTGACCCTAGAACCACGTGCAGTTCAAACCTGCATTGTTCCGGGGTCAAGTGTACATTAAAAATAACTAGCCAGATCCTGACTTGCTGAAACTGGATTAAGTAAAAGCTATTATCAATTTTAGAAGTTAACATCAAGATAACATGCCCTCCTTTCCCTCCACACCCAAAACTCTATAATCTGGAAAAGGTATGTTGTGGCTAAATGAATTGAGGGGTTGCTTGGGTGGCTCAGTCCCTCTCCGACTCTTGATTTTGGTTCAGGTCATGATCCCAGTGTCATGGGATCGAGCCCTAGCTTGTGTTCCATGCTGAGTGTAGAGCCTGCTTAAGATTCTCTCTCTCCCTCTGCCCTTCTCCCCCACGTGCTCTCTCTCCCTCTCTCTCTCTAAAATTAAAAAAAAATCTAAAAACTTAAAAATAATTTTTTGGTTTATATGTATGGATCAAAAGGCAAACATTTTTTAAAATATTTTTTGAGATTCTTTCTCAGATGCCAGCCAGAGTCTTTCCACATATAAACACCTTGAAACACAGGAAGTCTTATTTTACAGATGAGAAAATGGAGGCACAAAACAAACAAGTGCTTTGCTCTAGTTTCAAAACCGCGACAGTGCAGGAATTTATACTCATGTTTTTTCCACCAGATGGCACCCCTACTAAGAAACATTTCTAGAGACAAAAACAAAAAAAAAACAAAAACAAAACAAACAAACAAAAAGAAAACATGAAAACAAAAACCCCATTCTAAGGAAGCTACTTAGTAAAGAGAATAAAAATCCTCATGACAAAAAAAAAACACTTCAAATTATTTATATATATATATATGCACATTTTAATGTTTATTATTTTTGAGAGAGAGAGAGAGAGAGAGAGAGCATGCAAAGGAGGGGCAGAGAGACAGAGAGACACAGAATCAGAAGCAGGCTCCAGGCTCTGAGCTGTTAGCACAGAGCCCAAAGCGGGGCTTGAACTCCTAGACCACGAGATCATGACCTGAACTGAAGTCGGCTGCTTAACCGACTGAGCCACCCAGGTGCCCCATTTTAAATAATTTTTTAAATGGTTAGCATTGATTTTTTTTTTTTGTTTGCTAAAAAAAATATTAACTGGTAAAATAACCAAAATATAGTAAAAAGCTTTCTGAATTTTTCCAGTGAGAAATTCTGTATAAGCAAGTTTTCTGGATAGCTGATCCTGAAATTTTCTGAAGTTCTTGCATTTTTTTCATTTTTATTGAAAAGTCCTTCAGGAATGTGTTAAATCCCTTTATTTTTTAAAATGTTTTTAATTAAAAATAATTTTTTTTGTTTGTGAGAGAAAGCATGGGGCGGGGGGTCGAAGGGGAACAGAGAGAGAGAGAGAGAGAGAAGAAGAAGAGAGAATCCCAAGCAGGCTCCATGCTGTCAGCACAGAGCCCAATGCGGGCTCAACTCAAGAACCATGAGATCATGACCTGAGCCAAAATCAAAAGTCGGACGCTTAACCAACTGAGCCACCCGCCACCCAGGCACCCCTGGAATCCCTTATCTTTAGACATTAGACATCCATCAAAGCCCAAGGCCGGCAGAGGGTCAGCTTGAATGAACATCAGTCACTGCCCCTCGGTGACACAGAGACGCTGTGGCTGAGGGGAGCAGGGGTCCTGGCTCAGTGTCCTGCAGCTTCATCTGGCCACTTGTACTTTATTTTTCTGATTGCTTTACTTCCTCCTTGGTGTCAGTTGCCACTTCTGGTTTATTACTCTCCTCCCTCCACTCTATTTGCAGATTCTAATATGATGTGAGATACCCAAGTTTATTCATCGAATGGCTACTCACCAAGCTCCCACTTTGTGAGGGCCCCGCTAGGCATGGTGCCTGTCAGAATATACTTCATCTTTCTGATCCTTTCACAACTCTATGAATTAGATATTATACCCATTTTACAGGTGAGGAAACTGGTGCTCAAATGATTTTTCCAAGTTTGCACAGCGAGTTGGAGGCAGGATGTAGGGTGGGTCCTCAGACTCCCGGTTGGCCTGTGTCCTCAAGCCCACTCCCCAGGTGCCGCCAGAGCCACCTGCTTGCTGAGTATTGCTCCGAGGTGAGAGCAGAGCAGCACTGACCATGCAGAGGGCTCTCTGACCATTATTACAGTTTGTGAGCACTGTGAGCTGGCACTGTGGACACGTTTGTCAATTCTGTTCACCTCCTGGGTCAACGGGGGAAATCAACAGAAACCCTAAGCAAAATGCACAACAGCCCATACAAATGTTGCCCTTGTCTTTTTGGGACTAGTAAAGGGTTAACACTAATAAAACTCACGTTTTAATCCATTTTAGAAGCCAGCAAACAAGTGGAGTAGACTTGAGGCTAGAGATGGGATTCAGGGCTCACTGGCTGGCTCAGGGTTCCTGAATTCCCCAGACGGAAGGTGTGCTCACCCTACATCAGACCCGGGAGTGTGGCCGGGGAAGCCCAGGGCAGGGCTGGCGTGGAAACGGATTTAAATGAGGAGACTCAATACCAGCTTTTGCCAATTTTATTGGAAAACAAGTACAGTCCATCAATCAGTGATACATGCTATACACGAATCTGGTGTTTTCCTATATAAAAATACTTGGTATCTGCTTAGAATGGTACAAACAAGTTTTTAAAAAACCCTTCATTGTCAACCAGTAAAAATATAATTTATCAAAAATACCACTGGGGAAAAAATGGCTCACTACCTTTTCTGTTATTGCAAATAAACAAAGGGGGGTGGGGGAGAGAAGGAAGATATAAATTCTGCTAAGCCAGTTTGGACAACTGGAAGCGAAATGCTTTGTGGCAAACTTTCCTTTAAAAGCTCACAGGAACAAAAAAATCACCTTCGGATAATGCAGTAAAATCTAATTAATGGGAAAGGCCTGAAAGGAAGAGCTTAAAAGAGGTTTTCAGGGAAAACAACAAAACAAAGGAAGTTCCCAGGGAGCTAGGAGCGTAGCTCCTTCCCCCGGAATCCTCCCCTGGGAGCACTGGGAGTGACATGATGACATGCACTTTCCCGTTGGGGCTCCTCCTGGTCCCCAGCAGTCCCTCCTGCTGTCAGACTGGATCCCAGAAACATCCCTTGGTCCTTGTCCCTTCTGAAATGCCAGGTGCAAATGCCACTGGCAATTCTTGGTTATTCTCCCTGCTCCTTACTTTCTGGCCAACTTTGCTGCCAAGTCTAATATTCAGAATTGGCTTTCGTGGGACTACACGGCAAGTATATTTTACAGATGACAGACTACAAATGATCAACAACATTATACGTTCTAAGCATCAGCCCCCCCACCCGAGCCCCTCAGACTTCTGGCTACAGTCCGTGTGTTCCGGCAAATAAAAGTAAGGCAGTTTTTTAAAAACAACAGCAGCAACAGTCGCAAAACCGCACTATTACTTAGTGCTGTCAGACTGGATCCAAGAAAAAGCAGGTGGAGAGAGGAGAGGCAAAGCGTTCAACTCTGTTTCTGTCTGGCTCTGACCACTTTCGGGGAGAAAAATATACTATATGAGGCTGTGTTCACCCATAACGTTAAACTTAAAAAATTTAAAAAACAAAGGGCCTGTCCATGTTCATTCAACTTCTAAAATGGTACACATGTCCCTCAGCAAATGGCACGTGAACTTGGCTTTGCAGTTTTCCAGGGTTTCTCTGAGGACTACGATCACATTTTAAAATACCATGTCCTGGACCAAAACACCAACTTGCTTTCATTTTTAATTCACTAAGAAATATCTACCGTTTGGGAAAGAATCTAGGAGAGCAGAAACATTTTCCGTAAAATTGAAACAATTTTTGGAAATTCCAATGCTCAGAAATTTAGAATTTGGTTTCTTAAATGAGAGCATCTCTAGACTCGGCCACCCTCCCGGAAGACGGTCATTTCTTCTCACAAAAGTGCCAGGGTAGGGGCCAAGGGGACATTGGATGACCTGAAGTCAAGCGTTCAGGACAGCACACTAAGAAGCCAGCGACGGAGCTAGAAGGCCTAGGTCAGACAGCACTAAGCGTGATTTTTAAAAAGACAGGTCACTTATTTTCTCTGTAAAATTCGGATGATTGCAAAACTTAAATATGAGAACCTGTGGATACTCTTCAACAAGAAAGCCCCACACAAACCTATGTCACAAGTGCAGGCACCACAGTCTACAGGAGACACACCCCTAGCCTCTCCTGCAGACAGCAGGGTCTCTAGCTGGACATAGAATAACCTTCTCATTAAGTGATGGCCAATGGACTACGTGCTGTCAGACCGACACCAGACAGCAGGGGTCTTAGGGCAGTTTCTTGGGGAAATCTCTTCGAGAAACAGAGCTGGGGTAAATCCTGAATTTCATACAACTCTGGCGGGCTGGAGAAAATTCCAGAAGGCATTTTGGTCAGAGGAGACAGGAAGGAGAAGCAGAGATGAAGGAGCACGAGGCGCAGGTATGAAGGGGCCCAAAGGCTGATGTGGGAGTTCACAGAGCAGGACAGTGAGGGGCACAGCTGTGCAGACAGACCGGGGCGGTGGGGGGGTGGGGTAGGGAAGGGGGCGGCAGCGGTGAAATGCAAGTGGGGAATTGGGCTTTAAGTCCTAAACCAGGAGGAGCCCGCAGAGGTGTTTTTAGGAGCTTAGAGCAGCACTTTATGAAGGAAGGTGAATCCATGGCCCAGGTGTGCGATTGAGAGGAAGGAGAAAGGGACTGAGAAGCTGTCCTTCCAAAGATGAGTCAAGTGGAATGTGCAAGAGGAAGGTGCGACAGAAGGGTCATTCCAGGGGGGATGGCGTCCGGAGGTGGATCAATTCTCTGCTACTCCTGCTTCGGAAATGCTCTCTCTCCAGCAGAAAGCTAAGGTGATCTCAAAAACGTGCAATCCTTTCTTTACTGAAATGAGAATTTTAAAGGGCCACGAAATGAAATTCAGTCTTTGGAAACTGACTGCCGGCTGTCGATGAGTAGGGAAAGTGCAGAGCAAATGGAAAGTTCTCCAAGCATGCTTCTTTCCTCCTCTGTGAAATACCAGTCTCACTTGGCCTGCTGCAGCGCCAAGGGAAGCCCCTGGGGGAGCCGGTGACTGTGCCATCCCCAGGCCAGGCCACAGCTGCCCTCCCTGGACTGTGGACAGCGCCAAAAAACCTTTTCTGGAGGGTAAATGTTTCCTGATTGTTCTTAGCTCTCATTTGCCGTCCTGGTGTCTGTTCTCAGCAGTTCAAACATTCAGACGGGACGTCCGGGGCCCTTTCAAAGGACTTGCGAGCCCTCATTCTGAACTGCCCTGACCTGCTACCGTCACCACATCCTGTTCCCTGAGCAATCCGATTCCAGGTGATCTCAAGGATAAGGGACTCTACGCGGGCATTTTATGACTGTACAGTCAGTGCGGGCACAGCCCGGCCTGTGATGCCAGAGGACAGGAGTCACAAGGAATTCTTGGCCAAGCTTCTCCCTGCTACCCGAGAGGCACCTGCACCTCCCTCGGAAGCTTCTTCTTAGAGTCTGGTCTCAGAGCCAGGGACAGTAACTGGTGTTTGGACGAAGGTGGCTGCCGCTGGACAGGCATGTGGTACCTGACATTCTTCCAGAACCTTGTCTTTGCAGACTGCACGCCCTCTCTAAAATCCCCTGACCAGCGTATGGCCCCGCGTTTCTGCTTAATGAATTTAATGGTCTCTGGCATTTTCTCATAGTCTTGGATTGTCTCCAGTTCAAGCAGTACAACTTTAATCCCATCCTGAATGAAAGCATTGTACATTGCTATCTGCTCTTCAGATGAATTCCCCAGCCAGCCCAATCCTGATGCTTCTGGGACCAAAACGATGATCAGTCTTCTGCTTTTCTTTATGTTTTCATTAGTGACATCAGCAATGTCTGAAAAACAGGAAGCCCGGCAGAGTACATAAAATTTCAATTTATAATCATTCGCTCCCAAGCCAAAAGCCGACCCCCATCCCCTATGTCTTCCAATATTCTTTTCTCATCCTAATTAAAGACCAGCTTAAAACCCGCCCACAAAAGCTCAAGATTTCATTTAGGACTCAGAATACGCCTGGTAGAAACTTTAAAACCTTAAACCATTTGATCTATTCCACTCCTATTTTACTGTCTCAGTTGTAAAGTAACTAGCAGATCTAACTAGTTCTGAAGTTTTCCAAAAATAAATAAAACTGTGTTAATTCCTGTGCCGACAAAATACAAGAAAAGTAAGTAGTACATTTTGCACTTAATAGATGTGGAAATCATCAACACCCACCACTGAGGAAGTTCTTGAAACTACCAAATATGCACACCTAATGCCACAGTTCTTCCTGAAAGATGAAACCTAGCTTTAGCAATTATTTTTACAACCATTTTTTGTTCTTTGACACACATACCTTCCCCAACATAGGCGTCCCTTCCATAAATGAACAGCTTATATCCACACTGTTTTTCCAAGACCTCAGGCAGGACTTTAAACACAAAAGTATCTGAATTCGAGGTGGACCCTTCCCCAAGGGTCTTTGGATATAGTATGTATGCATCATAGGTCTTTCCATCTGAAGCTTGAGGGGGAAACATAAAATATTTAGATGTATTTGGACCCAGTCCATTTGCAACAAGAGATCTGGTAAAGTCAGCATCCCAAACATGCACTTCAGAATGAATTATTAATGTCATGTGTGTGTGATGGTATGAATGAAGTAGCGATGCCAAAAGTCTAATAACTGTTTGAAGTGTTCATCTACAAGTTTCTATGTATTGTGCTTTACTATGAAGGTGTTCTTATGTTGCTGAACGGCCACCTCCTATGCAGAGATTGTGTACCTCTTGGTCTGGGAACTATCCTTGCCTCGCTGGTCTTTTCTAATTTTTTTAATGTTTTATTTATTTCTGAGAAAGAGAGAGACAGTGTGAGCAGGGGAGGGTCAGAGAAAGAGGGAGACACAGAATGTGAAACAGGCTCCAGGCTCTGAGCTGGCTGTCAGCACAGAGCCCCACGTGAGGCTCGAACCCAAGAACTGTGAGATCGTGACGTGAGCCAAAGTCAGAAGCTTAAACGACTGAGTCACCCAGGCTCCCCGTCACTGGTCTTTTCTTCTTTCCCAGTTGTCTTGGCCCTGAATTCTATCCATTCTTCCTTTTATGTATTATGGTAGTATTTTTTTTTTTTTGCAAGGTTTAAACAAAGGAGAAAGTGAAAGCTTCCCTGACACATGAAAATCATCATTTCTTTCCTTTGGAGGCAGATCATGGAGTCATCTATGTCCTAACCAGCATGGAGCAGGCGCTCAAACAACACATCCTGGATTTACCAACAGATGCTCTCAGTGCCTGTTTATCCCACCATTGTGAACACCAAAGCAGTAACTTGGAAAACAATGATATTCAGTCTATTCAGTCCCAAAACTATAATTATATATAAGAATAGTTACTATTCTTGTATAGGCCACATTTCATTTTACAATTTAAGTAAAAACCCTCTCAGCTCTCTTCTACATTGCTTAACTACCCCTTATCTCCAACAAGGAAATATTGAATAGAATACAAAATTGTACCTTTTGGGGGGAGAAAATCATAGCAAGAATCCCTGTACCACAGCACAATGTCAACCTTGAAGATTTTGTAGATGAAAACAGAGCATGTAATTACTAGAGTTAACATGACAAATATACCAATTGTGTGCTTCTTGAAATCAGGGACTATGGAAGAAAAAAGGAAAAAAATACGTTAGAACCAGAAGAATTAAAAATTGGAGCATACCAAATTAAATATTATCATCCCAAAGAGACCATTTTTGGGATTGGCCTGCAATCCCAAATCCCAGACAATATTAACCTATTCATGATCACAACTTAGTAATGCATACTAATGTACAAAGCTGTCTAGAATTGATACTGTATAAAACTGAGGTACAATGTATTAAATTTCCACCTAAATATTATAATACAGTTGACCCTCGAGCAATACAGGTTTGGACTCTCTGGGTCCATTTTTTACAGTAAAGTGCTGTAAATGTATTTTCCTTATGATTTTCTTAATAGCATTTTCTTTTTATGCTTACTTTTTTGTAAGCATAAGCATACAGTATATAATACATACAACATGCAAAATATGTGTTACTCAACTGTTCATGTTATCCAGCACGCTTCTGGTCAACAATAGACTATAAGTAGTTAAGTTTTGGGAGAGTCAAAGTTATACTCAACTTTTGACCAGGAATGAGAGCATTGGTGTTTCTAATCCCCATGTTGTTCAAGGGCCCACTGTATACAGCCATATAATAAAAAATGCCAAAGACCACAGAATAGAGCATTTCAGAGTAAAACAAGTCAGAGTCACTCAAAAGTCTACAAAAGTTTCTGGAGGTACAAGAGTTAGCTGGGGAAACCTGAAGTCTGGGAGAGGAAAGAAAGGGCTTAGGAATCCCATACAGTATGTTTCACTCTTCCACACTCTCTTAGCTTCACTCTCTAATTATTCACCCAAAGATTGCAGTGGGGGAGGGGCAGAGAAGTAAGGTGAAGGAGGGGTAACGGGTACGGCGTAGGGAAGAAAGAAGAAAGTGCCTTCTAAACCTCAGGGACCATACAGGCATCCGGAAAAGAGAATCTAAAAGCTCTATCACTCTAATTTCCCTGTTGGGTCTTCAATCCATCTGCAGCTGATTCGGGTATGAACTAGAAATCAGGATTGCACATTTTCCAGACCCATATCCAACTGGTCCAATGGATAGTTCACATTTATAGCCTTAATGACTGTAGCTTCACACAAGATCATGATACCTGTAGTGTAAATCTTCCATATTTCTTGTTTTTATGCAAGACTATCTCGATTATTTTTGTTCTTTTACATTTCCATATGACTTCTAGAATAAACCTGCCCACAACAACACACCCACCTAAACACATACCCACAGAAACACTAGTGATCGTGCCAAATTCATTTACTAATTCTAATCATCTGTCTCTAGGTTTTTACATTTTCCTCCATGTACACATTTATAAATACACTATTTTTATTCAACTACAATCAAAATATTACACAAAAATTTTCAATACTGTGTTTCATTACACAGTTGAAGAGAACTAGTAATTTCTGACTTCCTCTCTGGAAACTGGATATTTAGGCTTCCCCTGTTCATCCATTATGCTGTCATTTACCTAAAAATATTCATCAGGTACCTACAATATACCATACTTAAGTCACTACTAGCTCTGGATACAGAATGATTGGTAAGATAAACGGTCAGCACCAACATAGAACTTAATTCAAGGAAAGAAAACTAAGTATGACAGATACTGTGACAGGGACATAGGGTTCTCTGAAAGTATATAACAGAGACACTAACCTCATCTGTCTGGGCAGAGAGCTTGTTAAGAGCAGGCAGCAAGAGAGAAAGCTTCCTAGAAATAGTTCAGCTGACAAGTGAAAGCATAGAAATTTGCCAGGTTAAGAGGAATCCAAGAGCTTCTAAGCAGAGGCGATAGCATTGCGAATCTCAAAGTCATGGAATCTTGCAACAGTAAACCCAAACTGCATTTCAAATATGTTGTTGTTTACCTGGATGTATTAATTGGATATATGCCGAATTCATACCATCTGTATTCTTGGCAACACAGATAAATGGATATAGATAAAATCTACTTTCCACTTGTGAAATATTAAGCACAGTGATGATTGTGTTCTTTCCTCTGGCTGAAAGATTTTCCACTCTGTTCAAAAAAGAGAGAATAAATGAAGTTGTTTAAGCAAAACTACTACAACTGAGACACATACACATGATTTATCTCTTTATTTGCCACGTGAGTTACAGCAGCATTATCACCAGCACTAAGCACAGGGATAACAATCAGGCTGTTGGCAACACTGACCTGAGATTTTATAGCCTGAAGACCACAGTCAGTGAAAGAGTCAGTAGCAGAGGTCATATTAAAATTACCAGCTTCCAAGAAGAAAAAGATGGATGCACATGTTAACCGCCATGGGGCACAGAGAATACATGAAACAGGAGATTGGGACAGGTGAGCAAGGAGAATGCTAAGGAGTCAGGAGCTGATCCCGAGAGAGGAAACAGAAAGTCACTTGAGAGTTGAGAGGTAGAGTGCCAGATTCTTGGCCCACTTAATGAGTCTTTCTTAAACTGCTTTAAAAAACCCAGAATATCAGGGTGACTGGGTGGCTCAGTCGGCTGGGCATCTGACTTTGGCTCAGGTCATGATCTCATGGCTTGTGAGTTCGAGCCCCGTGCTGGTCTCTGTGCTGACAGCTAGAGCCTGGAGCGTGCTTTGTATTCTGTGCACCTCTCTTGCTCTGCCCCTCCCTCACTCATGCTCTCTAAGAATAAACAAACGTTGAAATAAAAAAAAAAAAAAAAAAAGAATATCATAAAGGGTAATTCAGGAAAGTTGTTTCACTGGAATTCTGTAACACATCTATCTACATTCAAGAGAAAGCCTTCCAAGTGGTTCAGAATTTGTACCAGGATGACATGTGTTTTTACCTGAAGTGTATAAGTTCTTATAAATCCTGCTAAGCTCAGCGAAACTCAATATGGGCAGTAAAGGGTCAAGGGCCAGTCAACTGCCAACTAACTCTTGAGATTCAATGAAACCATTAAGGTTGTATAAAGCATGATATGAAATTTAATACCAAAACTTCTTTGTGCATGATAGGCTTTTAGCATACTTACGGCAAATAATCCTCCACCAGCACTGGGTCATCTTCATCAATAAATGACCCATTCCACTTCCAGTAGACAAAGTCACTCAGCTGGCCACTGACATTGCAGATCAACTGTAGCTTGGATCCTGCAAAACAATGTATTTTTAATCAGAGCAATTGATTTTTATCTGATCTAGATTGGTAAATGGCTATTGATGAAAAATTTTCAATTCTAGAAAAGTACAAAGAAAAACAAAAATTGCCCTTTGACCTACCACTTGGAGATAACGGTGATTAGTAACCTCATGTATCTCATTCTCTGTGCATATGAGCAATTTTTAAAATGGAACATTGTTGTCTGCTATTTGTAAACATTGTATACTGGGAATTTCAGCTCAGCCTTCCAAAAGAGACATTTCATGAATACTTAGAACTCCATAATACAGATCTACTATGATTAATGGTTTTCCTATTGCTAAACACAATTTGTTTCTAATTTTTCATTATTGGGACTATATTCTAATGAACATGCTTATGCATCAATATTGTATATACCCTGAAGTATTACTTTGAATCTGGAAGTAGAATTAAGAGATAAACATATTTTAAAAGTCCTCCTCCTTCTTCCAAATGAGACTGTACATGTCTACACTCTGTCCAGCAGGGTATGCAAGTGCTAGCTAACCCCCAATCCCCCCAGATTCCAAATATTTTTGGTTAATGATTGTCCAATGAGAGAATTAAAACCGCCATTTAAATTTTCATCTGCATTTCTTGGTGTGCTTGAGTGACTCAGTTGGTTAAGCATCTGACTCTTGATTTCAGCTCAGGTCATGATCTCATGCTTCTTGAGTTGAGCCCCACATCAGGCTTGTGCAGACAGTGTGGAGCCTGCTTGGGATTCCCTCTCTTTGCCCTTCTCTCTCCTCTCTCTCTCTCTCTCTCTCAAAATAATAAAGAAACTTTGAAAAAATTTAAAATTTAAATTTTCATCTGCATTTCTTGAAATCATGGTGAATGGACATCTTTTAGAAGCTCAGTGTTGGTTTGTGGTTAAGAACTGTTTGTTATGCTTACTGTCCATTATTTAATTGCTTCTCATATTAACCTCACTTCTGTATGGGAGTTCTTTATTCTTCAAGGATATTAACTTTTTATCATACATGAAAACTATTCCAAATAACCTTCAGAGTTTGTTGCTTTTGTTTTATTTGTTAATGGAAATTCTTTGGTGTAGATTTTTTTTTTCATCAAATTTCTGTTTCATCTGTTTTCACAATTTTTTTCTTAAAGCTCTACCACCAAATCAGGAAAATATCCATGTCCGTTCTCACTGAGGTATATACTGCTGCAATTGTTTTGACTGTTTTAGTTCTTTACTCTGTCTAGAATGTAATTGGGTATGGTGTGAAGGAGAGACTTAACTTCATGTTTTTATCCAAATAGCTCATTTATCACTTCAGAACCCCTTATTGGAAAATAATTTGTAATGCCACTTTTGTTATAAAATAAAATATTTATTTGGGACTCTCTTGGTTGATCTGAGTGGGTATACTGATGCCAAGGATACCACAATCTTAATTGCTACAGTTTTAGGGTAAATATTGGTATAATTTAGAGCTCTTCTTGTCAATATTATTTTAATAATCTCATCATTTAATATTCTTGGTTAATTTTAGAATCACTTGCAAACTTTTGAGCCCATTCATATTTTTTCTGGAATTCCATTAACAGTATAATTTTAGGGACGCCTGGGTGGCTCAGTCAGTTAAGCATGCAGCTGCAGCTCAGGTCATGATCTCATAGCTCATGGGTTCAAGCCCCACATTGGGCTCTGTGCTGACAGCTCGGATCCTGGAGCCTGCTTCGGATTCTGTCTCTCTCCCTCTCTCTCTCTGCCCTCCCCTGCTTTCTCTCTCTCTCTCTCAAAAATAAACATTAAAAAATTTTTTTAAAGCTATAATTTTAAGAGTTGATATCTTTATAATTTCTAATTTTCCACATATGAAAAACATACATTTCTATTACAGTTTTCCTTAAATTGGTGTTTCTCAAGATTGTTTCCATTATTGCTCCCTTTTGAGCCATTTTAGACATTTTTATCCTAATTGACTACCTCCCCATAAATCTTTAATGCCTCAGACATACAGTCTTTCTATTGATTTAGATTTTTTCCCACTAAGTACCAATTTTCTCCTCATTGGAAACAACATAGCTCCCACTCCTTGTCAATATGTATGCTTTAAATCTCAATTTTCCCGAGATTTGTATGTCAGAATCTTTTCTCCCCTCTAAATCCTGTTTATTTTTAAAAAGATTTTGCTAAGAAACTTTAGAGATATCTTTGTGACATGTTGCAAATAGGACCTCTTTCCAAGCCATTACATTTTCTAGCTGGTTATTGCCAAACAAGTTTATCATTTTTAGACTATTGATTTTGTTTTTTACAAGCATTTTATTTTAATTAAGTTGGTATAGACAATGTTCATTTAAAACCCATATCCCAGGCCAAAAAGTACAAATAAAATAAAAGAGTGCACTGTTCGGTGGTATACACTTGTGAATGAATAACTTTATTCACTGCTTATGAAAACCAGAACTTTTCAGGGATCTTCTGACAAGATTTTCTTTCATCTTAAAACGCTTTCTCTTCAGTGACACCATCTTTGGAGTTAGTTAGTATTCGTACCATCTCTATGTCAACTCTACTCCAACCCGACATTCCTCTTCTTTGGGTCCAGACCCCCAGATTTTAAAAGCAGCTTTACATTAAGGAAAGGCCATTTTGCCACCGCTCAGTTCTCTGAGAAACTTCTGTCTCCCACTGACAGCCACAAGTCCAGGAGAGAAGCGATCGTGCTAGAACTTCAGAGCCAATTGGAAAGCCATTATGAACACTCACATTGGCCAGTCTTAGTCGCCACAAGCCTGAAGATGCACAGGCCTGGAAAAGATGGCCCCTCTGTGCACACACGTGATTTATAAAAAGGAGAGGACAAAGGAAGGAGGCTGAGGTTTGATCACCAAAAATCAGCACCATGAAAACAAATGATGACAAATGGACACTAGAATTCAAATTACTGAAAGATTTAAAGAGGTAAGGTGCCAGTCTTCAGTTCCATGTTGAACACCACAAGATGAAAGAAGTATTTTTAAAAGTAAAAAGGGATTGAAGGGGAAAAAAATGAAAGATAAAAAGATATCTAAACCACTGAAGGACCCTGTTTGTTCCTGATAAACTTCAATCACTTCTTCCTCCATTCCCAGCTCCTTCTGACTGTGATTATCAGCAATTCTCTGACCTTTGAAACCTGAGTGGAGTCACTGGAACTTCCAGTCTTTGACAGTATAATTCTTAGAGTTTCTTGAGACATGTCATCTTCACTTCAAAGTGAATCTCACTGCCATCCTGTCCGACTCTGAGTTTAATGCATGCTCTTTCCTTCTTATCCCACAAGTCCCCACTTGAAGGCTTTGTCTCCCAGTCAGACATGGTGATGATGGCTTCACCCAGCGTCTCCTCTGCACAGCAGTGACCTCAAAGAGGTAGCCCTTGTTCTGGGGCTCACAAATCCATGTCTTCCCCACGGCACACCACCAGAGCTGGAGGGACATCTGCTATACCTAGAATATTAATTTTATATCTAGCCAATTAATATATTAATTTTAATTTTAATAATAAAGTCCTTTTCTCCCTTACAGTAAGTATGACTTACTTACTTACTTACTTACTTATAGTAAGTAAGTATGTATCAGTGGGCACTTCTACAATATGTTAAGTAATGTTGGTTATGTGGCCATCTTTGTCTTGCTCTTAACTTCAGTGAGGGGAGGGAGTCTATACCTGTAGAAAGTCAAACACTACAGTGGTTCACCATCAAGAACGTTAGTGACCAGGGCGCCTGGGTGGCTTAGTCGGTTGGGCGGCCGACTTTGGCTCAGGTCATGATCTCACAGTTCGTGGGTTCGAGCCCCACGTTGGGCTCTGTGCTGACAGCTAGCTCAGAGCCTGGAGCCTGTTTCTGATTCTGTCTCTCTCTCTTTCTGACCCTCCCCTGCTCACGCTGTCTCTCTCTCTCAGGAATAAATTAAAAAAAAAAAAACATTAAAAAAAAGAATGTTATTGACTATTGGTTTGAATTGATGTTATTTATTAAGTTAAGGAAGTATCCCTCAGTTCCTCAGTTACTTTACTGGTAATTCATATTGAATCTTATCAAATGCCTGTTCGACCTTCAGGGTAATCATATGACAGGGTGATGTGTGCATCTGACCAACATGATATATTAAAAATGATAAAATATGATATATTAAAATATGTTTCTGAATATAGGGCTATTTTTAGATTTGGAGATCAATGTCACCTAAACTATAGTGCTCTGAAGTGTACACAGTCTAGAATAAGAATTCCCAACAGGGGCTATGGCCACTAGGGCAAAAAGTGGATCTTGGGAAGAAGGCAAGAAAATCCTTAGATATTGCAATGGTTTGTAGCCCTGCAAAGGGCACGGCACATCAACAGATATACAATATATCTGTGGGATTAGAAAACTGTAGAAGGGAAGAAGATTGGGTGGGGGCAGGGGGGAAATACCTTTTTAGGCTCTACAGGGGAGCAGTAATGCGGAGGAAAAAAAGGATTAAGGAACACTGCTCTAGATTCTGTTGGCTTATATTTAATTGTGAGTTTTCACGTCTTTGTTCTTTTTACAACTATGAATGCCTTTATATTACCTTCCATCATTAATAATGACTTGGACACATACAGCATGCATTGGTCACAAACTTTTACCTTCTGATCTCTGTATAACTATTCACGGTCTTCACAGAAGAGAACTTTGTATGCCAGCTTGGTTTTCGATCCTCTGATATAAACATCTGTATTTATGCTTGGACCAGTGGTTTTCAATAGAATTTTCAGGGACAAAGGAAATGTTTTATATTTATGCTAATGCAGTAATCACTTGCCACATATGGCTATTAAGCTCTTGAAATATGGCTCCCATGACTGAAGAACTCATTTTTAATCGAACTAAATTAACTAATTTACTTAATTTAAATTTACATGTCCACAGCCACATATCGCTGGTGGTTACTGCGCTGTATAGTTTAGGTCTGGATGCTTACAAGATTATGTAATATATATATTATGTATATATAAATTTATAAGATTATTTTTCCTGCAATAAAAAATTTTCACTGACTTGATGGTCATCCTAGAAAAAAATACTTATCCTTTTTAGTCTGTTCTCTTATTCTTCTGTCTAAAAACGTTAAGTTTTTCCGGACATAAGAAATCCATCCTGTGCCAGTCAGATAAATTACACTTCTCATTTCTAGTCGTGTTGAACTTGGCCTTTGGCTAGTGTTTCCATGGGTAATAAGTATCCACAGGAAAGTGAGAGTGGACAAATCAGACGAGGCTAGATTTTTGTCCTGAGAGGCCAGAAATCCAAAGAAACATTTAAAGACATTAACTGTACCACGGTTTCCCACTAATTACAGGCATATTCAGTAAAGGATTTAGGTTACATGTGGTAAAGGCAGAGCTGATCTAACCCTTGAGTTCAAAATAATGATTTGAGCATATCCTGATTGGAGCCCACTTACCCAGACGTGCTTCCATTGTCTCATTAGTTGGACTCACAATTACAGGCTTCACGGGCTTGTCTTCCTCTGAAAGACAAACATCCGCAGGGTTTCTTAGTCTCTTAGAGAGCAGAATCTCAACTGATGACGACAGTTAGCAAAATATACCAAAATATATCACATGGAGTCTGGTCAAATATTTCCCTGAAAGCCCAGCGTATATATGGCAGGAGAGAGAAGGCAAGAGGTGAAGGAAGGAGGCCACGACAGAGGCCATTGCAAAACCATGAATGCCCGCCAGAAAGCCTGGGTCCTACTGAGCCCCTGGAGTTTGGTGCTACAGACACACACATCGCCAGGAGTCCAGACAAGTGCCTCTCTTAAAGCAAATCAGGAAAAGCAAGTAGCTGTGGAAAGGCACTTCTGTGGATGAAGCATTATTACCCAGAAGGACCGTCCAGTGCTAGACCTGCTTGTATTTAGTAATTTTAGTAATGACCCAAGAGTGGAATGACAAGCAATTTGGCATAATTTACTAAAAAGGGCGGAAAAGCATTAAGGGGCTCCAGAAACCCATCTGACTTTTATTTACAAGAAGATTAGCTTCAAAAGCTGAACTGTGGCCAAGCCAGAGAAACTATGAACTGGAATGCCCCGGATTCCACCACAGTCAAACCAAACCAAACCAAAGCAACAACAAAACAGGAAGCCCCATCAGAACAGGATATTGTCTCTTTTGTCCCCTAATGTGTACCTACTAGAACAGTGTGCCTGGCATAGAGGAGACGCTCAGTTAATATTTTTGAATCTGCCTTTATGAAAACAAAATGTGACCTCATCTCTGATGAAGTATATTATTTCTATAGAAGGGATCAGAAAAGGAGATGGAGGGTATTTAAAACATATTTGAGCTCTCTTAAAAGTTCCCTAGTTCTCTCTAAAACACTGTCTGCCGCTCTGGTGGCTATATGTCAAGAAAGACAAGCCAGAGCTACACAACGGCCAGAGAGGGGTTGCTAAAATCTCAGGGTGGTTGTGATATAAACACTATTGGAAATTATAACCCACTGGTGCTTGTAGGACGTGGGTAAGGAATTAATTGTGATTCAATAAACTTAATGTTTAAAAATATAAATTATTAGACTATTGAGAACACCTAGCTATAGGTAGGGTGATCATATTTTGGAATTATCTAAGATAGTCCTCATTTATGCCTCTTGTCTCAGCATAATTACTAGTAAGACTCCTTTAACTTTTAAAGTCCTGATTAAAGTAACTCTTCTTCTATTACTGACAGCTTACAAAATCTGATACTTGCAGAAAGGTTGAGCATTCTGACCATCCCCAGGTAATTTGTAGGAGTGCATTTCCTTGTAATAGCTTCTAAGGTGATACGTAGTTAATAGAGAATTGAAAGCCTTGGGAAGATTTACTAGAATAATTATCATATTCCTATTAATTTCTCTTCTGTTTTGCACTGGGCACACGACCACAAGCTGAGCATGCTTGACTGCTAATCTCCCCAATGACCTTGGAAGGCTGTATCACATTACAGAACAGGAAACAGGCTTCGAGAGGTCAAGTGAGCTAACAAGAAACTAACAAGAGGTAGAGCGTGCTCTGGGAGTGCAATGTGATCCAAAGCCCATCAGCGTTCACCCTATCACACCAACAACTCTCACTGCTACACACTCAGACTCCCCAAGCCAAAGTGCTTGGAACTACTCTTCCTCGTACACCGGCCACAGGGAACCACAGAGCTCTCTGGAAGAAGCATCTTTAGCCATGCCAGAGAACACACCTCTTACTTCCGTTGGAAAACAGCTCTTTACTGTTGGTCTGATTAGCCTTGCCTCTGAAGCAGGAATGCAAAACACAGACACAGTATTAGCAACAAAAACGAAACTAAAGCCACATGACATCTGGCAAGTCATCAAGCTGCTCTTGGATTTGGTTCCTCCATGAACAATGAAGGCAATATTAGAATCATGGCTTCCGGGCCTTCCCAGATTCAAACTACCGGGATTAGAGCTAGGACTCACCTAGAGTGATAAGTTCTATAACCCGGGTAATACGATATTGCTTTCCCAAGTATGTATAGGATGCTTGACAAGTATAGTTCCCCATATGTGCTGCAGTCACATTTGTCATGATGAGTCTATTTGTCAGTCCAGAAAAGTTCTTATTGTCAAGTAGTAGAGGTTTGCAATCCTAGACAGAGGGAGAAGAAGGATGTACTGAAAACCAATTAATGATTTCCCCCAGCCTACCAACAAAAGAAACTGTTTTCTCACACTGGTAAATGTTTTACGCATGAGTGTGTGTGTACACACACACACAATTCATATATATTTATACATATGTGAATTGAAAATCCCAGAAAAATTTACAAAAATAATCATCATATGCCTATTTATTTCTCTTCTGTTTTGCACCAGGCACATGATCACAGCATATGTATGAATATATATATATATATATATATATACACATATATATATATGACTATGTTCCTTACGTACAAGTTTTAATATAGTGTATTTTAAGCAATACTCACAATGATGTTTCCAGGATATTAAATGTTTATGCCTATGAGCCATGCACTTTGAAGACAAGTGAAGACAAATGTACTTTGCAAGAAAAACATGTTTCAGGAAACATTGTATTTTCTTACTCACACTGTACTTCCTTTCTTCATTGACACTGTTTATTTTGTATTTCTTAACCCCTGCAAGATGATTCCCCACCCAAGCTCCAACCAACTAGGCAGATCAAGGTACCAAAAAATGTAATGTGTTCCATGAAGTGCTAGTCAATCTACTTTCAAGACCACTAAGTTATTTAAGGACCACTTAATATTTTTAATAAAGAAAAAAGTAAATATTTTATAATAAATAGGGATATCTTACAAACCTTAAATTTATAATAAGTCTTATTTTTAAATATCTTTTATTTCTACTATAATTTTCTCAATCTTATTAAATTAAGAGAAAGTAAGATTTTTATTAATCTACAAATTAAACGTATGTAGTCTTACAACTTTTTAAAAAATTTCTAATAAGTTACACACACAAAAGCAAACAACATGTCAAATGAAAAAGTATTCTACAGATTCACCCTATTGTCCAGGACAGACTACTATTTTATTTGACAGAAAAGTAAAATACCGTACTTAACATAAAATTACCTTATGCCACTGTATTTTGGGTAACTCATTTTTTTCATCTTTAAAAAAATCCAAATAAGGACACACAAGTTGTCCATCTCTTGCAACGGGTAGTTTCTGTGTAAATATAGCTTCTGCATTGTAACACAAGTTAGGTTCATGCTGCACAAACTTAGCGGTTATCTTAATTTTGAGGCAGTAAGTTGCATTTCTAAAATAAATCAAAATTGATGAATTAAGCACCATTAAAGAGATTTCAGTCCTTAACCGCTACAGCCACACAGAACACATGTTTGTAACATATTAATCCCTTTCTTACCTTACTGCACAATAGTAATGTCCTGAATCCTCTGCCTTAGCAGGAACAAACCAAAGTTTATCATTGTGCTGATGAATCCTGGAGTCTACTTCCATAGATATAGGTGTCTTGCTGTCATTTTTATACCAAATTATAGTGCCTTTCTTTTCATTTGGGTTAAGAAGACATGAACGAACATCTATTTCATATGCAGATGAAACTAAAACTACTTCTTCTTCACGTTCCTGACATATATCTTTAAAAGGGAAAAAGGGAAAGCAATTTCCATGAGAAATTTATCACTGTTTTTTAATGTAATATCTACATATACACCCATCAATTATAATATACATCAATTTATATTATATGTGAGTTTTAACAGCTTTAAGATTAAAAATACAATCTTGGGGGCAACTGAGTGACTCAGCTTGTTGAGTGTCCAACTCTTGGTTTCAGCTCAAGTCATGATCTCATAGTTTGTGTGTTTGAGCCCTGCAGTAGTCTCTATACTGACAGTGAGGAGCCTGGTTGTGATTCTCTCTCTCCCCTGTCTCTGCTCCCTTTTGCTCATGTTCTTTCTCTCTCAAAATAAATAAATAAACTTTAAAGAAAATTTACATAAAAATATCATCTTGAAAGTCTGAAAGATTTATATTCAAATCTAATCGTGTCACTTACTACCTGTATGTACTTGGGAAAGCTATTTAACCTCTCTTATCCCTTCTTTATCCATCTAAAATTTGGTGCTAATGTAGCAGGAGAGATATTTACTTCAGTACAAAATCACTAGATTTGGCCTCTGACCTAAAAAATTTTAAAAATGGACGAAGTGTATGAAGCAACAATATTCAAGACATTGAACATCAGGGAACAAAAGACAGAAGTGCTAGAAAGATGGAAAACAAAATAGGTGAGCCCTACAATTTCCTCAAGTTACTGCCTAGAGTAAGAGTCTAGGTCATGACATTGCAAGGAGGAAACATAGGCAAAGCCCAGTGTTCTCTCTGAATGGAGAAAATAGACCTGGAAATCCAGGTAAACCATAAGCTTGCAGGACAGAATACCAAAGGATTATAACTGTATAGATAGAGTTTTGGAGATAAGTCTCCCTCAAGCTTTCAGCTGAGTACCAATTAGCATGAGCACATTAAAAGTGCGAGGCCAGAGTGAAAATTGCCAAAAGGATTAGAGTGAATACCCACTGGAGCACACACATGCTAGTAACTGCTGTTGTTCTCAACAGACAGAATGAGAAATCTCATTAATTATGGGGCATCAGGTAGAGTATCCAGAAGGTCCTGACCTAACAGTTGGGGCAAATTAGGCCCCATATAAAACCTTGTTCTGATCCTGACTAATAAGGCTTAAAATATTAATCTTAAAAGATCAACTATTTCCAGGTAATAACCTTGTGGCAGAACAGTTCAAAACATTTTAAGTAATACAAAAATATCCAGCACTCAAAATGGTAAAATTTATAATGTCTAGCATTCAATCAAAAATTACCAGGTGTGCAAAGAAGTGGGACAATACAATCAATAAGAAGAAAATAATCAGTCAATCAAAACTGACCCAGAATCGACACAGAAGATAGAATAGATTGAAAAATTAAAATAGTTATTACTACTGTGGTCCATTTGTTCAAGATACTAGACCAAACATGTTGAGTAGAGAGATGGAAGAGATTTTTTTAATAAAACTGAAATCAATTTTCTAGTGATGAAAACTACAATGCTGACTTAAAAAAAAAACACTGGATATGATTAATGGAAGATTTGACAATACATAAAAAAAGATTAATGATCCTAAAAACATAGCATTAAAAACTATCCAGAATTAAACACAGAAAATTTTCAAAATAAAATTAGTTAGCTGCAGGATAACTTCAATGAATGTAATATTAATCCCTAAGAAGAAGAAGAGAGGTGGGTGAAACATAAAAAGTACTTAAAGAAATACAGGCAGGCTTTTAAGTTTTTGTTAAAATAATGTACCCACAGATCCCCAAATCACAATGAACACCAAGCAAAAAAACAAAAACAAAACAAACAAAAACAAAAACAAAAAAATGAAGAAAAATACACCAAACACAGAAATGATGTAGCCTTCTTGCCAAAAAAACAATAAAAGCCAGAAAAGAGTGAAATAAAGATAAGTACTAAAAGAAAAAATTGCCAACCTAGAATTCATGATCTTGTAAAAGTATCTTTCAAAAACAGAAGCAAAATAAACACTTTTTTCAAATTTATAAAAGCTATAAAAATTCACCATCAGTACATCTATGCTAAAATATAAAAATATTTAAGGAAGTTCTTCATAAAGAAGGAAAATAGTATCAGATGAAAAATGAATCTATATAAAAGAATAAATTCCTCCTGAAATGTTTGTTAATGTGTACATATAAAATAATTTTTATTATTTAAATATCTTTAAAGATAACTGAATGTTTAAAGCAAAAATTTTAAAAATAAGTATTGTGAGATTTATAACATATAAAGAAGTAAAACATATAGGAACAATAAGGCAGAGTTCAATATGGGAGAAGTGGATGTATATTGTTCTAAATTTTTTTATACTATATGTGACATAGTATGGTATCACTTGAAAGTAGACAGCAGTAAGTTAAAATGGGTACCATAATCCTGAGAGCAGTTATTTAAAAAAACAACAACAACAACAAGCTATTAGTATAAGCCAGACATAGGAGATAAATATGAATTATGATAATTCTCAATTCAAAAGGCAGCAAAAATCTGAAAAAAATAAAAAGGACAAGCAGAAAATAAAATATGGTTCTAAATTAAACCCAAATGTAGTAATACTCGTATTAAAATATTTTAAGGGTCTAAATGCCAAAAGGCAGAGATAATTAGACTGGATAAAGAAAGAGGCTCTAACTATATGTTGCCTAATATGCACTCACTCTCACACATACACACACTTTAAGTATAAAGACACAAATACATTAAAGGTAAAAAAGAGAAAATATACACCATAATACTAATCAAAGGAAAGTTTGAATGATTATTATATAGTCAAATTTTATAATAAAGAATATTACCAGGATAAAAATGGCCATTTCATTATAATAAAGGAGTTATTTATCAAGTAATTCTAAATGTTTATTCGCCTACTAACAGTGCTTCACTGTTAAAGCAAAAACTGATAGAACTTCAAGGAGAAATAAAGAAACTCACAATTATAGTCAGACATGTCAACACCTTACTCGCAATAATTGATAGAACAAGTAAAAACAGACAATAGCCATATAATGATAATGATATACAAGATGTGAGCACTATCAATGAATTTGGCATAATCAATTTTTAAAAATTTTTTAATGTTTATTTTTGAGAGAGAGAGTGACAGAGCATGAGTAGGGGAAGAGCTAAGAGAGAGAGGGAGACACAGAATCCGAAGCAGGCTTCAGGCTCCGAGTTGTCAGCCTAGAGCCCGACGCAGGGCTTGAACTCACAAACCATGATATCATGACCTGAGTTGAATTCTGATGCTTAACCAACTGAGTCACTTAGGTGCCCATGGCGTAATTGATATTTATAGATAATTCTACCCAACAGAGCAGAGGACACAGAAAATTTATCATATTCTTGTTCATTACCTAATACTCAATAAATTCAAAAGGATTCAAATTAGACCAAGTATGTTCCCTGGTGACAATGGGACTAAATTAGAAATCAATAAGAGAAAGACATCTAGAAATCACCCATATATTTGAAGACTATAAACCACTTCTAGATAACCCATGAGTTAAAAAGAAAGAAAAAAGGGAAGTTAAAAAGTATTTTAACCTGAATAAGGAAAACACAACATATCTAACTTGTGGAATACAATGAAGCAGTACCTAGAGGAAAATAGATAGCACTGAAGGCCTACAAAAGAAAAAAATATCTCAAATTAATAACTTCAGCTTCCACTTAAGAAATTAGAAAAAACATATATCCTATATAACATTGATCCGAAAGAAAAACTGATGAAATGAAAAACAGAAAAACGATAAAGTCAAAGATACCAAAAACTAGTTCTTTCAGTTTTCAGTTTTATAATCAATAAAATTTATATATGTCTAGCCACTAATCAGGAAAAAAGAGAGATGACATCTCTTATTAAAAGTATTTTAAAAGGATAATTAGAAAATCTTATGAACAATTTTATACCAATAAATTTAAAAACTTGAATAAAATCAGCAAATCCCTTGAAAGACAGACTATAAACTGTTTCTCATAAGAAAGAGATAGACTGAAGAGCCTTGTAAATGCTAAATAAACTAAATCTGTAGTCAAAAAACTTCTAAAAAGAAAACCAGTCCTACATGGCTTCACTGGGAGAAATAACACCAATTATATACAGAGTTTTCCAGAAAATCGAAGAGTCAATAATGCTTCCTGATTTACTCAGAGGTCAGCATTATTCAAATGTCAAAAACAAAGACATGACAAAAAAAGAAGACCACAAACCCCGCCTCATCATGAACATAGACGTAAACTGCTTTTGAAATATCTTAGCAAATTGAATCCTACAATATATCCAAAAAAAAGTAATGCATTATAATGTACACAACATCCCACAAAGTTAGGTTTACATCTTTTAAAAAATCTATGAAATTCCATATTTGAACATATCTTAAAAGAAAAATTATATGATCATCTCAATAGATGCAGAAAAAGCACTTGACAAAATCCAAAATACATTCTTGATAAAAACTCTCAGCAGACCAGAAATGGAGGGGAACTTTCTGAACCTAATAAAGGACAGGTATAAAACACCTACAGCTAATCGTATATAGTAAGATTAGGAGCAAAGCAAGGATGTCCACTCTAACCACTTCAATAGTATACTGGAAGATCTAATTAGTAAATTCAGGCAAGAAGAAGAAATGGTATCTAGATTGAAGAGGAAAGAAAAATGTCATTATTTGCAGACAACATGATCGTCTAAGTTATGTAGACTATGCTATGAAATCTACATAAGACCTGGAAGGATTAGTAAGTTGTAGGATATAATACGAATATGCAAAGTTAAATGTATTTGTATATACAAGCAAAAAATAGTTGAAAACTGAATTTTTTAAAATACCATTTCTAATAGCATCAAAAATATGAATAATTAAAGGATAAATCTGACAAAAGATGCTTCAGACCTATCCAATGAAAATTACAAAATGTGGCTTAAATACTTCTAAGTAAATGAAGAAATGTATAATCTGTTCATGGGTGAGAAGACTCAATTTTGTCAAAATGTCAGTTCTCCCCCCAAATTGATTTATATTCAATTCCATTCTATCCCAAATATGAGCAGGATTAAATTCATATAAAATTAGTCAACAACTTCGATTTCTAAAAAAATGCTTTAAGAAGTTACACGGCTTTATTTCAGCATTTATTATAAAGCCACAGAAATTAAGACAGTGTAGTATTGGGATAGAGATAAATAGGTCACCAGAATAGAAAAGAGGTCTCAGAAATAAACCACACAAAAATATTCAACTGGATTTTTTTTTTTTTTACAAAGGTGAAAAGGAAATTCAGTGAAGAAAATACAGTCTTTTCAACAAATTAGATATCCTTATGTTTAAAAGGAAAAAAAAAGGAACATTTGAGGCAGGATCTCCAGAATGCAGTGAAAGTCTCCATAAATCCACCCCTCCATAAAAACAACAAAAAGACTGGAAATTTTTTTTCCAAATCAAAGGCTTGCAATAATCAAAACATTTATTTAAGAGGTGCCTGGGTGGTTCAGCTGGTTAAGCATCTGCCTCTTGATTTTGGCTCAGGTCATGATCTCAGGGTCGTGGGATCAAGCCCTGCTTCAGGCTCCATGCTGAGTGTGGAGCCAGCTTAAGATTCTCTCTCTCCCTCTCTCTCTATACCCTTTCCCCCCACTCTCTCTCTTAAAAACAAAACAAAACAAAAGAAACAAAAACCCCCAAACATATTTATTTAATAACAACACCAGCTAAATCTCAGCGGAACAGCACAGTTTGTCTTTGTAACTTAAAGTAGTGTCATTCCCTTTTCCCAGCTCCACTATAGCCTTGAAAATCAGCAGCCCTAAAAACCCAACAGCTGTGAAAAACAGCAGGCTTTCAAGAGGAGACCAGGTTTGGAGCTCCTGAAAGAGGCCTATTTTCAGAGCAGTGCCATGATTTTACTTGACTGGGAGCTCCTTGGATAAGTCACAAAGAGTGATTTTGTCCCAAAAAACAAATAATCCAATTAAAAAATGGGCAGAAGACATGAACACATATTTTTCCAAAGAAGACATACAGATGACTAACAGACACATGAAAAAATGCTCAACATCATTCATCATCAGGGAAATGTAAATGAAAACTACAATGAGATATCATCTCACACCTGTAAGGATGGTTAAAATCAACAACACAAGAAACAACAGGTGTTGGTGAGGATGTGGAGAAAAGGGAACCATCCTGCACTGTTGGTGGGAATGCAACTGGTGCAGCCACTCTGTAAAACAGTATAGAGGTTTCTCAAAAAGTTAAAAATAGAACTACCCTGGGGCGCCTGGGTGGCTTAGTCAGTTAAGCGTCCGACTTTCGCTTAGGTCATGATCTCACGTTTCGTGGGTTCGAGCCCCGCGTCGGGCTCTGTGCTGACTGCCAGCTCAGAGCCTGGAGCCTGTTTCAGTCTGTGACTCCCTCTCTCTCTGACCCTCCCCTGCTCACACTCTCTCTCTCTCTCTCCTAGAAATAAATAAAACATTAAAAAAAATGAAAAAAAAATAGAACTACCCTAAGATCCAAGAATTACACTACTAGGTATTTATCCAAAGGATACAAAAATACCAATTCAAAGGGATACAGGCACCCCGACGGTTACAGCACTGTTATCTACAATAGCCACATTATGGAAACAGTCCAAGTGTCCATCAATTGATGCATGGATAAAGAAGATGTGGTATTATATACAATGGAATATTAGCCATAAAAAAGAATGAAATCTTGCCATTTTCAATGACATGGATGGAGCTAGAGAGTATTATGCTAAGTGAAATTAGTCAGATTACCATAAGATTTCATGTACATGTGGGATTTAAGAAACAAAACAAAGGAGGAAATCAGAAAAAAAGAGAGGTAAACCAGGAAACAGACTTTTAACTGTAGAGAGCAAACTGATGGTTACCAGAGGGGTGGTGGGTGGGAGATGTGTTAAATACATGATGGGGATGAAGGCGTCCACTTGTTGTGATGAGTACTAGTGTTACATGGAAGTACTGAATTGTTATATTGTACACCTGAAATTAATATTACGGTATGTTAACTAACTGGAATTTAAATAAAAACTTTAAACCAAACCAAACCAAACAAAGAGTGGTACTGACTTGGAGGTCTACAGGAAAAGTCCTATCCCCAGGGTGTTTGTTCAAAAAAAAAAAAAAAAAATCAATCAGTGGCAACTGTTTAACACTTCAGCTACCTGAGGCTGTGATACCATTTGGGACAAACAAGAGTCTTCTCAAAAGGAAAAGGAAGATCTGGGATGCTAAATGTCTACAAGGGGCTAGATGAGTGCACATGGATACAGGGCTGTGAGCACACTCAGTAATACCAGAGAAGGCACTAGTCTCTCAAATCTAGATGACCTTAAGGTCATACAAAAGCAGAAAGTGAAGGCTAAAGCAGAGTAGTGAACAGCTTAGTTGTTGAAGGTGAAGGCATACTCCAGCACACATAGAGCCCCTTCAGCAAAGGGTTGAAGACTTTAATTAAATCTCTGACCAAGCATTAGCAGACCAAACTGAGACTTTGGTGGCCACATACTACAGGAAATACCAACTTTACAGAATTAGCCCAAGAAAGTTATTAAACAAATGAACAGCAGCAGCAGTAACAACAACAACAAAACTAACCATGACAACAAGCCTGTGTATGGGAGCCAGGGCATGGAGGGATCACAGGGGGCACATCTGATCTCCAGAGTTACCACATTATACTACCTAAAATGCCTGTTTTCAACAAAGCATACAAATAAACAAAAAAAAGTATTCCCTGTCCACGGGGGGCGGGGGGGGGGAGGGAATAGGAAATAGAAACTCCCAGGGGGGTCCAGATATTAGATTTACTAAAGACTTTAAAATCAGCTATTATAAATACGTTCAAAGGACTAAAGGAAGCTATGTCTAATGAATCAAAGGAAAGTATGACAGCAATGTCTCAACAAATAAAGAATATCAATAAAAAGAAATTATCAAAAAGAATCAAATAGAAATTCCAGGGTAGAAAAGTCCAGTACTAAAATGAAAAATCCACTTGAAGGGCTCAACACCACATTTGAACTGGCCGAAGAAAGAACTAGTAAACTAGAAGTCGATCAACTGATTACTGGAAGATTATCCTGTCTTAAAAAGAATAAAAAATTGAACAAAGCCTCACAGACCTGTAGATCACCATCAAGAATACCAACATAAGAGTGCCTGGCTGGCTCAGTCAGTAGAGCATGCGACTCTTAATCTCAGGGTCATGAGTTCAAGTCCCATGTTGGGCGTGGAACCTCTGTATATACATGCATCCATAAAGCAATGATTAAAAAAAAAAGAATACCAACATATACATAATGAAAGTCTTAGAAGCAGTGAAAAAACAAAGAACTGTTTCTTGATGGCTTCCAGCTGTGGGTTCATAACAGCAAATTTTGACAATTCTTCTGAATGAGAGCCAGGATTTCGCCTATCACACTCTTTAATCAGCAACAAAGTCAGAGAAGGCTTGGCCCTGACATTAGAGACCTGGACTTGAGCTCCTGCTCTGACACGAGCTACATGAGCTTGGGCTCGTAACCTCACTGGGCCAGTTTCCCGTTCCGTAAGTGAGAGAATGAGGAAGGAACATCCAGCAGTACAGTTCTGTGACCAGGAGGTCACAGATTCAACAGAACAGGAGAGGGGGAAAAACGACTCTGTCATGGAAGGTACTTCATGAATTCTAAATAATAGAGTTTCTCAGCAAATAAGAACACAAGGAAAAGCTTAACTTACCGGCTTTCAGAGAAGAAATCAGTACAGCTGTGAAACCCACAAGCCTGAGTAACACTTTCATATTCTCCTGGAAAAGACAGGAATGGAAGAAAAACCAAACTAAAAATGTTACTATTCCAGAAAAATCTCTAAAACCATATACATTAACTCCCACCTGCCTCCACCCCACCCCCAAGCCCCACTGATGGGTTAGTCCCTTACATCAATGTGATCATGTTTCTGGACAGAATTGGGGACAAATTCAAACAACTTAAGATTAATAAAACATCCATCATCTGTCCCAAAATTCATTTCCCGTCTTGTTTCCCATTCAAATTTCTTCCCAATCTAATCTATGCTCCTACCAAGTGGCTAGGCCCTAAACCAGCCTGC
This sequence comes from Crocuta crocuta, assembly GCF_008692635.1. NCBI lineage: Eukaryota > Metazoa > Chordata > Mammalia > Carnivora > Hyaenidae > Crocuta > Crocuta crocuta. Next base: position 4,783,820 of record NW_027551558.1, read on the forward strand.
CTCTGTTTGTGGGGATTTGTTCTGCACCTGGAATGTTCCCCATTGCTAGGACCCACATGCAAAAGTCTTCCCATACTCCCAGGCCAGCTCAAAGGTCACACCTTCATTTTATAAGGTAAGATACTAAATCGTTGGTACCAAATGATATACCTATGTAGAGATGCATCAGATAAGACTTCAAAAATAATAACTATATAAAGAAAATGCATGGTTTTTCACTTCTTTGAGGTTTTCTATCTAAAATTTCTACAGTGAACATATATTGATCTTATCACAAAGGAAAAAACAAAAACAGAAAAAGACTCCACAGCCCCTGAATGGTTTATAAGGCCACACTAACATAGCATTGGCCTCAACAGGTGTCTGTCAGTGACAGGGCTACAGATTGAACCGAGGTCCTGGTAAATTATGATTTTAACTACATAACACTTTGTCCACATCACCTAGCAGGGGGTATAACCGCATTAGGTACTTGATTGATATTGGAAGGAAAACATGCCCACTAAAATCATATGAATTGGATATAAAAAGAAAAAAATTTTCCTACCCTTCTAAACTTCTCAAACTCAAATGAATTTAATTTTCAGTATAGCCTCATTTTCCTTCAGAACATTCCTTGCAGGTGCTTCTGAACAGGGCATGACGTAAGTTTCAGTCTCGTACCTCCAGTGAATGACTGCACAAATCAAGGGCCCGTGAATACCTCAGACTCAGTAGGTTCCCAACCAAACTCATCTCCCCACCTCAATGACAGGCACAGCACTGCCCTGCACAGGCCACACATACTTCCACCCAATGAGAGACCTAGGTCAATGGCTTGAGCCCGCCACCCCCCCCAAAAGCAGCTCTCTTAACCACCCTACCCACTATCAAGTGGCCCCAATCACTCACACCCACTGCTAATGCCTCTAGCTCAAGCGATCACCAGCTCCTGCCTGGATCAATTATGGCAACAGACTTCTCACTGGTCTCTTTGCCTGTGGACGTACCACCTCCCTCTCATCCAGAGCGCCTACAGACCCACAGTTACCAAATGACCTTTTCAAAATACCTCCACTGGCTCCCCAGTGCACACAACAAAATCCAAACTGCTCAGCAAAAGCATACAGGTTCTTTGTCCAGAGGCTCTGACTTTCTTGTCCAGACTCAATGCCCCACCTCCTTGCCCCCCACCCCAGTCCACAGTTACCTTCCCATCCCCCTGTCCTTTACCTCAGAGCCTTTGCCTTCCCTAGTCCCTCCTCCCTTCACCTGGCCACCTCCCTCATCTATCAGGTCTCAGCCCCATCACCGTCCTCTCCCGTCAGACCCCAGCCCAGCTGGGCCTTCCTCCTCTGTGCTCATGCAGCTCAGAGCTCCCGGCACATCTTACTGTGGTTACGCCAGGACAGGAAGCCTCATGAGGGCAGGCACCATGACAGGCCCCTCACTGCCCCCACAGAATCCCACTACGCTTGGAGCTCAAGCCCTTAATAAATTTGCATGGAACAATGAAAAAATTAACAAAAGAAATAGCTCTCCCCTCTAACCCAACCTCAGGGGCAACGTCTGGAGTTAACCGTATAATTTCACGTTTTAACAACACCTGTCCATTAATTTTTACAGGAGATGAAATCTGCCTGTATTATCTGAGGCTATAAGTTAATTTCAAGCATAAAGCATATTGTAACTAAGCCATCACTAATTCAGACTCTAAAGGTGCACAATCATTTGAATATTACCTGGGAAATGTTCTATTTAAGAAGTGGTATTAAAACACACAAAAAAAATGTCACTATGTGCTTTTTATGTAAATGCCAAGAGAAAATAAAAAAGAAAGACTTTCTAAGCATGATAGACACTCCCATTTATAGTCTCCTCAGTTTAATCCCCAGCATGAGGATGATGATCCTGAAGCCTGGTTCAAGCCCTGAAACCTACCTCAGAGCAGTAAGACTGCATTCCTTAAATATCCTGTGATTCTGACATTTCATTCATGTAAATTGGCCTTCTACCAAGTTAGCCAAGGTTAATTGGCATTATTAGTACATGTGCCTTTAAACTGTATTCAGATTGTTAGCAGCCTGGCTTATTAGCTCTTCCTATAACCATATAGAAGTGTTTTAAGACACCCTGCTAGAGAGGCAGAAAATAAAGGGTTAAAATATTTCCCAATGACCAGGTCCAGGCCAATCAACTGCTCATGTTACTTTATCTACAACAACATAAAGGCACTATGAACTAACTGAACCATGCCAGCTACTACTTCATGCAGTTACAAGATCTGACTTGTGCGATTACTCAACAGGGAAGGAAAGGAACATGCCAGGGTGAATTTTATATATAGACTGTATCTCGAGATCTAATTCCAAATTAATTGTAGGTAAATGCTGATTCCTTACAAGTCCAAGGCCTGCCACCACAGGGCAGTGGGATATTGGACATGAGGCCTCCCTGGGCCTCAGTCTCCTCATCTGTACCAGTGGTCAAGGGGCTGGATGATCGTTGAGCCACTCCCGCTCTGTTAGTCTACAAAACGCAGGAGCCAAGCCCCAAGGGGCCTGGTTTTGCTTCACCTGCCCCAGAAGTGCTCTGGGCAAAAGCAGGGGAGGGAGTGGCCCCTTCCCCTCACCAGGGGACCTTCTGAATCCATATCAGTCACCAGGCCATGGTATGAGGTTAAGGGTCACATGACCTAAGGACAGGAAGCAGAAGGGAGGGAAGTAAAGGTGTACTGTACCCAAGATTAAACTAACCACACTCCTGACAAAAATCAGCACAAACCCCATTAGGCCCCAAAACAACACAGAAATCCCAAGAGTGATGCCAAACCTGACTGCCAACAGGTGAAAGTGTGGCTAAGTAAGGAAGTCCCTCAACAATGTCTGTGTTCTGCCACTCTCTGGCAGAGTGCTGGTGCCAGAGACAAAGGAAAATAATAATTAAATAAAATAAGAAAGCAAGAACCCACTCCTCAAGATGGTCACAACTTAAGTAGAAGTCACATGGGATCACAGGTCTGTCGCACACACCCCATCAGCGGAACATGGGATAAGAGCTCAGCCTCCGTGCCTCAGTTCCCCACTTGACAAATGGGGGTGCGGACAGCAGTACTTATATGTCGCCAGCTCGTTGTGAGGATTAAATGAGTTGTCACTGTGAGCGGTGATGCTCAAATGCTAGCTATTATAAATCACCCTCGTGCTGATGACAAATACAAGTTTTGGTAAAATGTTTTCAGATATCCATTTATTTCTTTATTCATTCACTGCTGAACTCAACAACTGCGTATTGGACATCCACCACGTGCCTGCATCTACATGTGGCCCTGAAAACCAACGGGAGTAATGAGCCGGGGTCTGGCTCAAGCAGTCTGCCTCGGGGGCCTCACTCAGCCTGGAGGACGGCTCCCGGATGAGGTGTTACCTGAACCTCAGGAGGTGGTGGGGAGCCCGTGGCAGAGATCAGCCTGTTTTGGAGCATAAACCAAAGGTCGAGAGGCAAAGCTGGGGAAGCCCAAAGTGCCCAGACACACAGTCTCGCTGTGGAGATGACTGCACTTTGTAGGTGGCCAAAAAGAAAATCACTTAAGCCACAGGGTGGTATATGATCAGATTTTCATGTTTTACAAAATCTTGGCACCCACGTGGAATACAAAGCAGAGATAAGAGGGTAGGTGGGGAGAGCGGCTGCTGTGAAAGGAAGTCTAGACGAGTAGGGATGAGGTGGGAGCCAGCGGCAGTGAGAGACAGACAGAAAGGGGCGTATCTGACACCCATTCAGAGGCCCATGGAAGAAGGGTGACAGAGGGGGTCTGGGACACACCAGCCCCTATTCATTCAGGTGGGCCCAGCAAGGGTAAGGACAGGTTCCAGAACCCACAGATGGTCCGAGGAGATGCCCAAAGGGTGACACTCCCAGCACCACGGGGCCTGCGCCTCCTGGGGCCAGCTAGCAGTGTTGCTGCCAACAGAGACTGAGAACCTGAGTGTCAGCTGAAATCTGAGTGACATGGACACAGGGCCTGGAATTTGCTGGAACTGGAGAGCATACAGCGCATTGGGAGTCATCATCACACAGGTCATAATCGTAGTGACAGGAAAGTGGCCTGGTCACTGGGAAAGTGACTGAGCAGTGACCCTGTGTGAGGCCAGAGACCCCTTCAGAAATCATATAAAGCCATGGAGCTGTCCCCACGGAAAACGTATGGACAGACATCAAATATTCGGTATGCGGTGAGAGCTATGCCCGGCTCACCTGAAGCTGAGGCTGGAGACTGCAGCTGTCTGTGAGAAAAGGCCGGTGAGCCCTCGGGGGCAAGCAGCTCTGTGACCTCGGAGCAGTGTGAAGTGGTGAGTGAGGTGGTCCTGCTTCTCAGGATGGAGGCAGCATCTTTAAGGGGCTCATCTACCTAAGGAAGGAAGCGCACACACCCGTGTAAGCCCAAATGAGGAAGCTTCAAGTCACCGACCAACCGCTGCATGGATCTCAAGTGTCCAANAAAAAAAAAAAACAGAGGCTAGAAAAATGAGTCATACATTTTTTTTATTTTGATGTTTTTTACTTTTTGAGAGAGGGAACATGAGTGGTGGAGGGGCCGAGAGAGGAGATGCAGATTTTTGAGTCACATGTATAAAGAGCAAGATGTCCCACAGTCCTCTGAGACGACGGTTTCAGAAAATCAAATCACGGGTGTGAGAAATACCAACAGGTGGACAAGCACCGTCTCTTCTGGGAAAAAAACGCACACAACGTGGTCCCTGACCAGCCCCAGGGGAGCAGAAAGGTGGGGCCACCTGCGGGGACGTCACTGCTTTATGCACTTGGAAAATAAAGCGCAGAGAAAGACCCAGGTGCCAGGAGGAAATGAACGGCCCCCTCTGTAAGACCAGGCACACTGGGGGTCCTCAGCCTTCCTTATATCAGGCATATGAATGCACCTGCATTCCAAATTGCAGAGTTTGAAACCACTTCCAAAAAGCTGAGCTCTTAGGTCCAGTTGATGCTCCACCATCCTTTCCCTGGTTTTACAGTTTCCTTTTAATATTTGGAGTCTGACATCTTCTTCAGGTCTGATTCATTTCCTTAGGCCTTTGAAGGCTGGTAAGGGTGAGCCTAAGGCCTTTTAATGTCCAATCACTAAAATGGCCTGACTAATGCAACACAAACACGTCATTTAAACAGACTAACCACTACTGCCTGATTACTCACGTTAGATTTATGAGAAGATACACAGCATAACATTAAGGGGTCAGAGGCCCAGTGGCTTATCCACATGAAGGGTACAGAACACAGAATCAAAGACTCCCTGATCTTCCTGTCCCCTGTCCAAGGCACAGTGCCCTCCCGATCTCCACAGCATGGCTCGGAAATGAGTGCAGCAGGGGGCAACTGCTTGGGGGATGTCAGAGGAATTATGGGAGCGGGGGAGGATGGGCAAGAGGAATGAATTTACTTGGAAAGTTCTGGAAACCTTTTGCAGAATTGACTTCCCACCTCCCCTAAACCACTTCACTTTCCCTCTTCCTCTTTGCCCCAGAAAGTTCTTAAAAAGAACGTTTGTATTCTGTTTCCACTTCCCATCCTCTGCTGTTTGGTTTATAGGGTCTTCTCCTTGCCCGGCTGCAAGGACGCGACCTTGGGCTTCCGTGGCGTCTCTCAGGGGCTTCCCAGGACTGTCACTTTATTCTATGGCTCCCAGTCCACCTGCTTCTTCTGCAACGTCCAACCAGCCGATTCTGACCCCAAGCCTTCCCCAGGGGCCCCTGTAGAGGCCCCTGTCCTCCGTGCCCAGGACCACAAGTCACAGAAGGCACAGGGCACCCAGTGCCTCAGATCTCTGGCTCTGGGACCCAAGGCTTGGACAGCATCAGTGGCTCCCCCAGCTGCTGGCCTTCCCTACCTGGACCAGGAGAGAAAGGTACAGAATGGACCCTCTCCCTCTCCCATACTCCTTTGAGGGAGCCCCATCCTATTTACCCTGCATGTGGTAAGAGCTCAGGAAGGAAGGAAGGGAGGGAGGGATTCACAGATCCACTATCTTCACATTCGACTACACGGGGACAAAAATCTGGCCTCGAATCAAGGGGGAGAAAGGACAGAATACAGATACTCAGTGTGTGTCAGAGAAGAGAAATGCAAGGGAACCCCCCAGGAGAAGGAAGGCTACCACTTTAGGGGTTACACAAAGGACACAGCCCGGAAGCCAGGCAGGATGCTGGGGGACAGCAGATGGAGAGGGACCAGACACTTGGAGGGATTCCTGCCAGAAGGGATACCTGCCACGTCAACCTCCCTTGTGCAGAAGCAACTGAGCAAAGCCTGCTGTGAGTTTTGCAATTGGTTTACAAGTAAAATTCAAAACATTTTTTAGAAAGTATTGACAATAAAAAACGTCACGTATTTATTCCACTGTGTTATTTTTCTGATGAATTTTCCACAAAGAACAATTATTAAGGAAGGGGAAACGATTAATGCACCCAAGAAATTAACAAGCCCTACCCGTAGGGGCAGTGACGTCTGTTCCACAGGCAATTTCCCACCCTGCCTACCCTCCTCTCCATGGCAGTTCCCAGCTCTTGTGCAGAAGCCCAGAGGTGCACTGAGGGGCTGACGCCCAACCAGGGTGGTCAGCCAGGGTCTGGCATGACAGGAGGCCTCATCGGTCGGCCCCCTGCCCCCAGCAGCCTGGTCTATTCCCTGCAGTGCCCCAGGGTGCAAAACAGGAAACACAGTCTTCTATGACAATTACATGAGAGGTGCAGTTCCCCTTGCTTGTTGGCGATGATAACGTATTTGGAAACTGGAAGCTGGTACATCACACCATGATCGTGTGGCACATGAAGCTCCTTGTTTATTGAAGATAAAGTGGAGGGGCACCTGGGTGGCTCAGTAGGCTGAGGATCCAACTCTTGATTTTGTCTCAGGTCAGGATCCCAGGGCCTAAGGATCAAGCCTCTCACCAGGCTCCTAGTTGAGCATGGAACCTGCCCAAGATTCTCTCTCTCTCTCCTTCTCCTTCTACCCCTCTCCCTTACTTGCACACTGATACTCTCTCTAAAATTTAAAAAGATAAAACGGAAATGTGGATTTGAGGCATAAAGCAATGTCCTACTAGACCTAGAATAACAAATTTCAACATGAACTAAATCACAAAAGCAGAGATCAAGTATACGAATTACCAATGAACGTACAGGCCTCAAACAAAAGTGCCCCGCTTTTCACATAGCGCATCACACGGTCTGCAAGGAACTCCATATCCAGCACAGACACAGGAAAAGTGACAGCTGGGGGACAGAGGGACTGTCACCAGAACCCAAGTGGCTTCTGCAAGGCCCAGGGCCCCAGTGCAGACGGAAGGGGCATTTATTCCTACTTTGTGGCCACAGTGCATCTATTAACGCCTCCCTATTCTGGAAGAATTTCCCACAACCTTGAGGAATTTCCTTCCTACTCCTGAGGAATTCCCCCACATTGTGAATCTAGCTTTCCAGGACAAAAGCCAGGCACAGGACAGAGGTGGCATGCATTGGACACACCCCAGACATCATGAAGATGCACGTGCTGTGTGGGTCCCCTTCGGGGAGAGGGGAAGCCTCTAGAGGCACCGGGCTCTGGGAGCAGCGTCTGAGCCCCGGCTGTACTGTCCCGCCAAGGACCTGCGTAGAGAAGACCCTGGTGTGGTTCGTGCTCTTCCTGCCTACATTAACCTCTAAGATGGCCCCCCTGGACTGTCCCCTGCCCAGCCACATATCAGGAGGGGCCCTGAATGGGCACACAGGTAGACATCCCAATCCATACATCCAAGTCCACCCACCCCAATACAGCCTTGGCCACTCAGCAGACCAGGGAGGGACCCTGGCAGCAGATCCCATAGGGGAATGACCTAAGAAGGAGACCTATATATACTCTGTCCAAGCTGTCTGAACAAGGCATTCGGGGGGCCCGGGTACCTGGGTCATGGCCATGCTGCTGTTCCTACACATTCCAAGTAGGCATGTCCTTTCGGCCCTACAGACTCCCGGCCATGCTGAGGCCCACAGCTGGCTGAGAAGCAGAGCAGAACCCTCCAAAGAACAGGGCTGGATGGGACCTCTCTTGCCTGCTTCTAAGGGAAGTTCTGTGGCAGCCAAACCTCTGCAGAAACCCAAGAAGAGAGAGAAGGCAGCAGCAGATGCCCCTCCTTCTTCCAGGGACCTGAAGAGCCCCACATCTGAAATTTAAACGGAAATCCTAATGGTACTTTCCACATTTCCACCTCATACCAGCTCACTGTTCACAATGAGTGCCTTCCAAATACAAATGCAGCATCATTTAACACAACTTCTCATCCCAAACATTATTCAATGTGTGTATATATGTATAGTTGAGCTAATGGGGAAATGTTCAGAGAATTAGGCTTCAGCTAAGCGACTGTAACTGAGAAGGGACTGTGGATAGTCCCTGGAAGAAATAAGGACTAAAGCACGTTCTTCAGCTCAGGAATCACCACAACCTCCATGCTCTATTGAAAACCATCTCTTTGGAGCACCTGGGTGGCTCAGTCAGTTAAGCATCCAGTTGGTGATTTCAGCTCAGGTCACCATCTCATGGTTTGTGGGTTTGAGCCCCACATCGGGCTCTGTGCTAACAGCATAGAGCCTACTTGGGATTCTGTCTTCCTCTCTCTGCCCCTCCCCTGCTCACTATCTATCTCTCAAAATAAATAAACATTAAAAAAACAACAACAACATTGAACACATAAGGGGAATGGAGTATGGCATTAAAATCAAGCCCACAATTATGACCTTTACCTGTTACAAGGATTCAAACAGCAATTAAACAGTCTCCAAACTGTCATGGCCCAAAATGTCCATTTTAAAGACCAGGCATAAAGGAACTTGCTCATAACGCCATAAAACCACATGACTGTGGGAAATATTTTAGAATTCTGGACTTGCACAAGTCCTTCTTTCATAATCTAGAATCAGCAAATCCCCAAGGAGAAGCTGTAGGCAGCCAGGCAACTCAGAGTCTAACTTCCTAGGGCACTGATTTTACTCAAGGATTTTCTGGCCAGAGTTATTTTTCTATTAGAGAAAACACGGCTATATTGTGAAATGGAAAGAAAAATCTCCAAGAGGTAAAACATGAGTCATCAGAGAAATAGCCTTTAAGGTGAGCCAATTTGGAGGGCTGGATTGAGCATTATTTTTCATTTCTCAAGAAGAGTCCCTCGGTGGTAAAATCGGAGAGGCGCTGCCCTACGAAAATACCCACAGTCATGTCTGCTCGCCCCCAGTCATGAGAAACAGAACCATGAGGGCCACATAGAGTCGCACCGTGGGGCCAGGCTGACAGTGCAACGTAACCCTAACAGTGAGGAGCCTCCCCAGGACGGGAAGGGAAACAAGGATTTGAACACAAAAGGGGGTCATCACAGTGTGATGTAACTGTTTCCATTCTGCAGAGAGGAGCAACATGTACCCCCTACCACACACAGATATCCCAAAACCCAACTGTGCGCTCAGCGTAGCTATCACTGACCTTCCCCCAGAGGAAAAAGTTGTATAAAACTATGAGCAAACAAAACCACTCCCGTGATGAGGGAACAGAGACAAGCATCATCTCAGAAAGGCTGAGAAACACTGAAACTTTGGAGACTTTCCTATCAGATGATCCAAAAGCCTGGCTCGCAGCAGACCCATCCGGCGTGTTTACCCACACGAATGAGGCAAGGAAAGGTTTTTAATCACCAAACGCTATCACGCACAGGGATATGGAGATAAAGCAAACACACCACAGACGTTTTAGGTGTAGCTATACAGTCTAAGTTGTTCCGCTATTACAAGGCACAAAGCCACCGGATTGGTGATTTCATGTGGGGTTTAAGGGCAACGGGGAAAATAAGGCACAGAAGGACAGGATTACCATCACCAGAGGGCGATGAACAGGAATCAGCCAGACCTACCTCTTGGTGGCTGGACTGAATATTAACACAGCCTAATTTCTCCCCAGCGAACCCTCTAGGGCTCTGCTGTCCTGTCCCTTGTACCCTTTTAAATGCTCTGCCCAGGCCTATCAGCCCTCCAGCACAACTCCAATCTGGTGCTTGCGAAGGGCCTGATACGGAGTCCTGCCCCACAGGGCCTACCCCCACGCACCGCCTTGCAGCGGTGAGAACAATTTTGTTTCTCTAAGTGGCAGCTACAGGTAGCCTCAGGGACTAGACATTCCCTGTACAAATTTTTCTTTGTTTTCATTCCTGTGGCTTTTTCACCAAGATGAAATATGCATAGAGTGAAACACACAGTACATCTTCAGTGTATAATTCCATTAACTGTGACAACTGTATACACCGGAATACGCCATCAAGATAGAGACCATCTCCATCCTCCCCTAAAGTTCTCTGGTGTCCGTTACTAGCCACCCCTCACCACACAGGACTCCATGTTCTGATTTCTGTTATCAGCAATACGACCTTTTAACAGTTTACTCTGGACGGCTGGCCTCCACCCCATCAGGGCCCTGCTATGTCAGGGTGCAAGGGGCATCAGGGATTCAATCACTCACTACCAAGTGATGCGAGGGAAACACTAGTTCTCAAAGGAGCCAGCACGGTTGCCAGTGTGGAAAATGGGACACCTAGGGTGATCACAACGAGGCACTTAGTAGGAGAGGCAGTTCACGAAGTAAAGATGGCTTCTTGTGCTGCCTGACTTCCAAGCATCTCACGGCATTTATCATTTGGGGAGGCTAGTGCCTAATTTCATCCTACATTTACATATTGTTGGCACACTTTTCGTACCTACTGAATTTTCCAGGAATGCAATTACGGTGAAAACAGAGAGGACTTGGCTTTGACGACCACTTAGACCTTGCGCAAGAGTCACTCATCGCTCAGTGGTACTTGGATCCCCCCACCCCCCACGACGCCTCTCTTCCAGATCACACCTGGAGTGTCCTCTGTGATCCTACAGTCTGGCCTCCATAACACATGTGGCAGCCTTACTGGGTGCTGGTTTGGCGCTGCCCAAGCATCCATCCGCACAGCGATCCTTTACGTCTAGCTATTATAAAGATTATTTGGAAATTACATTGCCAGTTTTATTACATCATTTCAGAATTGCAGATATTTGCATTAAAGGGGGTCAGGCGTAAGTGATGAGTCTACTCCTGAAGCCAAGAGCACACTGCATATGCTGTATGTTAGCTCATTGGACAATAAATCACATATTAAAAAAAGAGGGTGTAAGGGGTTTGGAATGAGCCAAGAAGCGCTGCTCTAAGTGACAGCACTTAACTCTTGATTTAACTCCGGGTCAGGAGTCATGGGCTGTGTTTGCTGGTGGCCTTCAGTGCTCTGGTTTGCCAAGCCGCACGTGCAGAGCTCAGGATGCAGAGGTCACCTCCCCCACCTCCTACGAGCACCCTAAGTCCAGCTGAAACTTGGTTACCAAACTGCAGTGTCGATGGGGAATCGCTTCAAGAGAGCCTAAAAGTTGCTCTTGGCCCCTCTTCAATGGGGACCTCAGAGGAAAGGGCCCACTTTTCTCTGCACCAAGCCTTCTTTTACTTCTCCTGAGCACCTCATTCACAGCTTGAAGACACAGACAAACGTGCCCCACCAGGTTTCCTCTCTCCCACCACTGTCTGCAGGAAAGCACACGGGTGTTGTCAACCGTGGTTATGCATTTAGAACCACCCGAGGCTTTAAAAACCCCAGTGCCTGGGCGCACCCCCAGAGACGCTGGTTTGTTTGCTCTGAGGTCTAGTCCTGGCATTTCTCATCAGAGTACTTCAGGCAGTGCTGAGGTACAGGCAAGGCTGGGGTCCCCAGCTTACCCCCAGATTTGGAGCTCCACTTGGCAACTTTGCAAATAGGTACTTCATGAAGGTTTACGTTTGACACTTTTCTAGACTCACTGCAGGCTCTGCTTCATCCCCGCTCTTATTTTGCTATCATCCTATTTTTAATTTATGGCATCATGTAACTCCTTTCTGGAACAGGTAGGGATGGGGGAAAGCCTCCATCACTCTGCCACGTGTATACAAGAAGAGACAGCGCAGAGTTTAAGCATCCAAACCTTCAGGAATCCCGGCTCCTTTCAACACTTGGTGAGATTGCTCTGGCTCCAGGGCTCCCCCAGAGTCCCCCCCACCTCAGTGCTGAGCACGGCCAGCAGGCTGCAGCAGCAGTTCCTGGGGTCACAGCAGGTAAGGGCAGGGTGGAAGAAGCGGGTGACCAAAGCTGCTGATGGCACAGATCCTGCTAGACGGCCTGACGAAGCCAAAACCTCAATGAAAGGAAAACACAGACCTAAATACAAACAGCAGCAGATGGGGAACGTCGAGAGGCTGGGCCACGGCCAGTGAGCCTCGGTGCCTCCTGATGACAGCTGTCCTTCACCATGGCAAGTTCACAGTGAGTCTGTCATGTAGCATGACTCTGTACACCCCTCCTCCCTGTGCTGTGGTAGTTGCAACTGCCCAGCTTTGCCACTGTGATTAATAAGACACTCTGTTTGGGGTGCCTGGGGGGCTCAGTTGGTTAAGCGTCCGACTTCGGCTCAGGGCACGATCTTGCGGTTCGTGGGTTCGAGCCCCATGTCAGGCTCTGTGCTGACAGCCAGCTCAGGGCCTGGAGGCTGTCTTCGGATTCTGTGACTCCCTCTCTCTGATCCTCCCCTGCTCACTCTGTCTCTCTCTCTCGCTCAAAAAATATAAAATAAAACATTAAAAAAAATTAGACACTCTGTTTACAACGTCATCTCTGCCTGCTCCCAGGTGGACACCCATCTCCGCTGATGCATCCCAGCCACAGTGGTTTCCATGTGCCATGATCCAAGGGCATGGCCGAGCCCTAGAGCATATCTCGGCACCCTTAGGAACCTAAGACAGCTTAGAAGCTGTCTCTGTATCTGTTACCTTCGTGCCCCCTCCGGCGGAGACACTAAAGGGTGTCCGGCCTGCAGGCAGCCAGTGTGCCCACTCTCCATTCAAAGAGGCAGAGTTCAAAGAACCCCCTTATGCAGAGACTGTGGCTGTCCTGTGACTTCACCACAAGGACTCGCATCCGTTACAGGGCAAGGATTTTCATCTCTCCCAGTCAACAGCTCTATTCTTAGTACTTGGACCAGTGCCTGGCACATGTAGATATTCAATAAACATTTGTTAAATAAACAAGTGAATATAAGTAGTATTTCACCAACAGGAAAAGAATTACCCAAAAGATGCTATTTTAAAAAGCCATAGAGAAAGCCTTGTTGCATCATGCCACACAGGGCTGAGTGGAGCCTATTTAAAAAGGAGGGTTTAGGGGCACCTGGATGGTTCAGTCGGTTAAGCGTCTGACTCTTGATTTCGGCTCAGGTCATGATCTGATTTGCGAGTTTGAGCCCCCACTCAGGCACTGACAGCTCAGAGGCTGCTTGGGATCCTCAATGCCCCTCCTCCCACCCCACCCCACCCCCGCAAATAAATAAGTAAACAAGAAAGAAAGAAAGAAAGAAAGAAAGAAAGAAAGAAAGAAAGAAAGAAAGAAAGAAAGAAAGAGGAGGATTTAGTTCTGCCCTGCCAAGGTCATGTGAAAATTCAAGTCAAATAACCTTTCTGGAACCACGTGGCAGCCACCCAAATGTGGACAGGGCCAGGTGATGCTCCGCACGCTGCAGACTGGCAGCTAGCCAAACACCGCTGAAAATACACAAAGGATTCCACGTCCCTTTTCGCATCAATCCCACCCCAAAGGCCCCACGTTTTCATTTGGCACAAAACATAAGACAGGGTGTGGATACAGAATATTAAATAAGAAATTAAAAGCAGTCAAGAGAAAAAAAAGGTGGCGGTAGTTGCGCAGTAAACTGGGCGGGGAAAGGCGCAGCAAACTTCCCAGCACTCCCTACCCCCACCCTGCATCCCCGGCCCTCCTCAGTTCACCAACAGTCCTGGAGTTAAACATTCACCTTCCAGAAGCTTGGTACCAAGCCGTGGTGACCCAGACAGCATCTTCCAATGACAGATGGATCTCTGCTCACCTTTTCTTCAAGGCATCAGTAGCCCAGAGAGGTACCTTACTCGGTTCCTACGCTGTGGAGCTAAAACCCCTAGAAGGTGCCCATCTGATAAGTACCTTCTGCCACCAGGAATCGCTGGGGCATCTGCCCTGGCAGGAGTTCACACGCCCTCAGCAGCACAGAAGAGAAAGCCCTGGAAGGCACTGACCATGGAAGCTACCATGCAGTAAAGCAGAAGGCATAGCTTTAGAGTCCCAAGGGCTCACTCGTCTTCTGGGTGCCAGTCCCCTGAATCAGTCACCCTGTCTAAACCTCTGCTTCCTCTGCTGCGAGAGGAAGGTGACAATAGCATGTCTCTCACGAGACTTTGGGGAAGATAAAAGAGAAGTGTAAAGAGCCTTATAAACTGTGAAGTCCTGGACCTGCCTGTTGTGAATGACGGTCTTCTTCACGTCTGTAGCATCAGCCTTTCCCTGGGGTTGGGGGAGCATAAGTTTTCCTCCCACACGGCGTGTAGGGCATTCCCCTACTTTTGTTGAGCAGAGTGACCCCTCTGAGCCTAAACCCCGGAGAGGGACACTCCTGAAACAGCCGTACTTGGCTGGATTCAAATGCCTGTAAGCAGTTTACACACACACACACACACACACACACACACACACACACACACACTGCAACAACCCTCCAGGACCATCAGCAAGTTCCCCCCAAAGGGATCTGAACAATCCTTATTCCGGTTTCACACAAAAATAAAAACAAACAAAACCCCCACAGGTTTCACCGCCATCACCTTCTTCCACAACAAACTGACAACCAAGGCTGACTTAAAAAAGGCACTTTCCCCGCAGTTGGCACGGAAGGGAAAGGTGTCAAAGCCGCTGTGGGTCCCCGNCCGCTCATCCCCGGGGGCCCCGGGCTCCCGCACCACGGAGGGGCAGTGACCGTGGTCCCACCCGAAGTGACTTGGGACGACTCACCTGGCTACCACCCAACTGCGGGGTCCCTGGGCATGAGTTCAGCGAATGGAGCTCGGGACTTTCGGGTCCAGGACAAACACTTTCCAGGCCAAGAGACCAGATAGTGTCGGTCAGCCACTGGAACCTGAGGCCAGGCCCCTGCTCTCACACTGGCTCTAGGAACTTTCACGAGTCACCAAATTCTTGGTACCTCCGTTTCCTCTTCAGCGAAAAGGAATCATAACAGCACCTATCTCGTGGAGTGGTTGGGGAGATTACGTAAATTAATACTGTAAACCAGCGCCAGGTCACAGGAGTGACCCAGGAGTCACTCCTACTTGTTATTGTTTTGCGCCCGATGAAAAAAACAGCTTATCGGTGGTACGGTCTTGATACCAGACTTCTTGGCCTGACCAGGTATTCTTTTAAGCTTAAAACCCACTTACTCCCATCCACACATTTTGCACATGAGAACTGGTACCCATATCAATGTAGTGAATGGCCAGGGTGAGGCGTGGACCTTGGTGCCGGGAGGGAAAGACGCTGGGGTATCAGCAGAAGCTGGCTTGGGCTCCAAGCCCAATAGCCAGAGGTTTGGAAGCTGCTCTTCCCTTTCCACAACTCTGTACCTCCAGCAAGTGCCTGGACCCTGACTTGTTTTGAGGACCTAAGGAGCCATCCTCCTCCCAGGAGACATGGGGTAAATGATGATTGCTTCCTTCCTAACAGAACACACACACCCACCCCCTTCCTGTATCCCTTCCAGGCTGGGCAGGTGCTTGTTTCCCTAACCCATCCCTTGATATCTCTGTCAGAAACCCAAGAATTGAGAATAACCCTGGCCTCAGCTGGCCCAGATAATTCTGGGCTGGAGGAAAGCATACAGAAACCAACAGCAATAACTCATCAACGCTAATGCTGACTTGTGGCCTGTATGATGATGATGTCTCATTTTTTAAAAAAATTTTATCTCATTCCAGCGCTTGCATCTGGTTCCTCTTTCTCCAAGGAACAGGCTTAACTCTGGGGCCAGTGACATGGTATTATGAGAATTCACCAGGGGCGCCTGGGTGGCTCAGTGGCTGGGGTCATAATCCCATAGGTTCATGAGATCGAGCCCCACATCGGGCTCTATGCTGACCGAGCTGAGCCTGCTTGAGATTCTCTCTCTCTCTCCCTCTCTCTCACTGCCCCTCTCCTGCTCACTCGCTCGCTCTCTCTCAAAATAAATAAATAAACTTAGAAAAATAGCTTAAAAAAAAAATTCACCAGATGTCCACATCTCTTTAGTATTCCTTTTTGGAGTGGTGGTTCTCAAAACCTTGATTATACATTAGAATCATCAAGAGAGAGATCTGGACCATATCCTCTGAGGATTCTCAGTGTATGCCCTTCCTATCAAGCTGCTCAAACCATCAGACCGTCTTTGAGAAGAGTATCTAATAATGCGCAAGAAACAGAGTCCTGTAAACCACCTGTGAGGATCCATGAACGAAGCTGACTTCGGTTGTGGAAAATAAAATGACATTTTGCACACAGGGCCTCTGTGATTCTTGCTACGCCTGTTTTTTGTTATTTATAGACCTGCCAGTAACTGCTCAAAGAACCACAGTGTTCCCTGAGATAGGTTTAAAAACCACTGTCCTACATGGACTTCCTTCCACAGCCTAGTTTTTCGTTCCTTCACACAGTTTCCATCTCCTGACCTCCACATAACCACATTTTCAATCTGTGTCTCATATTACCTCCCATGACTGCCACTTGTCCATTTTCATTGGTTCAGTACCATCCCTTTCTCTAAGCATTTCCTTGTGGGCTTCTCTGATCATCTTGCTGTTCAGATTCCTCTGATGTTGCAAGACCTTTGCCAATCAGAAAGCCGCATGTGACCCAGAGATGAGAGTTGATGAGAAACTGTAAAATATCATAAAATTGCCAACGGCAATAAACTATTTCTTAACTTCCTTTCTAAGACGAGGACAAAAAGATGAACATGGCAGGCAGCCCAGCCAACTTATTGTTCTAATTGCGGCTTTAATCTTGCCCAATGAAAGCAACTGAGGGTGCCTTGGTGGCTCTGTCGGTTAAGCGTCTGACTTCAGCTCAGGTCATGATCTCACCACTCTTGAGTTCTAGCCCTGTGCCAGGCTCTGTACTGACAGCTTGGAGCCTGCTTCAGATTCTGTGTCTCTCTACCCCTCTCCCGCTCATGCTCTGTGTTCTCTAAAAAAATAAATAAGCATTAAAATAAAATTTAAAAGAAGAAAAGAAAACAACTGAGTGCAAGCAGCTTCTTGCGCCTGGTTTTTTTCCATGCTAACAACACAGAAACAGCACAGAAGTTCCAAAGACCGATAGATGGGGTGGCTTCCAAGAACTGCTGCACCAAACAGAACCAGACTGGTGGCCTCTTTCTCTCTTATGCCAGATCTTTATTCGATCATTGGTTGAATACATGAAACTCAAAGCACCAAACGCCAAGCCAGCCATCACCACCCAAAAGGCAGCCATTACCAGCTTCCCACATCATCCAAGAGGGGCTTTTTTTTTAAATGTTTATTATTTATTTTGAGAGAAAAAATAGAGAGCAAGGAGGGAGGAGCAGAGAGAGAGGGAGACAGAGAATCCCAAGCAGGCTCCACGTTGTCAGTGCAGAGCCTCTCATGGGGCTTGAACTCACAAACCGTGAAATCATGACCTAAGCCGAAACCAACAGTCTGATGCTCAACTGACTGAGCCACCCAGGTGCTGCCAAGAAGGGCCTTTTGAAACCTTTGTCCTCAGTCATGTAAAAGACACATAACAAAAGCATTGTCTTCCTTAAACTCATCTTGAAACATAATGAAAGAACTGCCTGCCTTAAATGCTTTCTCTTGTATTTCTACAAGCTCCCACCATCTTTGGCTCTCCAAAAGTTTCTATAATCTGTCTCTATTTTTGTCACTTTCTCTCTTCCATAAGCACCTTCCAAAATCCAGAGTTCATGTTGCAGCCTTTCAACCTTTGATCCTTTCTAAACATTACTGCCAATTTATCTTCTCTAAATGGTTTCCTTTTAATACTATCACTGTAGTAGATTAAAGATGGCTGCAAGTTCTTCCCTTCTCCAAATAAGAAGTGAAGTCTAATGCCTCTCCCTTGAATCTGGGCTGCTATCCCTGGCTTAATCAATTTCAACCAATAGAATGAGGTGAAATTGACTTTCTGAGACTTCTGAGGCCAGATCATCAAAAACCTTTCAGCTTCTTCATAGGCTTCTTGAAACACTCACTCTCCATCTCCAAAGCTGCCAGATAAGTATCACCCCAAACCTGTGCTGCACCCACAGTGATTTCTAGCAGAGGCAACAATCTAGGCCCCAGTAACAAGGTCATAAAATCAGCAACAGAATATTTATTACTTTTCAATTAAAAAAAAAAGACTGAATGTTTAAAATACAATTATGTTAGCACTGTAAAATCTTACCACACTACATTTTTATCATTCCTTTTTGTTATTCTCTAAGAAAAAAGTCATTTACAGTGCTTTGCCCTGGTGCTTTGACACATTGTGTGCTTGTCAAGGAACTTGGCGGCTTCCCAATCTGGATGTGAAAATAATGACACAGAGAAACAGTCTCAGAGAAGGCGCCCAAGGAGAAAAGACATAGGTGACACCCCAAGCCCAGGCTCTCCTAAGAGCATGAGGAACGGGTCCCCGTGCATAAGATTTTGAATGCAGAGGAAAGCCCTATGTGTCCTTGGAAGAGAGTTTTTCCCCCATGCTATCCCAGGAAAAGGAGAGGAAGTCCGGAGAAACACACAGTGCTTAAAAAGTATTGAGCACTTTTTCCACTTTTCCTGCTCTCTGTGTGGAAGAAGTGAGGTAGGTACCTGGAGGACACAGCGAATGCCAGCAATTGGGAAAGACTCTGAAATAGTATCTGCAGAGAGAAAAACCCAGGCCAGACATGGCAGGGGACAGAGACAAGAACAGTGCCAGGCACACTGTGGGCTCGGGGATAGAACAGTGCCCATCGGTGCTACCACCTTGCACCTGATCTCATACAGCTTCTTTCCAATGGATCCCTAAGGTTTTCATATTATTCATATGAAAATGATATCAATAATATTAATATGATAACACTGATTGTAAAGGACATTGCTTTTTTAAGACATTGGCTTTTAAGTGATCACTACACCCAACTTGGGGCTCGAACTCACAACCCCAAGATCAAGAGTCACACACTCCACAGACTGAGCCTGCCAAGTACCTCAAGGGTATTGTTTTTAAATTTCAGTTTCTGACTGTTCATTACTAGTATACAGAAATACAACTAATTTTTGTATATTGACTTATGGATCACAAAATTCACTTATTAATTCTAGTAGCTTTTTACTGATTTCATAAGATTTTCTATGAAAACCACCATGTTGTCTACAAATAAAGAGGGTTTTACTTCTGCTCTTCCGATCTGGATGACTTTTATTTCTTTTCTTGACTTTTTACACCAGCTAGATCTTTTCGTACCATGCTGAACAGAAGTGAGGAAAGTAGACATTCTTCCCCTGTTCTTAATCTTAGGGGAAAGTCTATGAAATTAGCTGTAGGTCTTTCATAGATGCCCTTTATCAGGTTGAGGAAACACACTTCTATTCCTAATTTTCTGAGAATTTTTATCAGGAATAGATGTTGGACTTTGTCAGATGCCTTTTCTTCATCTTTTGAGATGATCATATGATTTTTCTTTTTTGGTTTTATTAATATGGTGAATTACATTTATCAACTTTCCATTGCTCAGCCAACTTGGCATTCCTGTCATAAAGCCCTCTTGGGCATGATGTATTAGTGTTTTTATACATTGTTGGAATGCACTTACTAGTATTTTGTTTAGAATTTGTGTGTCTTTCTTCATGAGGAATACTGGTCTATAGTTATTTTTTTCTTGTAATGTCCTATCTGATTTTGACACCCAAGTAAGGCTAACCTCAAAAAGTTGGGGAGAACTCATGAGTTAGGAAGTATGTATTCCTCTTCAATTTTCTGGAAAATTCTGTGCAGAATTGATACTATTTCTTTCTTAATGTTTGGCACAATTCACCAGGAAAGATATTTGGACTTAGAGTTTTCTTTGTGGGAAGATTTTCAATACAAATTCAATTTCTTTAATAGACAATTCTATTCAAGTCATCTATTTCTTCTTTAATGAGATTGGTAGTTTGTGTCTTTGAAAGAAATTATCCAGTTCATTTAAGTGTCAATGATTTTTGCATAATTTTATTCCTAATATTCTGTCATTATCCTTTTAATATTTGTAGTATAGCGCAGCAATATTACCTAAACCTTGATATTGATATTTCTGTCTTCTCTTTTTTATTCTTGATCATGCTGGCCAGAGCTTTATCAATTTTACTGCTCTTATCAAAGCATCAGCTTTTGGTGTCATTAATTTCTCTAGTATATTTCTGTCTTCTATGTCATTGTTTTCTGTTTTGATCTTTATTACTTCTTATCTTCTACTTGCTTTTGGTATAATTTTTAAAATTTTTCTAGTTACAGTGGAAGCTGAGGTCATGGATTTAACATTTTTCTGCCTTTTTAAGTAGGCATTTCATGTTGAAAATTTCTCCATAAGTGATATATATATCATTCCACATGTAAGAACCTGACTTAAAAATAAAACTATCATATGATCCAGCAAGTCTACTTCTGGTTTTTATCTGAAGAAAATGAAAACACTGAATGGAGAGGCACATGGACCCCTATATTCATTGCAGCATTATTCACAACAGCCAAGATATGGAAGCAGCCCACATATTCATCAATCAATAGGTCAATATCAATACCCATCAATAGATGAGTGGATAGATGAATGGGTAAAGAAGATGTGGTATATACACACAAGGGAATGTTACCCAGTCATAAAAATAAACACAATCCTGCCATTTGCAGCAACATGAATGGACCTAGAAGGTATTATGCTAAGTGAAATAAGTCAGAAAAAGACAAATACTATATGATTTCACTTACATGTGGAACCTAAAAAACAAAAAAATGAAATGGAAACCAACTCATAGATGTGGAGAACAGACTGGTGGTTGTCGGAGGGGTATGGGGTGGGGGGACGGGCAAAACAGGTGAAGAGAATTAAGAGGTACAAACTTCTCAGTTATCAAATTAATATGTTACGGGGATTAAAAGTACAACATAGGGAACATAGTTGATAATACTGGAATAACTTTGTATGGTGACAGAAGGTAAAGGTGATTATGTTTGATGTATAAAATCATCACACTCTGTTGTACACCTGAAATTAATATGATATTATATGTCCATTATAATTCAATTAAAAAAAAAAGAAACAATACTATAGTTCCATCTTTTCCTGCCTGGCTTTTGTACTGTGTGTGTCATTCGTTTTCCTTTTACGTACGTCAAAAACCTCACACTGCACTATCACTACTTCTGTTTGAACAGTCCATTTTCTTTTAAAGAAACTTATTGCATACTTTCATTGCCATTTCAAGGGATTTTGATTCCTCTGGATAGCTCCAGATCTCCATCTGTCATCATTTTCCTTCCTCCTACAGGATTACCTTTAACATTCGGTAGTATAGGTCTGCCAGTGATAAATTCGGGTTTCGTATGTTTGAAATGGTTTAATTTTTCCTTTGTTTTTGGATAATATTTTCAATGTATATAGAATTCTATGTTGACCATATTTTTTTCTTGCAGTATTGTAGAGACAATACTTCAAAGCCTTTTGGCTTACGTTGTTTCTGTGAGAAATCTGTCATCTTGTATCTTTTTTCCTCTGCGTGTTCTTTCACTGACTGCTCTTTTTATTCTTTGCCACTGGTTTTAAGCAATGTGATTATCACAGAACATAACATATTTTTCTCTGTTTCTCAGGGTTCATTGAACTTCTTGGATCAATGGGCTTGTAATTTTCATCCAATTTGGAAAAGTTCTGACCATTGTTTTCAAGTATTTCCTCTGCGACCCTTCCTTTCTTTTGGGGACTTTGATTGCATGTGTATTTGGCTGCTTGAAATTGCCCTACATTCACTGATGCTCTGTTCTCTTGTTTATTTGTCTTTCTCCTCTGTGTTTCAGTTTGGTAGTTTCTACTGTTGTATCTTTAAATTCATTATTCTGCATCGTCTAATCTAATGAGAATCTCAATTAGTATATTTTGATCTCAGACATTGCAGTTTTCATCTCTAGAAGTTAGAGGTATGCCTTTTTTTCTTTTTTTAACTTTTTTCACTCCTCTACTTACTGCTTTGAACATGTGGAATATAGTTATAATAACTGTTTGAATGTCTTGGTCTGTGTTAGTTTTTAGTTGGCCTTGATTGATTGATTCTTCTCCTCATTTTCCTACTCCTTTGCATTGCACAGTGATTTCTTATTATATGTCAAACATTGTGAAGTTTAACTTGCTGGACGCTTGGTAAGTTTGAGTTCAAGGATGCATTTTAGCTCTTGGAAGTGCCTCCATTATTTAGGGTGTTGCCCTTAGGACTCATTAGGCAGGGCTGTGGCAACATTCAGTATGGGGCTCATTTCAGGCCACTGCTCAAACACAATCCTAGTTCTCTACCAAATGCCTGCAAGTTATGAGGTTTCCATTCTGACTAATGGAAACAGAAATTATGCTTGGCCTTGCTGTCTACTACTTCATCTAGTCCTGTGGGTGGTTCATTTCTGGCCTTAGGTAGTTCCCCACACATGGGCTGACCCATACTCTGATGAATTCTCAAGAGGGAGCCCTTGCCGACCTGACGTTCTTCCTCATTGAGGCTTTCTCCTCTCTGCATCTGTTCTTGTGAACTACAGCCACCTGGGTCTCCCTTGACCCTCAGCTTCATCTCAATTCAATAAGTTTGCTGAGTTCTGCCTGGACCTCCTTCCCTGTGGAAATGGCTGCACATCTTTCCATAGCCTGGGAGCTCTCTCGCGTCAGTAAGTGGGAGCAATCGTAGGGCCCACCTCATTTTTATTCCTGTCTCTCAGCGGTCCCTGTCCTTCAATGGCTGATGTCCAGTATTTTAAACACCCTGGTTTCATGTATTTTATACAGCTTTTTTGTTGTCTGTTGTGAGAAAGTAAATCCAGACCCTACTAGTCAAATCTTGGCTGGCAGCAGCACTTGGCTACAGTTTCCAGCATTCATAACTATGACAGTTGGCCAGGAACATGTCTAAGATTCTTTACACATCTCAAAACTTTTTCCTTTTAATTTTGTTTGGAAGAGTTTTTGAAATATTTCTAAAACATAGCCCAGAATTAATAAATGCTAGCCAAAACCAAGACTTTTGAGGAAGGAAGGAAATTGTAAAGGGCAGTCTGGCAACCACTGGGTCCCAGAGGCAGAGAAATGAAGATTGGGCCATGAGGAGAAGAGAGGAAAGAATAGTGAAGGGAGGAGGCAGGGGAGGAAGGAAAGAAAAGAGGGAGGAAGGAAGACATATAGGGACAAAGAACCTTATTATCAATCCCAGGGTTGCCAAACCCAATAATTTTAAACCATTATTAGCGTTTGTGATTGATTAAATACAGGCATCAGGAGGGAGAGGTTGAGAGGAATTCTATGAGGGTTCCAAAAAATTGTTAAAGAGAAGAAATAGTTTACATTAGTGGCTCTCAAAGTTCCCTGAGATCCTTTAAGAGGTTCACAAGGTCAAAGCTATTTTAATAATAATTCAAAGATGGTACTATGTGTTCTTCATACACATTCTCTCGCAAGCACATAGTGGACTGTCCAGAAGCCACATGATGTATATCTCAAAGATTGAATGCAGAAGCAGATATGAGAATTCATCTGTCCTCTGTTGATCCAAATATTCAAGAGATTTCCAGAACAATGTAAAACAATGCAACTTTTCCCATTTGTTTTCAAAATACATTTTTGTAAAAAAAATGTTACTTATGTTAACAGGTAATGGATTTATTTTTCTTTTTAAATGATCAATTTATGGGGCGCCTGGGTGGCTTAGTCGGTTAAGCGTCCGACTTTCGCTTAGGTCATGATCTCGCGGTTCATGGGTTCGAGCCCCGCATCGGGCTCTGTGCTGACTGCCAGCTCAGAGCCTGGAGCCTGTTTCAGTCTGTGACTCCCTCTCTCTCTGACCCTCCCCTGCTCATGCACTCTCTCTCTCTCTCTCTCTCTCTCCTAGAAATAAATAAAACATTAAAAAAAATTTTTTTAATTGGTTTCAATGTCTAATACGTTTAATACCAATAGAGTTAATCAGGTAAACAAATCTCTTTAAAGTTCTCGATAATGTTTCACAGTGTAAAGGGGTCCTTAGCCCACAAACCTGAGAACCTCTGTTCTAAAGCTTTTGCAGGCTTACAGAGGCCACTGAGTACTTCATGGAAGTATCTTCCCCAGAACAAAGATGAAGGGCAGATCAAGAAGTCAGAAGGGAGAATCACCCCCAACACCACCTGCTTTATCTTTTACCCAAGACTTTGAAATGATGACTCATAGAACAGCATCCCCTATAAGCCTCACCCACAAGGAACTGGGTCTTATGTCATTATTGAGATCTGAACTGCAAGTCCCACCCCAAATTTCTCGAAAGTTGTGCGAAATTGCCAGTATCCTCTCCAGTCTACCTCACCATAATGTTCTCACTATTCACTGACCCATGTCTAATAATAGATTATTTATGAAGGAAGGAAATGTATATCAAGCACCTATTACATATCTAACAGTGAGTTCAACGCTTTCATAGGACATCACGTTTATGCTCACCACCCCTTGCTTTATAGACGGAAACAGAAAACTTAAGTATCTTGCCTCAAATTATCCAGTGAGTGAAATAAACCAATGGGGACTCAGCTCACTCTCCAAAGGCAAAGGTCTTTGCCATTCACACTGTGCCTTTCACTGCTCTGCAATTACCACTGTTATGTTATTGTTGTCTGTAAAGTAAAAAACACCCTAAAATATTGGAAGTCTGCTTTCTACAACCAGAGGGAGAATAGCCCAGTGGCTATAGGTGTAGACAGTGGAGACAGACAGCTGTAGATCAGATCCCAGATCTATCAGGTACTAACTGTGCAGTGCTGAGCAAGTCACTAAACTTCTTTGTTTCCTTGATAGTAAAAAAAAAATATTACTAATTATACCTTCTTTATTGGGTTATTGTGAGAACTGAAAAAGCTAATATGTAAAGAGCATTTAAACATTGTCTAATATATAGTCAATGATAAAGATGATTGCTATTTTCCATACATTAATCATATTTGGGTAAATTACTCAGGATCTATGAACCTAAGAAATAGGTACAAAAATACCTGCCCAGGGCACCTGGGTGGCTCAGCTGGTTAAGCACCCCATTCTCAATATTGGCTCAGGTCATGATCTCATGGTTCATCAGATCAAGCTCCGCTTCAGGCTCTGCACTGATAGTGTGAAGCCAGCATGGATTCTCTCTCTCTCTGCCCCATCCCCTGCTTGCTCTCTCTCTCTCTCTCTCTCAAAATAAATGAACATTAAAAAAAGAAAAAATAATTGTCTGGTTACACCAGAGAATTATTGAGAAAGTCACAGATAATGAATGTACCAGACAGTATTTTTAACTCAATAATATGCAAATAAGCAAGCAATAGAGTAATTTTATTTGGCATAAACTTCCAATATGATGTCATTTTTGAATACGGAGTTTTCTGGTTAAAGAGGAGATCATATTTCTGGCTAAAAGATTATATACTTTTCACCACAGCTGATAAATTCCTCGTTCCAAAAACACTAACCAAAACCACATTTAAAAAGCAGGATATTTCTGCACAAATACTCAAGTCTAAAGTAACCAAGTGTGAAATGTAAAATAACTTCAATTCTGTGTGATCAAACAATAAATTTTGTCAATATTGTGAGGAACCATCACAAACTGAAATTTAAACAGTCCTCGGGGATAATGAAGGACTTAAAACAAACAAAAGGTCACTTTGCAACCAGAAGTTTCTCAACATTCCTTACGTAAGCTCAGAAATTCAATTTTTGCCATGCCAAAGTTGTTCTGTTGCTCTTCATTTTTCATTGTTAAAAAGTTTTACCAAAACTTGAATCATTTCCTGTCTTGACAACCGCAATATCTTTTCCCCGTTCTTTCCACACTACTAAACTCCAAATCACTATTGCCAAATAAATTCCCTTCCTCATTGCCAAATGGTATCTCAAGCCATTAGATGTCACATGCACACGAGCACACACATGAGCATGCACACACACCCCTACCCTATCTGAAGTCCCTACTGGTGCCTTATAGCATATTTCATATCTAACCCATTATCTCTATTACTTTGTGATTCTGATTCTTAACCAGATATGTCTACTAGAATGTAAGCGCCCTGAGGGTAGGGTTTTGGTCTGTTTTGTTCACTGTTGTACTATCATTGTCTAGAAGAAAGTCTGACATGTAGTAGGTTCATTTTCAATTATTTATTGAATGAATGAATGAATGACTTAACTCTGCACACTGAAGGTCCTTGTACTTGATTTCAGTATTCTTCATCCTTTCCATTTAACATTTATCTTCTTTGCCCCCACCTCTTACACAACTGGTTATAGTTTTCTCAACCATCTTTGTTTTGTCTCATCAGGCACTAGCCATGAAATATGTAGGTTGTCAGAATTAAGACAACTTACCTGTCCTGGGTCTTTCTAAGGGTAGGTGGGGAGCTGACTCAACCAATAGGACTTCACAATATGGAGACCTGAAACAAAGTGTTTGTCACCCTTGATGAAGTGAGGGTTCTGAACATAGGAATGAGCAAATCAGAGAAAGCTGAAGTCTAAATCATGAATTGACCATTCCCTGGGTTGCTGCACACAAGGAAGGACCCAGGAAAGGGATTTGTATAGAAGCTTAGACCACTGCTCCAATTCATGGCTTGCATTTGGGCTAATAAGTGGGCTGGAAAGAGAATTGACATTACAACCCTTCTCCTTCGAACACAGACTGGATAGCCACTGGCCCTAGATATGAGAAATGGGCCTCATGAATCAGAAAGAGAGATGGCTGGGTCAGTGGGCTGCATATTAACGTAAGCCCTGCTTTGAAATATTATACCCAAAATCATGAGAAAGGCTTGACCCAACGAGGTTGGCTGACACTCCTGAGCTGTAAGTACCACAGTGGGCCTGAGAGTTCCCAACATTTTGTGCTTTGCCTTCTTAAACATCTCTCTTATTCTCATTGCTCACCTGTGTGCCACACAGTGTCATCTCAGCCTCCTAAATGTGACTTAGAAACTCACCTTTGTGACTGCCCTCAACCCATGTCAGGAACTCCTCCCTCCACTTTCTCCAGAAGCCCTCAGTCCAAGAAATAATAATATGGTTATGAAGACTTGTGACCAAATGGAAAGAAAAACATTGTTAGTGCCAAACTAAATCCCAGCTCGGAATTAGTCTTCATGAAGAGACTATGAAGTCACAAGAGCAAATCCTCTACTGTTGTTTTCCTACCAAGTTCTTCTGCAGGGAGAACACAGCACGTGCTAAGTGATCAATGGGTTCTAGATCATCGGGTAGTAGCTGAGAAAGAGCCTGCAAGAGATCCCCCCTAGCCAACAGACTCAAGAGCTATGAGGATGGCTGCTCTGCCTTCTCTTTGCATTATCCTTGTCAAACCTTTCCTTGGCTCAATAGCGCAGGTAGCATCTGAGTGCTCTACTGAGATGACCTCAAACACCTTCCCTTCTTCCCCCTCCCCCTTTCCAACCTCTCCCCCAATTTTCTCTCCCTGTTAATCTCCATCTCTCACTACAATTTCTTCCAAATTCCCTTCCTTGCTCTCCATCAACCAAGAAAGAGCCACCTAAGACACTCTACTCCTATTTCTACATTTTCTTGGAATTGTATTAGTGGAACTTATCTTAAACCATAACATTTTATTGGTGCATATATATATATAGCATATATGTGAAGTATTTTCTATTTAACTATGGTAAATATACTTTTGATGTACTCAAATTTTCTTTGAGCATGGAGCTCTGGGAATACTTCATTCCAGAGAAGCTAAATGTGTTTCTAAGAAAACTCAGCTTGCTTCTCAAAGTGGGCTTCATAATGCTTTTTCCAAAAAGATAAAAAATACAACTTCACATGTAATAAGGGCAGTATGGCATTGGTACATCTGTGGTTAAATGTCTTTGACCAAACTTTGACATTATATTATATCATCCTTTGAATCAACACACCTTGGATTGGGACCCAATGTCACCTTAATGAAATAGACTAAATATATTTGTATATTTAACTCAAGGCTGTATTTGATCTTTCCCCATTTATATAGATGCCTTTGGGTTGGTGTCTACTCAGTACATAGCATACCCCTACTTCTTAGGAAAGTAAACCAACCTCCCTGACCCCCACTTCCAGTCTATAGGTGTGGGGCTAGGCACACTTGGATGGTTAGGCCGAGAGTCTTCACTAGACCGAAAGCTGGGACATTTACATGCTCTCTCCCAAGAATTTTGTAACAAGCCTGAAATGTATGGAGCTAATTTTTGTGTGCCATGGACAGAGTCAAAACAAAGGTATTGTTCTCCTTTGGACTCCATTTGGGAGGGTGACCATGTTTCTTCCATGTAAACCAGAGAAGCAAAGAAAGCCAGTTTTCAGAGAAAGAGAAAAGCAAGAAGTGGAGACAAAAAAAGAAAAGAAAAGAAAAGAAAAGAGATTCAGACTCTGATAGACAACTCCCCAGGCTGGTTCAGCCCTCCTGGGAGCCAGGCTGCTTCCTTGCCCTTGGGTTCCCAGAGGCACTTCTGAATGTTGACTAAATTTCTTTCTTTCTGCTTGAGCAAGTTTAGCTCCTTTAAACATGCCCATGGCTCTTGCTGTTGCCAATTCCTATTGCTTATAATCATCAAAATCTAGCTGAGAACCCTCATTCTTATCAGATTTTTTTCTTGGATTCTTAGATTCCATTGTTTTTGCAAGATTTAGCTCTTCTCTATTTCATGTCCACTCATTCATTATTGTGCGCGCACGCGCACACACACACACACACACACACACACACACACAGATTGCCAAAGGGGTAAGATAATATTATTTACTGATAGCACATTTTTTTCTTCCAGGAAGGACACACAGAGAAACCAAGATATCATCAGAAGTGTTCTGAATTATCAAGGAATCAGACCAGAGGGTCATTCCAGTGTTTAATGGCATCAGTTTTGGGGGCCTTCATCTTCTCCCTGCACCAGGACCTATCAAGGGCTGTGACTTAATCAAAACCTGGGTGACCATTGTCCCATTTGTCTGGAAATCCTTATGTCTTTGCTAGATGACAGGCTGGGCTTCTTTGAGATGCACACATAATTTCCTTAGCTGTATAACATGGAAGCCAATCTATTGCATTAAGTTGCTCCAATTCCACTTGTATTAATTCAGAGAGTGATTCTATGTACAAGGATTTATTTTTCTTGAATACATAAAATGATGTATATTTTTGCCGGGTCATGATTTGTGTTTGGCTTCCCAGTGGTTTCATACCTTTGAAGAAGAGGCATCCATTACCTTGTGGAAAGGAAGATGGAGGCTAGAACAAAGAAGACATTCCTCGTCTTTGAACTCCAGTTTAAGGTCATGGCCAAAAAAAATCCTAAGTTAAAATCTCATTAGTTGTAATATGTGTAACAGAAAAGAAAAAAATGCTGCCTACTAACTATGACCTATCATCTGTTGCAAGATGTATCTTCAAATATGCTGGGGAAATGGCAAGGCTTTGTTGAGAAACAAAAGTGATTTATTTGGAACTCCTCAACTGAACTTTGCATTTTAAGAGTCAAGGAGGAAGACAGGACCCATGAACCAAAGATGAGGCAGAGCTAAACTACAGCAGTGGAGACCCTCTACCACACAGATGGCTAAGGAATGTCCTGAGTCTGATGGAAAAAGCACACAGAAACAGAAAAAGGAGAAAGCAAGAGCTTAGCTCCTGCAGTCACATCCGAAAGGGGGAGTAGAAACCTATGGTTAAAGGGCTGGCAGCCTCCTCCCCCTGAGCTGGCCTGGGGAGATGGCAATTCCCTTAGAGAAGGTGGGTACAGAATGAGATCTGCCTTCCAGCTGGGCAAGGAGAATCACAGAGCTGAGGGAAGTACCACCAACAGAGTGGGAGAAGCTGCTGAGAGTTCCTGGCACCAGAAGCTTGGAGTCCAGGGGCCTCACATCTACATCAAGGCCCAGAGTCATCAGCACTGAGTAGCTTGATGGCCTACACCCAGGTGAGACCTGTCACACCACAAGAGACACATGGTAGACAAAACACAGCAGGGACCCAAGGACAGGGCCTTGGGACCATTGACAAATCAGAATGAGATATTTCACCAGGGCCAGCTTGGGTTGGGCCCCCTCCACAACGCCAGCATGGGAAGCAATCCCCAGAGGATGCTAGATCAACCTTAGGGAGAGGACCAGAGAAAAGCAAGAGGTAGAGACCCTGAAAGGCTATTTACAAAGAGTTACTGAGACTGAAAACAAATTGTGACCGAGATAATGATGCCTGTATTTGGCTAAAAACCTTGACTTGGACCAAACATGCCGGAACTCCTCTATTCTCACATTTACTCATTCAATGGACAGTTATTGAGCACATGCTACATACCAGGCAGTGTTCTAGGCACTTGGGATGTATCTGAGAACAAATCACACAAAATCCTTACCTACACGGAGCTTACATTCTACATGGTGTAAACAGATAATAAACAGTAAACATAATAAAGAAGGAAAGTATATAGTATGTGAGAAAGTGAATGCGGAAAATGTGTCTGCCTCAAGAAGACTGAGCCTGAGGATGGAGAAATATATATCATGCTACAGGAAATCAAAAGAAAGCCGGAGTAGCTATACTTATATCAGACAAACTGGACTTTAAATTAAAGACAATAACAAGAGATGATGAAGGGCACTACATAATAATTACAGGGTCCATCCATCAGGAAGAACTAACAATCATAAATGTCTACGCACCGAATATGGGAGCACCTAAATATCNAGATTGTGGTTAGCTACGTGGTATATATTTCCCATCTGAGCCCCTATACTTATGCCTGCAGTGCTGTAACACAAGAGAGAACCTACTCTCAAGTCACTGACAATCCAACCTTGAGTGTATACAGTGAGCTTCATGGGAGCAGGAATTATGCCCTTTCCTCACTTAATAAATATTTACCAAGCACTCAGTAAAATATATGCTAAGCACTGGGCACTCCCACAGCACATATACAACACAGAGATGCACACAGTACATAAAATATTCACAAAGCTCACATAACAAACACAATACACACATCACATACACACACACAACACTCACCAACACACACAACACACGAAAAACAGGCACACAACACAGCCACACCACATATAATATACACACAACACACAAAAACACATTCATACAACACAGATACACAAAAGCACACAAGAAACAGGATACTCACACACTCAGGTAATACACACATCAAAGGCTCTGTGCTGAAATATTCTAACATGAAGAACCACATGGCCGAGATGAAGGTTGATCTAATCAAATAAGCCTGTGAAAGTCAGTGAGACCTGAAAGTGTTGAGACCTCAGAGGGGAAACTCTAATTGAGCTAGTTCAGGGCAAAACTATTTGTCCACCTGAATTTCCAAAGGAGCCATTACAGAGTCCTGTGAAGGGATTTCTGGCCATGAGAATGTGTTATAACTAAAATCCACCTGCATGGCTGAGAGCTAATGGTCTGCGCTTATTACGTAATTCCCATTAAGATTCTAAACTCTGCCCCTGCTAGGCCAAGGCCATCAGCACCAGGTGTACCTTACATCTTTCTCAACACCCAGGGCTGGCATGGACGTTAGGATTGCATTGCGAAGTTGTGTCATTGGGATTTCAGTCCCAGAAGTTAATCTGATGTAGTTAAGTTCGAAACAATAACTCACTGATTACACACAATTTATTTTCTAACTTTCAGCAGACCAAAGGAAGTTTATTTATTATGGTTTCCATAATAAATATTCCAACTTCACATGAGGGTACAAAGAGAAGCCCTCCTTAGACAAAGGATATTTTTTTAAAATACAGTAAGGATCTTGTTTCAATTAGGTATGCTTGAGTTATTGGAAAGAAGGTCCAACCCTCTGACAAATGTTTCCTTGCTTACAGAACTATATGTTTATTTGGAGCAATATTTGCTCCAAATAAACATATACTTTATGTTTATATAGAAACATATAGTTATGTATATATATAATTATATATAGCTATATATATATAATATATTAACAATGTTCATATATATATGAAAAGATGTATCTATATATATACCTTTTCTTGATACTCTGCAAAACATTCTTTACCATGCCAGAGGATTGATTTTGGTGGAAAATTCTCAGGAGGTAGCAGCTTTGGCACTCCTCCAAAGTCTTAATAAGTTAGGATATAACTCTTCAAACTCAAGTGCTCAGAAGAAAGTAAATGTTTTCTGCCCAGCAGTGTTCCCCACCCACAAACGCCATTTCTGAGAAGCCCATATGAGACATCCCCAAGGGGCCATACAGACTTGGCCACAAATTTAAATAAGCAATAAGCTGTCTCAAGTCCTCGAGTCACAAAGTGAGACTAAGTTACATATAAAAATAACATGCCAGAAGAAACATGCCAGGAAAATGCCAGAAGTTAGGATAGAGACTCAGAGGTTGCAATTTGAGCACAGAAGTAACTGAAGAGAGATGTTGGAGGCTGTTTAATGATCTGAGAATTCAGATGTAACTAACAGTAATATACGCAACCACTTGATTTTGTGATGTCAATAAGAGAGCTAAACTAGAAATGTCCATGCATGACAATGCCACAAACAGCATCAACCCACAGATAGGAGAGGCCAAGGTGCCTCCAGCTCTACTCTTTCCAAATTTGCTTTATCAGCCACAGTGTGCCATCTGTCACCTTGCCAAGATGGCAAAAATGCAGATAAAATGTTTTTTGTGATAGGTTGGCATATGGTAGGTGCTTTGCGTTGTTATTTTTCGTCTTCCAAAGATAGGTGGAGAAGGTGTTAGAGTGTACAGTAAGGAGCCTTTCCCCATCTCATACTGGACATGTGGTTTGATGAGAAAAGATGTGGACATAGGACAAGACTGACCAATATTTAAAACCAAGATGTTAAAACTAAGACATTTAATATTTACTTTGCCATGCATCTAAGATTCATAGGGAAATAAGCATCATCTTTTTAAAGATTTTTTAAAGGTTTTTTTAAAAAACTGTTTTAAAGGTCTTTTTAAAAAACTTCTTAAAGGTGTAAGCCTTTTTAAAAGATTTTTTTCCTTCCCCACTTACCACTAGATTCTTTCACACATATTACAGCGAGATAATAAATTAACATGAGAACAAAAAGAAGCAGAACTAAGAAACTACAGATGTGCAGATTTCATTTAGAAAACTGTAGCCTGGTCATATATACCCTAGGATCAAGTGTGGAAAGTCGGCTAGCATGATTTCCTGATTTCCCCATTTCTTGCACTGGGCAAAAGGGACAAAAAGGCAAACCCAGAGGTTCTGGGGACAAGGAACTTCCTCCTCATGTTAGTTTAGTTTAGTTTGGTTTAGTTTATTATTTTATCTTTTTGTATCTGCCAGTGTCTAACCCAATGCAAAGAACTCATTAAATACTTTCTGATACTTGAAAGTCAGACTCAGACAAAGTGATCTCCACTATAGAAATAGTGATGTCTACTCCCCTTTTAGGCTGACTCACTAGCAGCACTTACAGACTTTCTTATAAATAAAATTCCCAAAATACACTAAAGAGCATTTGGATGCAATAAAATTAATCCAGAAGCATCATTTGCAGATGTGTGTTACCCATTTATTCCAAAGTCTGCCTTACTTTTACATTTGTTTTTGTATTTTGAAAAGAGAAGAAAAAGAAAAGCAGTTGCAGTATTTACTTAAGAGTCAATACGGCCCCAAATTGTTAAGTAAATACTGTGCCAACCATCAAACCTCTTAATGGCTGCACCTAATCTTCTCATATTCAGAGTTTCACTGGTACTACTTTAGACAAGATCATGTGTGTGGGAGGAGCGGGAAGTTCTTAAATGTCTTCCTCAGGAGAACCGGGGAAGACCAAAGGAAGCACACGCAGTTCGAGAAAAGGCAGTTAGAAGAGTCTGAACCACCCAGTGCAATACACTTCCCTTGTCAGCACAAAACTGGCCTGTGTAAACTCTGTGGGCTTCTTTTCCACCTTGTCAAAATGGATGGTTAGACCAAAACACACTTTTCTTCTGAACGATACACATTAGCTGAGTAAATAGTGCTAGGCAATGTCTTTTGCTTCAACGTTGGCAGTCAAAGCCTTCACACACACACCCCCACACACGCACACTAGGGGGAGGCCAGACCACTCCAATGCGGGTCCTACACTCACCTGGGTGTGGACTCTAGCTTTTGCAAGTGTTTGCCTCCTCGCCAGCTTCCTCTGTCGCTGCCTCTTTCCCGCCACAGAGAATGTCACTCTTCCTCCTCCAGCTCATGCCCTCCTCCCCACCCCTCCAACCAGGAGGATTCTCTCCCCTTCCCCTGAACGCTTGGATTCACCTCCCCTTCTCTGGTGGCAACGGCACCCCCAACTTCATTTTGGACGAGTTCTTCGCTGCCCTGATACTCAAGTTCTTAGGATAGTCTCTTTCTCTGACTATAGCTTGAACAGAACAGATGTTTGAATCTTTGCCAAATAAATAACAGTGGCTACATTTACACAACTAATGCCCACCATGCCTTAGAAAATTCCAGTCACACTGACGGGATAGAGAGCCTTTGGTAACTTCTAGAGGGACAAGGTTTTCTGGGAAATGGGTGTAAATTTCCCCAGCAGGCAGGATTTGGCAATCGCTCTGGACAGCTTTGCTCCAGTCAGCTTCTTGTTTCCTCAGGTAATTTACTGAATTTATGGCTGTCTACATCCCAGGTCAGTGGTTCTCAACCCACATTATATCGGTGGCAAGGTATAATCACCTGCAAGTTTTTCAAAATCCCTGTGCTGAGGTTGTGTCCCAGAACAATCACATCAGAACCTCTGATG
The DNA here is from genome assembly GCF_008692635.1 of Crocuta crocuta. Taxonomy (NCBI): domain Eukaryota; kingdom Metazoa; phylum Chordata; class Mammalia; order Carnivora; family Hyaenidae; genus Crocuta; species Crocuta crocuta. The sequence continues at coordinate 4,818,833 of NW_027551558.1, forward strand.
GTGGGGCCCAGGCATCAGCATGTTTTAAGGCTTTCCAGGTGATTCTGACGCACAGCCAGGATTGACGACCACTGGCTCGGACCATAGAGAATTCCTATTCAGCAGGCATGTATCCTATTTTAACCATAGAACCAAAACTGTATGGTTCTCTAAGACAGCAGAATCTGTTTTCTACGCAGACCCAGCCTACGATGGCCAGGCAAAGGAAAAGAGTTGAGCCTCAAGGACTTACTCACACATGGCAGGTTTCCCTGGAACAATAATTTCTAATCTGGACATCAGTACATCAGTTCCAGACCAAAGGAAGTCGCTGTCTCCACCACCCCTCCCCATAGCATTTTTCATTTTCCTGTGAATGTAGTTTCTGTACACTTGTCACACTCTCATACCAAAGCACCACTCTCATACCAAAGCTCATAAAAATTTCAACTGGGAGAAAGAAGTTTAGAACTCTGATCTTGCTGTTAAATAAATCTCAGAACTTGAGGTCGATGATAAATATTCAAGCACGATGAGTGATGTTGGGTGTAATTTCCCACATTATTACAATAGCAAAAATGTAACCTCCTCTTCTCCTTATGAGTCAGCTCAGTAACCCACTCTATTAATCTAGAGAAATGCTTAAATCTTGAGGGGAATTTATTCAAAAGAGGTAATCATGGTAAGTTCACATGAGATTTTTAATACCAACTAAGTACACGTTCTATCACCACTGATTATAACCATGTAGTTTCCTTCTAGGAAAGAAATCCTGTGAATTTTTGCATTCCCAAAGATTGTATGTATATGTACATGAATATCAATATAATTGTCATATAACGTTGTGTACATTTAAAGTGCACAAGGCGTTGATCTGATCCATTTATATATTGCAAAATGATTACTACCATAGCATAAGCTAACACCTCCAACTCATCACATAACTACCACTTCTTTTTTTTTATGGTTAGAACATTTAAGATCTGGTCTTAGAAAATTTCAAGTACATAACATAACATATCAGCTATAATTGCCATGCTGTACGTGAGATTGCCAAATGTGTTAAATTTATCACTGGAAGTTTCTATCCTTTTATCAAAATCTATTTCCCTCACATTTCTCCTCAGCCTCTGGTAACAACATTCCACTCTGTTGTCCTGAGGTCAGCTTTTTACACTTCATATGTAAGTGATATCATACAGTATTTCTCTTTCTCTGTCTGGCTTTTTTCATTGAGCCTAATGCCCTAAAGCTCATCCATGTTTTTGCAAAAGGGAAGAGTTGCTTCTTTCTCATGGTGGAAAAATATCCCATTGCATATATATGCCACATTTTCTTTATCCATTCACCTGTTGACAAATACTTAGGCTGTGTCCATATCTTGGCTATTGTGAATAATGCAGCAATAAACATGGGAGTGTAGATATCTCCTCATGATCCTGTTTCTCTTTCCTTCAGGTATACACTCAGAAGTGGGATGGCTCAATCACAGGGTAGTTCTACTTTTAATTTTTTGAGGAACCTCCAAACCATTTTCAGTAATAACTATACCAATTTACATTCCCTCCGGCAGTACACAAGACTTCCCTTTTCTCTACAATCTTGCCAATGCTTCTTATTGGTTGTTTTTTTTTATATATACAGATTATTCTTTAATGGACAGATGGTACTATTTGTGAGAACAGGTTTTTCCCACCTACTTCAGGTAAGGTCTTTAATCATTCCAGAGAAATATCTATCAAGTTAATTTGTACCTTATTATTATATATATTTCATCTATATTGATTTCAGTTTAAATATTATCTACTGACCATTTCAGAGGGTAGAAAATAACACCTGTACATAATACCTTTTTTAAAAACTAGCTTACAGATAACATGTGCCAATTTAGGTGATAAATTCATATCAGAGGTGGAAGGAGGGAGCCTTAATCACATACTTCATGCGTACAAACTTTGAAAAACATCAACACTCCTGAAAATATGACTACTTCAACTATACCTTAAAAAGAATGATTCCACAAACCAGTCCTTCCCTTCTTCAAGTTCTCTTATCATTTCAGCACAACAAAATATGAAGAATTTTGGGATTCCAACACATACATGTTCATATCTGGACCCTTCTTAATCATTCACTACTTGCTGTCTCTGGGTCTCTGTCTTCAGAGCAAATTGAAAGTAATAAAATCTGTTAAGGATCACAGGTAATGTCTGAAAAGCACCCAGAAATCATGGGGAGGAGACCAACCAGGGCAGGGTAGGAGGGTGCTACACTCTTGGTATTTCCAGAACAGTGTGGCTGGTAGTCAGCCTACAACCAAGAGATCAAGAGGTAGGCAAATAAAATCACAGATAACAAAACATCGAACAAAAGATAACAAAAGAGAACTTGCCAGAGGAGTTCCAGTCAAGTTATACCCTCTCACTAACTCCGGGAATAGAATTAGAGTAGCCACCTCAGTTTTTTTGGGGGTGCACTCATGGCTTTGGAATGCATTGGTTTTGTGGCCCATGTTGGAATATGCTGTTGGCAAAAATGACTGAGTGGCTACGGTCATCAAAAGCAATACTGCCTACCTCAGCCAGAAGGGATTCACTCTGTCAAGAGGTTTGGTATCTTTAGAAACAAGACAGGATAATTTATAAGCATGTTCATGTCCAATAATACCCCTCAAACTATAAAAAGGGCAGACATCCACAAAAGACGCAAACATGCCATCACCTAATTAATACTAGAAAAATGTCATTATTCATTCGTTGATTCTGAGAATGTCTGAAGGCTGCAGACATCAAACTCGCTAAAATCCTTTCTGAAATTTTAGTCTTTAAAGCAAACCATGCCATTGTTATGGACTGATTGAACATAGACATAAGAAAACCAAAATCCTAAAATCTAGGAATCCTAAAATATTTCTTTCAACTATTATTAGCACGGACACATTTCAAATTTTACAAATAATGCTTCTGGACTTAATTTTTTTTTTTGGTACATATCCCTTTTGCTGCCCTTTTTACCCATCATTATCACTTGACAGTCCTTTACCCCATGTTGCTTTCAACTAGACAGTTCTTTCTGGGTTGGTTGAACACCTGGAATTTACCTGAGGAGTCCTTTCCTCTCAGAAGCAAACCCTGTCCTCTTTTCTCTGGACCAGGAAGAGAAGCTCCCTGAGCTCAAGTTAAGAAACTGACCTCACACAGCCTTCCCATTTCCTACCTAGATGTTCCCCTGCCCACGGAAACCTGCATCCCTAGGCACCTCTTCAGGGCCAACAGTTCCTGGAGTCTTCATTCCAGACGCCCCTCCGCACACATACATTAATTCCCACTCTGCTCTGGCCACAAATGACAAGCTGTCAGACAAGCCTGAGCACCCACTCAGTCAATACTCTGTCTCGGTTGCTTATGTTTCTTACAAGATGGAGGTTCTTCTTAGCTTCAAGACTTATCATCAGGTACCCAAGGGTGTGATCCATCCATACCTCTTTTGAGAAGCCTTCCCAGCACCATAAACTCATAAGCAAAGTAGCCCCATAAGAATGGAACCAAAGGATCAGAGTGAAAGAGAATGCATAATAGAGAGAAAACCTCTCCTCAGGGCCTTCCCCAGATAGTAAAACTTGGGTATTTTCTTTGTTTTGGAGCACAGAAAGCCGTGGCTTCAGTGCTCAGGGGACAGTCCCAGCTCCACCCCTTGCCCACTCAGGGGTCTTGAGGAAAGCTCTCTACTCTTCACCTCTAAAGTTAGAACGATAACCCTACCTGCACCTCCAGAGGAGGATGTAGGAGAAGCACACACATGGCCCACACCATAAGGTCAGAGTTCTCATCTGGAAGCCAAAAGTGGCAGGGCTCTTTTGCTTTTTCTTTCCTGCTTTCTTTTTGGTTGTTGACATTTGATTCTCTAGAAACCGGAATGTAAACTGCTACACATTTTCTAAATCTTTCTATTTCCCCCCCCACACACACACACACCTCCTCTTCCTCTTCCTGGGGGCACCCAGTACAGGGCTTGGCCCAGACTGGAAATGCAATAGTGACTTGTGAAAATGATCGGTTAATTCAGCACGGTGCAAGATGATGAAGGAGAAAGGCCTTGTAAGCTGAGTTTTATTTCTGGGAGAGGTAGAACATATTTTTGTGGAACATCTCCGTGGCAATGTTTGGGCAAAGCTTTTGTCACTTGTCACACACACAGGAATTCAGGGCTGGGCAAAAGAACAAAGTGTCTTGGGTGCCAGCACTCTACCAGATGTCAGCCATGTCGCTATCTCTTGTGACAAGTACATGACTTCTCCCCATGACATCCACCATCCAGATGGGCATTTATGGTCTACTTCATAGACTCTGTCACCATCTCTCTACCCCATAACTGAAGGCTACCTGAAATTCAGAATAAAAGCCAGTCTCCTGACAATGGCCCCAAATACCCACCGTGATCTGCCCACTGCCCCTGTCTCCAAGTTCATCTCCACCCCTCCTTCCACATACTTGGCCAACCCTGTACCTGTCTTCTTCTGTTCCTCCAACAGGGCTAGACATGGCTAGACACCTAGCAAGGCCTAAATAATGCAATCATTGAGCAAACCAAAACTTATGATCACAAACAGTTTTTCAAAAAATCTCAGTGTTGCTATGTACTTATTAGAATGACCAAAATCCAGAACACTGACAACATCAAATGCTGGCAAGGATGTGGAGCAACAGGAACTCTGATTCATCGCTGGTGGGAATACAAAACAGTACAGCCACTTTGGAAGACAGTTAGGCAGTTTCTTACAAAACTAAACAGACTTACCATACAATCCAGAAACTGTGCCCCTTGGTATTTACATTAAAGAGTTGAAAATTTACATCCACACAAAAACCTATACATAGTTATTTATAGCTGCTTTAATCATAATTGCCCAAATTTGGAAGCAACCAAGATATTATTCCGTAGATGCATGGATAAATAAACTGGTACATCCAAATGGTGGAATATTATTTAGTGCTAAAAAGAAATGAGCCATTCAAGCCTTGAAAAGACACTAAGAAAACTTAAATGCACACTGCTAAGTAAAGGAAGCCAATCTGTTGCTTGATTTCCAACTACATAGCATTCTGAATAAGGCAAAACTAAGAAGACAGTGAAAAGATCAGTGGTTGCCCTGGGTTGTTGGGTGAGTATGGAGAGAATGAAGAAGTGGAGCACAGAGGACCTTTAGGCCAGTGAAAATACTCTGTGAGGCCACAATGATGTGTGCATGTCATTATATACTTGTCTAAACTCACAGAATGTACAACAGCGAGAGTGAATCCCAGTGTAAACTACGGACTTTGAGTGATAACGATGTGTCAGTGTCGGTTCATCTACGATAATAAATCTACTACTCTGGGGAGAGGGTATTGATAATGGGGAAACCTATATGTGTATGCGGGAAGAACATACACGGGAAATCTCTGTACCTTCCCCTCAATTCTGCTGTGACCCTAAACCTGTTGTTAAAAAATAAAGTCTAAGAAAAGAAACTCCATCATGACATGAGATACGAAAATTTTAAAAACAAGCTGAGTTAACCTCTTTCCCCCCAAAATCACAGAAGATTAATAAAAACCAGTTGGTTAGCATACTCTGTTGACAAATGCATGGGGAAATGTTCTCTAAAATATTCCCAGAAGAAGTGTTCATTAGATAAGCAGGTGGGAGGTGGACGGGCAATTTTGAAATACATATCAAAATCACAAATGCACATAGTCTTTGACCTGTAATTCCACTTCTAGGGATTTAGCCAATAAATACGCTTGCTTGCACTTCTGCAAAATGACACAGGTGAGGCCCTTATTCATTGCAACACTGGTTGTAATAGCAAAAGACTGCAAGCAACTTAAAAGTCCACTGAAAGGTTAAAAAATGTACCTCGTTAGATACAGATATGGAATAGGGTAAAGAAGAGTGTACACCATTAGTGTGTGTGATGGTTGATTTTGTGTGTCAGTTCAACTGAGCCATGGGATGCCCAGAGTGCTGGTTAAAGACTGTGTCTGGCTGTGTCCTTGAAGGTGCTTGTGGAAGAGATCAGTGTTTGAACTCATAAAGCAGATGACTCTCCCCAGTGTGGGTGAGTATCATTCAATCCCCTGGGGGTCGCGATAGAACAAAGAGGCAGAGAAAAATTGAATCAGCTCTACTTGAGCTGAGACATCTGTTTTATCTTACCCTCCATGCTTTTTGTTCGCAAGACTTCAGACCTGGACTAGAATCTACACCTTTGGCTCTACAGTTCTTAGGCCTTAAAACTATGCCACCTGCTTTCCTGAGTCTACACTTTGTCAACAGCAGATGGTAGTACTTCTCAGCTTCCATAACCATGGGAGCCAATACTTTATAATCTCAATCTCTCTCTCTAAATATCCCAATTATATGGCCAATTTTATATATAAAACCAATAGGAGATTGGAACTCCAGGTACCATTTCACAATGGCCCACATACATTCAGAGAGAACAAGGCAGAGCACCCCACCTCCCCACAATCCCCAAGAGAGGGGATGAATTAGCTGAGTTTCCAGGCCCATCACCTCCAAATGTAGCACTGGGCTCTTGGCACTTTGGGACAAAGAATCAACCACACCAGCACTTAACTGTCCAGACCAGTGTAGCACGTGGGCTAGGAAGTTCAATGGACTTGATATAGATTGATGGGGATCTCTCATCACTAGCTCATCTCATCACCCTTGGGCCATTTGCTGAGCTTCTCAGAGCCTCAGTTGGTTTGGTCCTTGAGCAGGTATAATGATGCCAATTTTGCAACGTTATGAAAAGGTGACATAATGATGTAAGAATGCAGATCAGCATGTGTTCCTTAGTGGGAACTCAATAAATGGTGGCTATCTACCCAAATGAATAGCACAAACATCAGTGAGTCAGTGGTCCCAAATCTATGTGCCATTCATTGTCTCTAGAGTTCAGTCAATCTGACACTCACCAACCTGTGGGCTCTAAGTAAGACTGCACCATAAATCCCAGCTGTGCATTGACTATGGGCAAATCACTTCTCTGTACTTCAGCTTCTTAATCTGCAAAATAAGATCATAAGAGTGACTACCTCATATACGAGGTACTTAGAACCAGATCTCATATATAGTTAAGTGCTCTATTAAGTACTAGCCCTCATTATTATTTATTCAGTATCAAGTTCAAACTATCGTTAAGCATCAGTTTGGTTCTGATTTTAATAGCCTAGGGGGTCAGATCTTGGGGTCAGAATGAAACTCTGTACTCCCTGTAAAGCTTTTCATACTCACACCAACCTCATGAGACTTACACTTACAAGTCTAGGATCTCCTTTCTCCTGGTTCTACCCTTGGCTTGTATTCACTTGCTTAATAACCATTAAGAGCTTTAAAGATTTACTCAGATAAAAATGGAAACCAGCACAAATGAAATTAAACAAAATAATCAATTTGCCCCCAGAAAAGCTCCATTTTCAAACTCTTCTGTGATTCCTTTTTGGGATCTTCTTTTCCCTGCAGAGTTGGGTAAAAATGTTCCTGGCTCCCTTCAGTTGACTCATTCAAGAAACATTTGTTGAGCCTCCACAAGGTGTCAGACCCCAGACCAGGCCCTAGACAGAGAAGCACACATAAAACAAGTCCCGCCTTTGAGGAGGGGGCACTGAGCAAAGCAAGTGGACAATGACAATGCAATATAAGAAGGATGGTGCATTGTCCTACATGCAAGTGAGATAAGTAAGCAACAAAATAGAAACCATCTTCAATCTAAAGTATGTCCATATGCAGCTAGGACATACCAAATGCTAGGACTGAATCCAAGAACAAAGAAATATGTTGCAATACACACACACGCACATGGGCGCATGCACACTCCCAACACACACTTTCTGAGTCTAGAATTAGAACATATTGCCAAAATTACAGCATGCAGCTCTCCAACACAACATACTTTATAAGGTGAGAATATAAATAAACATAACAGCCATCGTAATAGTACCATTTTGTATTTTTTCCCTTTTTTCTATTCAAAAAACTTTCCTCTGTCTCATCTCTTCATGTTCCCAGTACAATTGTATGGTGGGATAAAAAGTCAGTGCTTATCTTTAAATTTTATAGACAAAAAGGAGGGTGCCTGGGCGACTCAGTTGGTTGAACATCTGACTTCAGCTCAGGTCATGAACTCACATTTCATGAGTTCAAGCCCCGCGTTAGAGGGCTGTGAGCTCTGTGCTGAGAGCTTAGAGCCTGGAGTCTGCCTTGGATTCTGTATCTCCCTCTGTCTCTGTCTCTCCCCTGCTTGTACTCTGTCTCTTTCTCTCTCTCAAAAATAAATAAAGATTTAAAAAATTTTTTAAATTTATAGACCAAAAGGAAATAAAATCATAAAGACTGAATTTTGCCCTGGGTTGTTCAAATGGTGGTAATTCAGAGCAACAGCCTCTGACTCCCCATATGCTCAGCAGACCTGCTGAGTGACATCAAATGAGGTCAAAGTCCCCAGAAATTAGGTTGGCATAAGTTACTGTAAGAAATGAGTTACTTACAAATCAGTTGCTTTTGATGTAAGTAACCAGAAAGACAAGAGACTGAACCCAAAGGGGCAGAATAGGAAGTCAAAAGATCTTACAAAGGGTTTTCTTGAGGCAAATCAAGACAACAAAATAGAATTTGCCAGTTATTAGCAAGCACATTAAAAAAAAAAAAACAGGCAAAACCCAATGTTGGTGAAAGTGTGGAGAAATGGTATCCATACAGTGCTGGAGGGAGTATAAATCAGTAGCACTTCCCTAGATTGATTTTGTAACAGGGACCATTGAACAGGGATTCAAAAATGCTCATGCCCTTTGACCCCAGTTTTCTCTCTGGGGAATACAATCCAAGAAAACAGATCCTTGAAGAGATAGAAATCCAAGAAGAGATAGAAAGGTTAGTATGTTAGTTATGTAATGTTAATAATAAAAAAAAATAAAACAATCCAGTATCTACCAACATGGTTCAATAAATTCTCTATACATGGGGGCGCCTGGGTGGCTTAGTCGGTTGAGCGTCCGACTTTCGCTTAGGTCATGATCTCGTGGTTCGTGGGTTCGAGCCCCACGTTGGGCTCTGTGCTGACTGCCAGCTCAGAGCCTGGAGCCTGCTTCAGTCTGTGACTCCCTCTCTCTCTGACCCTCCCCTGCTCACGCTGTCTCTCTCTCTCTCTCCTAGAAATAAATAAAAAACATTAAAAATAAAAAAAAATAAAAATAAATTCTCTATACAATGTGAGCAAACAACTTCTGTAGAAAGAAATTCATTAGCATGCCGAGACGCTCACACTATATTGCCGAAAGGGAAATGCGGGTAATAAACCAGCATGTACAGTACAAGGATGTTTTCCTTTTAAATGTAAATGTGCTCAGGGAAAAACATACGCACCAAAATGTTAACAGCATTATTCACACATCGACAGGTTTTTATCTTTCATCTTTTTTATTGATCTATGTCCTTTATTCTATATCTGACAGTGAGCATGGGCCATGCGTGTCCATTTGTCGATTTTGCAAGGGCACATTTTGGAAGTGACTCCCAGCCATTCCTTGACCACACCTGGCAAGGTTTTCTCCTGGGTAAGCAAACAGGCATGTGCCCAGAAGGGGTTGAGGGACAGAAGATTAACAACTGCATGTGGACTTGAGGAAGGCCCTAAGTTTCTCTTTAAATTCATCACCAGGATTAGGAAGATTTAAATCGTCTCAAGAAGCGCTCCCTGCTCTTTCTAGGCAGCATTATCTCCTTCCCGTCCCCAACAGATTCACACATTTCCAGCAAGCACAGATCCTTCCTTGGCCTCTAGCACATTTGGTGGTCTCCAGTCACTGAGGGGTGGGTAGCCTGATTCACAAACCAGCTGGTCAGCAGCTGTACCCTCTGAAAACATCCTTCCTCACCACCCAGCTCCCCACGCCCTCCTCGCCAGAGTGCCCACTAGGAGTTTGCTTAAGAGCAAGGAGTTGTCAACTGAATTGAATTGAATTGAATGGTAAACATCGTTTTGCTCTCCTTTTTGTGTTCTTATTTCCTGTCTTTAATTTTCCAGATTCTATCCCATTTTCTTATTCTTTCCTACATCAACGTTGCTGATAGGATTATGGAAGTCAAGGACATCTGATTAAGAAATACGGGGGGATTTTATAATCTCCTCTGAGACTATAGGTCTTCCTTACAGCTCTGGGTGTAACATTTGTGAAGTCTCTGAAAAAAATGGTTGTGCTTTTAAGATTACATTTTAAGAGTTACTAGGGGAAGCTCCTGCAAGTGTTGCTAGTACAATACATTATAACTTTAAATGCGACCAAGGGACATCTGTTAATAGTAATGCAATGCCTTCAAACATTGGGTCAGATTGTGACCCTCTAAAACTGGCAAAACTTAATAGAAGGTGATAAAATAAGTCTTAATTCTACCATCAGCAACAACGTTTTTAAAAGATTCTCATTTCCATACCCTTCCCTTAAACCTCATGATTTACCAAAAGCCATGCAACTATTTATGGCTTATAAGTAGCATATAGTTATAAAATATATTTCGCATATCATTCATAGTTAATCTTCCATATGGTAAAACCTACATTATCATGGGTGACCTTTTCATATGATTCACAGACACATCTCAGGGTTAAACACTCCTACAGAGGCACATAACCCTAAGAAATCCTTAAAAATCCTGTTTTCAACAAACAGCATAACATTTATCAGTTTTATCAAATTCCATTTGTCCCTCCTGAATACTTTCTCAATGTACAAGTAAGCAAAAAGAAAAAGGAAAAAATATGGGAACAAAAACCAGAAGTGCAATTAATCATCTTACCATCTCCTTTCTTCATTGTGGGGACATTTGGGGACGGCTGGCCTCACAGGAGGTGGTGACTCCGAGGGTAAGCCCACAGGGCTTCTCCCCCCGGACAAGTCAGCTGGGTCGCCCGTTGGTTATTAACAAAAGTGCAATTTGATGTCGGCCCTGGATAGACTTGCTAATTCTTCTTTTCTCTTTCCAAAGAGCTCTGGGTCTGGTCTGTGCAGCACCAGAAGGTACCTCACATCTTGTACTGAGGCTAAAAGAAAGAAGAAGGGCTCTGAGTGATGTGTGTGTCAGAGCCTACGGGGGCTTTAATCCTCAGCAGTGACACATGTGGGGAGCTACGAACAGGAAACTCAAAGCTGGGCAGCCCGCCAGAATCATTCCGAAAACGTGCCAAACCCTTACGAAATACCCACACACTTTACTGCACATTCACCTCGAACACTTCACAAGCCCGTGTCTCTATCCTCATGTGACTTTGCGTTAGACCTAGACAAGGCTTGCCAGCATACGCAGCCTATCACAGGTCCCATCATGCCCTGAGTCAAGGCCGGCACTGGGGAGTCCAAGCCTCCCCCTTGGTTGCTGTCCTCCCAAGCCTTTTTGCAACATATCCACAAACGTGAACCCAGAGGATCTTTCAGTCAGTTCTTTTCATCTTTCAGCCCCAGCGACTCTTTATGATGCCCCCCTTCACTTGCCACATGCCCTGGGAACACGGCCAGCCTCTTTCCTCAGTGTCCTGGAGGTGGAAGACCCACTGATCACCCTCTGGCACAGGGTGTCTGGATGCTGGAATAGTGGTGCACAGGGAAGACGAAGGGAGATAAGGGCTGTAGCCAGAGCCTCCGCCTTCCACCAGAGGTGGCCAGGTCCATCCTGAAGAGATGGTACGGTCTGTCCGGTTGCCTCTTTGCTCTCTCTCTCCTTTGGCCCCTTCTACGCCTTGCATTCATGTTCTCAACATGACATAGGGTCCAGCTTTTCCCAGCGCTGCTCAAATATCTGCAGCATAGGGGTGCTTGGGTGGCTCAGTCTGTTGAGCATCTGACTATTGGTTTTGGCCCAGGTCATGATCTCACAGTTCATGAGTTCAAGCCCTGTGTCGTGCTGCCAGCACAGAGCTTGCTTGGGATTCTCTCTCCCCCCCTCTCTCTGCCTCTCCCCCCTCAAAATAAATACATAAACAAACTTTAAAAATAAAAATCTATGTGTCCAAACCTCCCATTCTGGCCTTCAGGGTCCTTCATCAGCTGGCTGCAACATGCCTTTCTGCTTCATTCCCGCTGCCCTTCACAAGAACCCCTTGTGCCCATCTGGATGGCCACCCACTGATTCTAGAAGACACTGTTCATACTTTGGCTTGCACATCCTTTGCAGCCACCACCCTATCACCAGCTCTCCTTAGCCTTTTGAGTGTGACAACACTCACATGCACAGTTCCAACCCTCCTCACAGCCCCTCTCCCCATACTGCTGATCTTTACCACCATTCACTCAAACACATCCTCCCCCACTGCATCCCGGGGTGATTTTTCTTGCTCTGAACATGTGTCTTGCCTCCGTGATTAACAGACAGCAAGAGTAGCCACTTACTATGTCTCAGGCATTTTTCTAGAAAATTTAACATTTTTTAGACTCATGTTACAGACAAGGAGCCTGAGGTATAGAAAAAGCAAATACTTTCCCCAAGATCCCTTACCCAAGCAGGGTGAAGTCCAGATTGAGGCCATCTGGCACTGCTCTTCAAGTCTTATCTGTAACCAGCGCTAATTTTGGGGAAAATATATGTACTCAGGGACAATGCAATTTCCTCACACCATTGGTATCCTTTCCAGAGTGTGTCCCAGAATGCCCACTTATTCTCGAGAATTACCAAATAGCCACAATTAATTGGTATATTAATGAAATTTAAATGAGAGACCAAATTTTCTGCTTTAGCCATGAGCAGAAGTTTCAACAACATTAAGAATAAGCAGAATGGTCTTGAGGTTGAAGGTTCCTGCAATAGTTTTGCTGACATTTCTAATCTATCTATAATGTGAGTGTTTAGGTCTAGGCCACCTGGTAGACCAACAGGCTGCTAAAGACATAACCCCAGTGAAACAGCTGAGAAGTCCTTCAAAGGTCCGAATGAACTTTCTACCCTTTCTCCAATGTGGAGTAGCCGTGAGTCTTGAGGGGCTAACTCCATCCCTAACTCTAGAGTTGGTCCCACTGGTCCGAGCCAACCAGAGTCATTCCACTCTGGTCATTCCGATCTCTTCCATCCAAAGAGATCGCAGGATGGGCACAAAAGGGCAAAGCCAAGTGGCACACAGCATCCTCCTGGCTACAGCAAGGGCTTAGGAGTGGTCTAGTCAGAGGGAGGCTTTGGGCTTCTACTCGACAATGGTAGGAAGCACCCACTTAAGGCTGCTATGTGAACCTTTCTTAAGACAAGGAGAGAAACAGGCTTGAGAATGAAGCCCACACACAAGGGAGGGATTTCCAGAGAACTACAGAAAAAGTGCTAGAAACTATCCAACACATATTATCTCCACAATGTTCAGTGATGAGAGCCAACGTCTACTTTTTGGCATTGCTAGGTCAGTCGAGTTGGGTTTTCAAACTGTACTGACTAACACAGACTCCCAGGGCAGAAATCAGTGGTGGCTGGGGAGCTGGAAGGAGGGCCATCTCAGGGGAAAGAGCCTAACCCCTGCTCCTCTGCACAAGCAGCTTGCCATTTTTCTGCCTCCAGCTCCTTCCTGTTCCTCCATCTCCTCCCCTCCTCCCCTCCCCCTCCTCTCCTTCCTTCTCCTTGGCCTTCTTCTTCCTCCTCTTTCCCTTCCTCCATCTCCTCCTTCTCCTCCCACTCTTTCCTCCCATAAAGAAAAAGAGAACATCATCAGAGAGATTCTGAGTGGTAAGAAGAGGCCCCTAAGGAGAGAGGAGAAGCCACAGTCAGCAGTGGCTTGCAACTTCAGACAAACACCAACTCATAAGCTCCCAGACTTGGCTCTTATGCTCTTTGAAACATACTAGCAGCTTCCAGGGCTGCTGGCCAGGAGTGATTGATGCTGGAGGATGAACGATATTTCATTCCAGAGATGCTTCTGTCCTCCTACAGGGTGCAAGGCCCTCTTCTAAGCATTTTGGAAGGAAAGAAAAAAAATAAAAAAGACCTGGAAGACCCAGCCTTGGCTTCAAGAAGCTTACTCTCCAGTAGATAGGCAGGCTGCAGATGCAACAAGGGCTAAGCCCATCATTAGTATTTGCCTCCCAAAATCAGAGTTTGTGACCCCAATTTTTCTCTAATCAGTTTAGTTCATTATCTTATCTAAGCCTGGAGTGGAGAAGAGAGATTTCATTTCAAGGATTTTTCTGACCCTCTTTTCCACTCCAGTCAATTTCCTCTCCCTTCCCATTTCCTGCTTCTCAGTAAGGAGAAAGAATGTCAGGAATCTAGACTGTTTAGTTAACATGTGTGAACACACACACACGTACACACACTTCTGCCTGGGATTTCTCAGTTGCTTAGTCCCCCCCACAGAGTTCAGAGAAAACAAAGAGTCATAATTAGCAACAAAAATTCAATACCAGAAGTTAATGGAAAATCTCCAAACTCGAGGGTTCTTTATAAATGCTGGAGCACAGAACTCACTAGGTCAAGCCCAGAGCTTTTACTATTCAAACTATAGAAAACGTCATTATGACACAGTTTTATCAGTAACATGGTCTTTGTAAAACTCCAGAACATTCTGTATTTATACTTAAGAGATCAGAAACAGCTCATGTATTTTCCCAGAATATTTTTACGGAAAAGTTTACACATTCAGAATTGTCTTTGATTTAAGAGTATTTTAATGTGTTTGTGATTCATATGTTTCTACATATCACAACTGATGAGGAAGGAGAATATGAAGAAGCACATATGATATGTATGTGCATGACCGTGTGTGTGTGTGCCTGTGTGTGTGCCTGTGTGTGAACATGGACATACTTAGAATTGAACCTTGGCTGTTCCGCCATATGCTATGGGTCCTTAGGAAAGAGTAAACCTCTGTTTTCCTAGGTCCAGCAATTTCTCAATTCAACAAAGACTGACCGGAACCCCAGTAAACCTGAGTATGGCTTTGGGGAAATCACTTCCTCTCTCTGGACTTCGGTTTCTACATCTGAAAAAAAAATGCAGTATAGCCTATATCCATGTTACATAAAGTGTGGCCATAGGCCAAGAGCATCACCAGGGAGCACGTCAGAAATACAGAATCTTAGGCCCTACCCCCCAGAACTACTGAAGCAGAATCTATATTTGAATAAAATTGCCCAGGTGACTCATGTGCACATTTAGGTTTGAGGTGCACTGGTCTACATGATCTCTGAAGTACCTTCTAGTGATACATTCTGTTAGTTTAACCTTTGTTCCTTTAAACTGGAAAATTAACACACTATGCCAAATGGCCGCCTTGTAACCTTTGTGGTTAAGCCGTAGGAGAATCTGCCTTGATACTTGCATACTGATTTCACCCTGTTCCAGGCAATGACATATAAACACATCAGATTGTCTCCATGTCCCTTCTAGACCACTAAGCCACATGGTGTCTTCCAGCTTCCTACCAAATCTCTTAATACTTCATACCTCCAGAGAACCCCCTCATCCATCAGAAGGTTGGAAAAAATTTGTAAGCACAGATTAGCGAACAGGAAAGATTTTAGATTAATTATTACAGAGCTAGCCTTTTAGCACTTAATGAAGCCATGATCACTAAGAGAAAACATGAATTGACTAAGAATGAGGCTGGTGAAGCTCATTCAATGTTTGATGGCATTACAGATGGGGAGATTACACAGAATACTTCAGACTCGATAAATCAAGAGTTCATGAAAGCATTTGCAAACTTCCTTCTTGTGACCAAAATGAAAAATACAGTTAGTAGAACTGGACACCTTCATAAACACCCATAATCCATGACAAACGGGTCAATCTGAAGAGTGGTCTCCACCAGCAAACCTCAGGTGCCATACCTGCTCCCTCCCAGGAAATTGGCAGCCAGGATGGGTGTATACATGGTCATGGGTGACCCTCAAGTTATGGTGAGTCAAGAGTAGAAGAGTGTGGGAGGAGGAGTACTGGAAGGAATACATTTCTCCCCCCAAAAAACCAAATTCAAGGTAGAACGCAGAACTGGAATCTCAAACCAAAAAAATTATCAAGTGAGCATTGCCAAAAAGATCCAGAGAGTGTAGAGATGGATCCTGATAATATTTCCAGAGGTCATGAATGAAGGAGAGGAGAGGGCCACAAAGCCAAGTTAGAGGCTAGAAATGGAGCTGGTAGGCCCAGTTCAAGTTCCTGAAGTCTGAGGGCAAGGCTGGCATGCTTATACAATGGGGGACCCCAAGTTTAAATGGACTGCAAACTCACTGAGTAAGCAAATCAGGATCCCAAAAGATCCCATTAGGAGGGAGCCATAGGCCCGATCTAACAAAACAAAATTTGACAGAGACAAATGTAAAACCTTATTGTTTCTTTGTAAGTATAAGACAGGGCACACAAAAAGCAGAAGCATTGGTGGGAAACAAAACCAAACAAACATGTGGACATTCCTGATTGACTAAGACATCCTCTATGAATCCTAAGCATGACCAGAGACTGTATGCTTAGCTTCCTTGGTAGAAAAATGACTTCTAATAAAAGGGAGGGTGGTCTTTCTCAAGATCAATCTCCAGAAGAACAGTGTTTTCTAAACATTTTCCCACTATGGCACTCAGGAAATGATAACAAGGGCTTTCCTGGCCAGAGAAGAGAGCCAGACTCTTCTGTTGACCCATAAACCAAGGGAATTGATATCTGCACACCTGGAAGCCACCAGATATCCTACTCCAGAGGTGGAGCTAGGACAATGGAGTAGAAAGTTCTGGAGGCCCACTGAAGAAAGACCTTTGTAACAATAGAGTTCCTAGCAATGAAATGGGCCAAATCCAAAGATGATATGTTTGGCCTATCTCTTAAGTGCTCCGCCACTTGGAATGGCCATGAACATCTTACATGAATCCCTTCCACCATCTCAAATCGGCCCTTTGATTTTTCATGCAGTTTGTGGGGTTTTTTGTTTTGTTTTGCCCTCATGGCTAATCACTGTGCTAGGCAGGGCGTTTTCTTATTATTCACAAATTGAAATAGGAAACTGGGGCTAGTATGGTCAAATCCAGAAATAGAATTTAGATCTACAAACTTCAAATCCTTTCCTCATTTTCTCTATCACAGTGTCTAGCTGCACATTTCTATAAATTTTGGGTGTGGTTTTCAGTTCTTCCAGTAAATAAGGAATTCACTGTCTTTAATAAGGCAAGATAATATATTACTTGTACTAATTATATGTCAAGTTCTAAGTGAGTCCTAGCCCAATAAATGTGTCTGACATACTGTGCCATTAAACTTTAGGTGAAACCATTTTGTCTTCAGTTGTTCTTTAACAGCAGTTAATATTATTACTAAATCTGTGGGAAGGTTCAAAGGTTCTGAGTACAGATTTTTTTAAAATGGGTTTCTTATAAAATATATATATAGCCACAATACAGAAGATAAGGAAAATAAAGTTTAAAAAGTCCTTCATGATCTTGCCACCTATTTCCCAATCACTGTTAGCATTTGGAATTTTTCCATCTATTATTTTTTTCTATGCCCATATGTGTGTCTCACTCTCTCCTTTTTCTTTTTTTAAATAACCTCCACACCCAATGCAGGCTTGAACTCATGACTTTGAGACTAAGACTCACATGTTCTAGTGACTGAGCCAGCCAGGCACTCCTCTGTGTAATCTCTTTTGGTTTAACATTTCATCACAAGCAGGTTTTTTTTGTTGTTGTTATAACATGGCTTTCATAATTATCATTTTTAGTACTAAATTATCACATAATACGTATCACCTCCTATTTTGACACATTTCCCCTTCTTTGAAATCTTAGTTCTTTTATGGCTTTTGTTTCACATTTAAAAATCAAATAGATTTTATTTACACACTACATTTTAAAAGCCTGGATGGATGGACATCCCCATGTAAATTCACAGTGGTTATCTGGGAAGGAAGGAATTGTCTGTGATACAGAGTTCTTTTTCTCTTCATATGTTTTCTGTATGTTGTAGATATTTTACCAAGTAAGGAATCTTACCAAGGTTTCTAATAGAAACCTTAAAACTCTATAGAATATGACATTAAAGATTCAGTCATTACAAATTGAACACTCATGTGCTCCTGCCCCTTCTGTAGCTGATACTCAAAGGGATCACAAGGAAATCAATACATCATGTATCAGCTTGATTCACTTAATGTCAGAAGCCATTATGAAGTGCCTTGGGAGGGGTGGGTGTGTGGCCAGAAAAAATTGCTTTCCATGTTTATTATTCCTGTATCCTCACAGATGAAGATTTCATGAGCAAAGACATTAATTTTCCAGCTTACTAACAATGCGGTTTCAGACATAGAAATCACAAAAACAGAAAGATCCAAATGTACCTATTGGTTAACAAATGTCTGTGAGAGTATAGTCAGTTCTTGACTCAATTTCAAACCCTGTTCTTTGCAACAACAGGTTCTCCTTTAAAAATCAGTTCAATTTCATTACTTTATCTCCAATTCCTTGAATGTGGAGGAATCCTAACTAATCATGTTCCCTAAAGTTATTGTAAGTAATTCTTCTTTTAGAAGTGTTATTTCTACTTCCCCTCAAACTTCTCTAAGAAATCTGAGTGCTATTTGTCTAAAGGGATAATTCTTTTTTTGTTGTTGGTTGTTTATTATCAAGTTGGTTTCCATAGAACACCCAGTGCTCATCCCAACAAGTGCCCTCCTTCATGCCCATCACTCCTTTTCCCCTCTCCCCAACCCCATCAACCCTCAGTTTGTTCTCAGCATTTAAGAGTCTCTTATGGTTTGCCTCCCTCCCTCTTCTTATCTATTTTTTCCCCTTTCCCTTCCCCATGGTCCTCTGTTAAGTTTCTCTTCTTTCACGTATTAGTAAAAACATGGTATCTGTCCTTCTCTGCCTGACTATTTCACTTAGCATAACACCCTCAAGTTCCACATCCACATTGCTACAAATGGTCAGATTTTATTCTTTCTCATTGCCATGAAGTATTCCATTGTACAGATAAACCACATCTTCTTGATCCATTCGTAAGTTGATGGACACTTAGGCTCTATCCATGATTTGACTATTGTTGAGAGTGCTGCTATGAACGTTGCTCCTATGCATCAGCACTTCTCTAATGGGATAATTCTTAACAAGATATTCTCATGATAACCACTGTGAATGTATGGGGTAAAATAATACATAAGAGACTTAGCCAAACTCAGAGGCCATGATTCATTTACTTCTCAGGCCTGTGCCTAGGACTTGAGCTCATTGTACTGTGGCCAGTCTCTACAGAACACCCCAGCTCTACCTGTTATCAGCTCTGTGACCCCAAGCAAGTTTCTTAACCTCTCTGTGCCTTGGGTTTTCATCTATAAAATGGCAACAACATTTATATGTACTTCACTGTGTTATGGAAAATTTTAAGGGAGATCAGACATATAAAGCACTTAGAATGGTGCCTAACATATGCAGGTTTTTTTTTCCTTTTTAGAAAAATAATGTACCACATAAATATAATTACAACAAAATTTTCCTTTAGCTGCATTTGACTCAATGAACAGTCTCCTTCTCTAAGCACTTCTTCTATACTCTGAATCCTCTTCTTCCTCCTAACTTCTAGCTACCAAGACCCCCCACGGATCACAGCTGCCAAATGAGGCTCTTCACCTACCTCCTTGCCTCAACCCTTACCTTCTGGGAGGGAGAGCTTAAGACAATACCTCCAGCCCAGGCTGCTGTTCTAGTTCAGGACAAATATCGGTCCCTGGGCACTTCCCCTTGTGGTCGCTCAACACTCGACCATTGCAAACTATGTCAAGTGCCTCACCAGGCTGAGAATACGATTCCGAAAGCACTGCTCTCAGGAACCCTGCCCGAAGTATGTGAGCCCAAAGTTGTGCCCTGAGGCTGTGAAAGATGCTTGGACAACATTAGCAGGAGGTTGGCGGAATCCACACAAGATCACCTTGGCTAACTGAGCCTCTTCTCCCAGCTCCCCCACAACTTGACCCCACACCCAGGCTTGCCCTTCCAACTCTTTCCCCCAGACACAACTGCCAACTCCCCGTTAGCTAACTTTGTCCCGTTCCCCCATCCATACAGTCACCAGAATGCCTTTACTTTTATTTTTTCTTTACACTTGATTCTTTAAATAGCCATTGAGCTTGATTTTATCTTAAAAACCTTTCTTCTAGAGGGGAAGAATTTAGACTATTTGTTCAGTCATCATTAACATTTTATGATACAAGGTTGAAATGGTACATGTATCTATAATTATATAGAACATATAATATAAATTGCATGTATATGTATATATACACATATATATAATTATTGATGTAGTTATTGGTTTATATGAAAAATCAATGACTAGGGATTTCCATCAGATGGACTCAAGAAACCATCTGCTAATAAGCTGAGGATAAAGATTTAAACCACACAAGATAAAGAGTGAGATTAAAAGCATTTCACACATAAAAGTAGAACTTAGAGGGACGCCTGAGTGGCTCAGTCCATTAAGTGTCCAACTTCAGCTCAAGTCACGATCTCAGGGCTCCTGGGTTCGAGCCCCATGTCCGTCTATATTGACAGCTCAGAGCCTAGAACCTACTTCAGATTCTGTGACTCCCTCTCTCTGCCTCTCCCTCACTCACACTCTGCCTCTCTGTCTCAAAACTAAAATAAAAACATTTAAAAAATTAAAAAGTAGAACTTAGAAGCCATCAAAAGCTTTTAGAAGGAGATTCCTGGGGGACTCAGTTGGTTAAGCATCCCACTTCAGCTCAGGTCATGATCTCACCATTCCTGAGTCCCAGCTCCACATCGGGCTCCCTGCTGTCAGCACAAAGCCTGCTTTGGATCCTTTGTCCCCCTCTCTCTCTATCCCCGCACTTCCCCCGCTTCAAAAATAAACATTAAAAAAGAGAAAAAGCTTTTAGAAGTATAAACTAGTAAAAAAAAAAATCCTCAGAGGCAAATAGCACAGAAAAATGGTTATCTCAGCCTTATCTCCAGGTGAGGGCTGATAAAGAAGTTTCCCAAGACACTATGTGGCTCCTGGCACACGTTTTAATGGGTTTGGAACTTGGTTTTACACAAATCTGTATGTTCAGAAAAGCCATAAACCAACTTAAAGTACACCTAAGGCACCTGGCCAAGGGAATGTAAATACTCCCTGGAGGAATGCACTCTCAAATTGAGCCACAAGCTTTTCTTCCACAGAGCTTTTAAGCAAACATGACTTCACAATGAAAAATAAAACACACACACACACACACACACATACACACACAAGAATATAAGTTATTAAATATTCACAGAAAAATCCAAGAGAGCCAACCTGGTTAGAAAAAATAATAACTATTAAGTGTCCCGATCAGATGTGAGGGGTCATAAATACGGGCTACTCCAGGCAGAGGCTGGTAGCCTGGGCAGGGAAAGAATTCACCCAAGGCAGAACAAGAAAGGTAGACGTTTATTAAATACACCGCAAGGGAACAGCGGGCAAACAGCAAAGGAGAGACTGTCTTCCACGAGGTGGTAGGAGGGGCCACTTTGTAGGGCAGACTGAGGGAGTAT
The DNA here is from genome assembly GCF_008692635.1 of Crocuta crocuta. NCBI lineage: Eukaryota > Metazoa > Chordata > Mammalia > Carnivora > Hyaenidae > Crocuta > Crocuta crocuta. The sequence goes on from NW_027551558.1 coordinate 4,840,345, forward strand.
AGGGACGTAGGGAATTTTCCCTTGTTTGGTAATCTTAAGAACCATGCCTGGTTGTAACTGGTCAGTTAGAGCCTACGGCTATTTCATGGTAAGTTACCCAATGAGACTCTGCATTCAGCTCAGCAGGCCCTTATGCCTCTCAGGGGTTTCCATTGCTTAAGCATGTTGCCTAAAAGTGGCCTCTACAGACACCTCGTGAAATACTAAATGATCAAATATAGGATATAAAGCAAATATGTATATATTTTAAAGTTTTGAAAAGGAGTCAAAAAACATAGTAAGAAACAAAAATATATATCAGATAGTCAGGTAGATATTTTTTAAAAACACATATGTACTATTTATTAAAATTGAGCATATGGTAAGCCATACGTTTAGAACAAATTTCAAGCCACTGGTATCACATACAGACCCTATTTATTTACTACAGTGCAGTTAAGTTAGAAAGAATAACTAAGACACATTGTTGGAAATGTAAGCCTGCCTAACATGATAATAACAGAAATTAGAATACACTTAAAGTTAAATTATACTTTTTAAAACCTATGTATCAAAGCCAATCGTTATGGAGGGACCATTTTTACCCTTAAGTGTATATATTGGAAAAGAGGCTAAAAATTAATGAGTTCAGCACTTTCGTTAAGAAATTAGGAAAAGAGGGGCACCTGGATGGCTCAGTTGGTCCAACTTTGGCTCGGGTCATGATCTTGTGGTCTGTGGGTTGCAGTCCCGCGTTGAGCTCTATGCTGACAGCTCAGAGCCTGGAGCCTGTTTCAGATTCTGTGTCTCCCTCCCTCTCTCTGCCCCTCTCCAGCTTGTGCTCTGTCTCTCTCTGTCTCAAAAATAAATAAACATTAAAAACAAAAAGGAAAGAAAGAAATTAGGAAAAAGGACACAGAAAATTCAAGGACTTCTACAAGCAGATATCAAGACTTATTATAATGCCATAGCAGCTAAAGTATTGATCTGAGAATATACAAATAGAGCAGGAATACAATAAAGAGCCCAGAAAGAGGGTCACATGGAGAAAATTAATGTCTATTAAGTATATACATAATCCCTGAATTTCACAGGCTCCCTTGCAGTATGGGCAGAACCAAGTAACTAGTTCCAGAGAAATTGCTGCAAGCAGAATTGGCCTGTTTCATTTAATGAGCCAAGGCAGTTGCGAGCAAACATGAAACTACACTTATGTGGTGAATACGGTTTAATGTAAAGAATTATTGAATCACTATGTCGTACACCTGAAACTAATATAACATTGTATGTCAGCTATATACTGAAAGAAAGAAAGAAAGAAAGAAAGAAAGAAAGAAAGAAAGAAAGAAAGAAAGAAAGAAAGAAAGAAAAGGGGAGCAAATGTGAGTTCTTCATCATCCTCTTTCTCTCATATGTGAAGCCGGAAAGAAAGAGTTCCAAGATTGTATGATGGCAGAAAGGTAGCAGCCTAGGTGGAGTTGCCATTAAAAGATAGCCACCAGGGCAGCTGGGTGACTCAATGGGTTAAGCGCCTACTTCAGCTCAGGTTGTGAGCTCACAGTCTGTGAGCTTGAGCCCCATGTCTGGCTCTGGGCTGACAGCTCAGAGCCTGGAGCTTGCTCCAGATTGTGTGTGTGTGTGTGTGTGTGTGTGTGTGTGTGTGTGTGTGTGTCTGCCCCTCTCCCACTCCCACTCTCTCTCTCAAAAGTGAATAAATGTTAAACAAAATTTTTTAAAAAAACAGCCACCAACTACACTCATGGTGGTGAGTGTATCATAATGTGCATAAATATCTAATCACTATGTTGTACACCTGAAACTAATATCATACTGTATGTCACTTATACTTCAATTAAAAATAATTTTATTCATTTTTTTTAAAAAAGAGCTAATAACCAATACCAGACTTAGGAGTGAGAAATGAGCTTTTTTGAGCTAAGTCACTGAGATTTCAGGCTTTGTCACTGCAATTTGTAATGTTTCCTAACCTGACAAATATTTATGGAAGGTTAGTACATGACAGAAGTGACAATGCAGACTGTTCAAGAAAACATTCTGGGACAAGTAGTAAAACATATGCAGAGAAAATGGAATTAGCTTCTTATTCTTATCTCATACCATCCTTTAAAAAAAAGTCTATTTCAGTTGGATCTAAGACTGATGATGAAAAGCCAAAATCTTCATTTAGCTTTTACAATAAGATATAAGAATATACATTTATTCTAAAATAAAAGAATATCAGAGTAGTAAGAAAACAACTTTAAGAGGACTCAATGTCTTTAAAAATCTATGAAGATTTATAAATTTACCCATGTTATAATGAAGAACTTCCCATGACCAAAAGACATCATAAAAAGTAAAAGATAAGGCAAAAGTCGGAGATATTTGCAATGCAAATGACTTATAGAGAATTAGGATCCAAAACTTATAAAGAATTTCTAGAATCAGTAGAGAGAAACAAACAAATGTTAAAGTGCACAAATAAGACAAAAGTAGACATTTATATAAGAGGGAACTCAAAGACCAATGAAATAAATGAAAAGATGCTTAAAAATCCAGGAAAATTAGAAACACAATGAGATACTACTCTATGTTTGCTAGATGGACACACAAATGATTTAAGTCTGAGAAACCAAATGCTGGCAATAAATAGTAATTCTATTTCGTGTCATATAAATCATTACAACCACTTGGGAAACAATTTGAACATACCCTTACCCTCAGATTCAGTTTATGCTTTGTCTAGAGCATATCATGAATATATATTTTTTGAGATGAGTACAGAAATGCTCATCGAAACATTTTTATAATAGCAAAAAACAATTAAATCCTCCAAACCCACTGGTAAAATAATGGATAAGTTAATTATAGCATATTTATACCATTCAATACTACAGTGAAAACTAAGTTTAGTTACATGTATTGACATGGTTATGGCTTAAAAACAAAACGTCAAATGATAAAAAGCAAGTCACAGAAGAATACTGCATTTTTTTTCGCAATATAAAAATAACAAAATAATATATTTTTCCCTTTATTTTTTAATTAATTTATTTAATTTGAAGTTAGTTAACATATGGAGTAGGAGCCAGTTATTCATCTCTAACACATGACCCAGCGCTCGTCCCAACCAGTGCCCTACTTAACACCCATCACCCATTTAGCCCATCCTCCCCCCCACCTACCCTCCAGCAACCCTCAGTTTGTTCTCTGTATTTAAGAGTCACTTACGGTTTGTCTCCCTCTCTGTTTTTATCTTATTTTTCCTTCTTTTCCCTATGTTCATCTGTTTTGTTTCTTAAATTCGACATATAAGTGAAATCATATGGTATTTGTCACTCTTTAATTTATTTCACTTAGCATAATACCCTCCAGTTCCATACTAGAGTTCCACGTT